>NC_056743.1:1236544424-1236844424 GCF_019279795.1 Protopterus annectens
TTGGGCCCCCCAGGTAAAGGGGGGAGTCATTGTGTCTGCTTTCTGAATGACTGTGATCTATCTTCTCCACCTCTTGGGGTTGGTGCTTGCCATTGTCTGGCTCTGAATGATCCTTGAGGTTGCCCTCTACCCCTCGGCGCCTGTATCTGCCTCTTTGAGGTCTGTCCGTGGCTGGAAAGGACCAATTTTTTGAAGGCCAATTTCTGCTGAAACGTGGAGGTTGTACCTGCAGGAAGTCTTTCACTGTTTGCATTGATCTCGCTTTTTCCTCCATTTTCTTTAGTACCTCCTCAGCTTTAACACCAAACAATACATCTTTTTGAAGAGGTGCATCTAGTAATTTAGCTTTGACATGATCTGGTAAGGCTTGCTCTTTGAGCCAAGCATGTCGACGTATGACAGACCCTGTAACAGCAGCTCTACATGAGGCCTCTAAAGCATCAAAACCACACTGCAAGGTATGTTTACCCACTTGCTTTGCACCATGCAACAAATCCTGCAACTCTTTTAAATCTGGTTGTGTCATTTTGCTTTTCAACTGAGATAACAAAAACTGTTGATACTTTAACATATGAAACTGACAGTTTAATGCCCTCATGGTTAAAGTGGCCGAGGTATACACCTTTTTCCCCCACCTTTCTAAAGCTCTGGAATCTCTCTCTGAAGGTAATGGGTTTTTAGCAGTAGAGGCCTTAATTCCCTTGGGACCCTGTGAAATAGTTTCTGGGTCAGCAGTATGGCTTTTGTATAGGAACTGGTGTGAATCAGGAACCTGGTAATACCTGTCTGGTTTAACAGGAGCTGGAGGTAAAGAATCTGGGTTGAGGCTGGCTTCTGTGTACACATCATCTAATATATCTAAAACAGGAGGGATAGCCAGGGGCCTATGCTGGGGGAGCAAGAGAAAATCCCTGAGCCTTTTCTTGGAATCTGAGTAATCTTGGCCTTCCCAGTGAAAGTGTTCCCTCAAAGTATGCAGGGTTTCCCCAAAAGAGTAGTCCTCGGGGGGGGGGGGAGACTGAGGGAATAGACTCCTCTGCATCAGAGTCTTCAAAAGGAGAATAGGTATAGTCCTAGTCCTCAGAATGTTCAGAGGTAATAGAGGCTTGATCTGAGGAATGGTAGTCTTCTTCTAATCTGGGCCTTTTGTCTGAGGGGGGTTGAGAACCCCTGATAAGAGTAATCAAATCCTCAGCCATTTTGAGCATCTGTTTTTTAGGCATGGGGCCTTGAGAGGGGGCCTGAGGTCCCTGTTTTTTAGTTTTCATGGCTGCTTTAGATTTTGTGAAAGCTTTAATAGAGAAGGAGGAAGGCCTGAAAACACCTTCAGAAATGGCAGGCCTGTCTAAACTCTGAATTTCCCCGCCAAGAGTGGCGTTGGTATCTGTAGTTGGAATGGGGACCGAGGAGCCTGCGACCTCGGGTACTGAAGGCACCGGTAATGAAGTGTCATCAGTACTGCGGGGCTGCGTAGGCGCCTCGCTGAGAACCGGAGAGCCAGTAGTCAGCCTTAGCGTGGTGTCAGTAGAAGTCGCGGACCTCGTATGTCGGTCCTTATCTTTGTGTCTTTTACTCAAAACTGGAGTCGGAGTATCCGACGACATAATATAATTACATTTTTTACCAAAATAGTGAAGGGCGAACTCCACCCGATGCTTAATAGTGTGTTTGTTGAATCTAGCACAAAAACGGCAAGCCGAGACGTCGTGGTCTGGGCCTAAGCAAGGAATACAGAAAGAGTGGAAATCCTTATGCGGTATTTGCTTCCCACATGAAATGCAATTATTAACTTTGTCTGACATCGATCTGAGGCAAGAAAAGTGTCCCCAACGGGGTACTTAGCTTTCAAGAAGACTTCGGCTGAAATATTTTCGTAAATCTCAGGAGCTGGACGACCGGCACTTACGAACTGCTTCTGTTTCGGGCACTGTGTGGCAAGAAAGACTGAAGAAGATGGCGTCGGCTGGCTCTTTTATACCCCTGCCGCACTGACGTCAGGGAAGAAGCGACGACAACCAACGCAGGACTTAGACTTTGAAATTCAGCTGACCGAAGACCCACCTGATGGCAGGATAACCCATCTGTTATGACTGCAGCTGTATGCACGATGAACATCCTTTTGTGATGAGGTGTGCCACATAGAAGGATTTCCTGACTACTGTGGCAATGTGATTATCAAAGGAGAGACTACTGTCCACCTGTGTCCCAAGGTCTCTTATCACACTTTTGGTGTTAAATATACTAACACCTATGTTGTAGTTCATGGGTACAGAGTTTTTACCAAAGGGGATGACAATGCACATTTTGGCATTGAGCTTGAGGCCATGGCTTTGACACCAGGCATCTGTCTCAGTGAAGCCCTTTTGTAGGATGTCCACATTGTTAGGAGTTTCGATTATGGCTCCTAGTTTACAGTCATCTGTGAACTTCATTAGCCAAAGACCTTCTGTGTTAGCCTGTACTTCAGAGAAGTAGATACTAAACAGGAGAGGACCCAGGACTGAACCCTGTGGTACTCCACTTGTCACTGGTCTGAAGTCAGATTTGGAGTCTGCTACTTTCACAGTGTGGGTTCTGTCAGTGAGCCAGTTGGCAACCCATCTTGTGACATAGGGATTTATACCTAGTTTAGTGAGTTTATCTATAATTCCAGAGTGGGGGATGGTGTCAAAAGCCTTGGCAAGATCTAGATAGGCTGTGTGAACCACCTTACCCTTGTCTACCGCTTTGGTGACTGCTTCAAAGAAGTCTATCAGGTTTAGGAGACATGATCTGCCTTTTAAAAACCCAAACTGGGTTGGATCCAGAGTTTGGAGATTACCAATGTCTTTGTTTATAAGTTCCATGATGATACGTTCCATGGCCTTGCAGACCAGGCTCGTCAGGCTAATGGGGCGGTAGTTCCCGGGGTCCATGGTGGCTACCCCCTTCTGGAGTGGGATAACCTTTGCTGTGCCCCATTCAGCAGGCACAAAGCCTGAGGTGAGGCTATGACTGAACATGGTACTTAGGTGGGGTGCCAGTTTGTTTTGTAGTTCGTGTAGAATGCAGCCTGGTCCCATGGATGCTGTGTTCTTGGCTTTGGAGAGTGTGGCTTTTACCTGTGTAGCCGTGATTACAGGAACTTTGCATTCTTCCAGTATAGAGATGGGCTCTTTAGGGGGTGAGAGGGGGGTAAAGTTAGCACTGAACCTATCTGCTAGGATGTTGGCAATATCAGTTGGGTCTGTATATTTAGTGCCATTGTGCTGTAACTCAGAGCAGATCTGAGTGTTGCCATTGAGATTCTTGACATAGATATAGAATACTTTGTGGTTGTCTTTAGAATCAGTGGCGATTTTGTTTTCGTAACTAGCTTTGGAGGATTTTATCAGGGATCGCAGCTTCTTACTGAGGCTGACCAGGGAGCTCCTCCACTGGTGGGATTTTACTCTTTTTTGCAAGAGTTTCTTCCTTCTGTTGTACAGTTTGTTTATGGCAGGGGACCACCAGATTGGCTTCCTTTTTTTAGAGGATAGCACGATCCATGCACTCATGTAAGTGCTTATAAAGTGCAATTGTGTAGGATTCAGTAGTCGTAACTGTATTGTCCATCTGCATGGGTGTCATGAAGTTCACCACTTCTGTCTTAAGAAGCATGAAGTTGGCTTTGGAGAAATTTTTTACCATGGTTTCCTTAATGGGGGGTGGAGGCAGGATGTGGATATCTATGGTAATTAGCTTATGGTCAGAGCAAACCAATGAGGCGTTGACTTCAGCTGTGGAACACCGGTCACTCATATTGGTAATGACTAGATCCAGGATATTGTTGCCCCTGGTGGGGGTGTGGATAAGTTGATCCAGGGTATTGGAGTTTATGAATTCCAGAAAGCGTTGAGCGAAGGAGTTGGTACATGAGTAGTTTTCCCAGTTAATGGTGGGGTAGTTGAAATCGCCCATTATTAGGGTGCTTGGTTGAACCCTAATATTTTCCAGTACATCAAGAAAAGAGGAGTGAGAATCCTGGGGCATGGTGGGTGATCTGTAGCAAGCTACAATTTCAATTGCAGTTTTGCCCAGTGTGAGAGAACATGCAAAAGAGGATCTAGGGCTGGAATCACTGCAAGGCTAACAGTAAATCCCTACAGGCCTGCACTCCCATCCATTCTGCTGGCAAATGTTCGATCACTGGAAAGCCACATGGACTATATAAGACTGGAAGTATCTACTCAGAACAAGGTGAGGAAGTGGTGTGTGCTTATTTTTATTGAAACTTGGCTAAACTCTAACATCTCCCTCTGCTCTTCCCTCATTAGGCCACTCATTGAGTACAATGACCCATTTGGCATGTACCTCACTAGACACCTGCAGCAACTGGAGAGGCAACAAAAGTACCTCACAAAGAGGATCCTAGGCCTTAAACACTTGTCCTATATGGACAGACTAAAAAAAAAACCAATTATTCTCTGTCTCATATCGCTTACTTAAAGGCAATCTCTGCTTTACTTACAAAGCCATGTCTGACCCAGCTCTGTTAGAAATGCTACATCTAAGGAAATCCCAACCCTTCCACACCACATGCTCCAGAGACCTCAACCTCATTACCACAATCAACAGAACATGCTGGACAGACAGGTGCATAACCCAGAGACTGCCTATGCTATGGAATACACTTCCCACACATGTCAAGCAGAGCACCTCACTGGCCCTCTTCAAGAGAAATCTTGATGAGTGGATGGGAAATAGAAAATTCACCCCAGGGATCACTCCAGTGGCTCTACTCAACAGAGGCACTAGGAACTAAGGTTGGATGGCACAATGCCAAGGTAATCCTATGGGCTAGACTTGTAAAGGCTCCAGGGCCATTAGCCTAGTACACACCTATGAATGACAGTGCAGTCCATGTGGAGGGGCTATCACTTTTTAGAGCAGACAGAATACATTCTCTCATTGGCAAGTCCAGAGGGGGAGGGGGTCTGCATATACATCAATAACAAATGGTGTACCATTTGTGAGACAGTATCCTCACACTGCTCAGATAATTTAGAGTTTTTGCCACTGAAATGCAGACCCTTTTATTTACCCAGGGAATTTAACAGCATCTGCATCACAGCTGTCTACAGTCCTCCCATTGCTAATCCAAATGAGGCAATGAACACATTATATCAGGCTGTAAATGAACTGCAAAACAGGAATTCAGTCTGTGTTCATATAGTGGAAGGTGACTTTAATCAGGCCAACTTGAAAACAGTTCTGCCTCACTATTTTCAATATGTGGACTTTGCAACAAAGGGGGAGAACACACTGGACAAGGTATACAGCAATGTTATGGTGACATATAAGGCAGTACTAACTAGAGGGAGATCAACAGTGAAACAAGTAAGAGTATGGCAAGAGGGTGCAGTCTCAGCCCTCCCGGAGTGTTTTGAGATCACAGACTGGAGCATATTCAAGGAGGCGGCCACCAAGAACCAGTGTTGGTGATGGGCTACATCTCGAAATGTGTGGATGATGTGATAGTCACCAAAACCATCATCACACAAGCCAACCAGAAACCCTGGTTGACGAGAGAGGTGTACAAACTACTGAAAGCAAGGAATGCAGCCTTCAGGTCTGGAGACAGGGAAGCCCTCAGAACAGCCAGAACAAATCTGAACAAGGGAGTGAGGGAAGCAAAATGCACCTATGACAGAAAGATTACTTCAATGACCAAAAAGACCCCAGGTGCCTATGGCAGGGTATCCAGTCAATAACTAACTACAGAACCCTATCTTCGCAATGAGGACAACAAGGAATTCCTAAATAAGATGAATGTCTACTTCAACAGATTGGAAGAAGGGAACAGAACAGCAGCAAAGAAAATGCCCATCATCCATAATAAGGAGATGCTCACCCTCAACCTGATGTCCAGAGGGCACTGTGCAGGGTTAACCCGAGAGAAGCAGCTGAACCTGACAACATCCTAGGGCATGTGATTAGGGACTGCGCAGTCCAACTAACAAATGTTGTCATGGATATATTCAATAACTCTCTGAGTCAGCAAATAGTTCTGAAATGCTTTAAGGATACAACAATCATTCCATTACCAAAGAGTCTCCACCATCTTGCCTAAATGGCTACTACCCTGTAGCCCTCACCTCCACAGTGATGAAGTGTTTTGACAGGCCATAATATCTGGGTTGCCTGCTGATCATGGCACGCTGCAGTTTGCTTACTGAGCAAACCACTCTATGGCAGATGTCACCTCTCTAGCACCCCATCTATCGCTGGAATACCTTGAAAAATAAAACACTTACGTGAGGGTACTATTTATTGGCTTCAGCTCTGCTTTTAACATGGTCATCCCTCTTCATGTAGTAATGAAGCTACTACAACTAGGCATCAACACTTCACTTTGTAACTGGATTCTTGACTTTCTCACAGACAGACCTCAGGAAGTGTGCGCAGGAAATAACTCCTCAGATAGCATCATTCAACACTGGAGTCCTACAAGGATGTGTACCAAGTCCCCTGCTGTTCACCCTGTTAACACATGATTGCACTGCCAGGTACAATACAAATCACATAATTAAGTTTGCTGATGACACAACAGTGGTGGGCCATCACATCATCAGTAATGATGATGAAACAGTGTGTAGAGATGAGGTGGAACAACTGATTACCTGGTGTGGAAATAACAACTTAGCACTAAATGTGAACAAGACAAGAGAGATAATTGTGGACTACAGGAAAAATCACAAGGAATGTTCTCCTCTCACCATCAATGTGGAAAGAGTGAGAAACACAAAGTTTCTGGGAGTGCACATTGATGAGGACTTGTCTTGGAACACAAATACAAATGCCATAGTCAAGAAAGTGTAGCAGAGACTGCACTTTTTAAGAAAGCTAAGGAGAGAGAATCTCCCATTGACAGGTCTCACTACCTTTTACAGTGGTAATATAGAAAGCATCTTGACAATGATGAACAACTTTGTAATATGTTATGGAAGCTGCTCTACCTCTGAGCGCAAATCCCTCCAGAGAGTGGTAAAGACAGCTGAGATGATCATTAAGATCACCTTACCACCTGCCCTTGACTTGTACTTATCCAGATGTTTCAGCAGGTCCAGAGGAATAATTAAAGATTGCACTTAACCTGCTTACAGACTCCTTCTGCATCTATCATACGGAAAGTGCTTCCAAAACATACGTTGCAGAACTACGAGATTCAGGAACAGCTTCTTCCCTAATGTCATCAGGCTGCTGAACTCTGTACTTGTACTTATCCAGATGTCTCAGCAGGGCCAGAGGAATAATTAAAGACTGCACTCACCCTGCTTACAGACTCCTCCTGCATCTATCATCTGGAAAGCACTTCCGAAGCATACATTGCAGAACTATAAAATTCAAGATCAGCTTCTTCCCTAATGTCATCAGGCTGCTGAACTCTAGTAACCACTACACTCCATGATGGCCACTTGTGTCAGTAGCAACTGTCTCAAATTGTGCATTAACCCGGTTACCAGTCTCATCTAATACTTAATGCAATATTCACCATGACTGTAACTTATAGGCAGACCGCGGTGGTGGTGCTGTGGTAGCATTGTCTCCTCACAGAAAGACGCTGTCCGGTTCGATTCTCAGCTAGAGCGTCTTTTGCGTTGAGACATGCGTGAATGGGCATACCTTCATTGAAGGTTGTGCATTAGGGCTGGTAACTCGGCACACAAAAGTCAACTACCAATCATTAGCGGACCGGAGTTCCGCTGTGGCGACCCCTAACTGGGAAAAGCCGAAAGACACAACAACTGTAACTTATAGGCCATCTAGAGCACTATCAATGCAGAAAAATATTTCTTCTTTCAGTGCAATACATGTTGTAAATTAACCATACTGCAATACTCTATGGTCCATAGTGCGATACTCTAAAGTTCACACTGCAATACTCAAATGTCTCTTTCTGTGCAAGGATCAATGCAATGTCTTAACCAAGTATCTATGCAATGCTACAGTCTCATGCAAGTAAGTGTTCACTTTGAAAAGTGTTAAAATGTATTTCTAATTATGTGCAATATTAGTCTGTCTGCCTGCATGTTCGTGATGGAATAGCTAGGTGTCATATGTGTAAATGTCTGTGAAAATAGTTTATATGTTGTCTGCACATTGAGTCCAGAGACACGGAATTTCGTTCAGTTTTTGCATGTGATTTCTGAATGACAAAGTTCACTTTGACTTTCAGTACCCTATTTCTTTATTTGCTTAGTCCCTAGGCATTTCTTGTCTATCTCAGCTACCTAGTTATCTACAAGGGTATCCTTAGCAACCATTTGTAAATGCATCCAAAAGCCTATTCTACAATTACCAATCAATGTCTTTCTTTTATAGTAATGTAGTCTCTTCCATTTGGGAAGGTAGTTGTCCTCCTGCACAACAAAGTAACTCCTAAGGTTTGTCACTGTTATTCCTCCATGACGATGGGGCAGCATAATTTTCTACCATCTCAAATTAGCCCTTTTTCCATCCCAGATGAAGTCCCTCAGCTGTTTTTATAAACTTTGCCAGACTTTGCTGTCTCATCTATATAACTAAGACCTACACATAGCACCAGAGGAACCAAGGATGTTTTTATAATTGTATTTTGTTGTCAAAATATAAGTAAAATTACTTGAAAAAGCTAGATGTTTTTATTCTGAACACTGTTTGAGACATTAGTCTTGTAGTTTCATAGACAGTTATGTGAATATTCTGAACTGTTGCTGGAACTTCACCTCATTTAGTCATTTATTTCTGCATTTTTCCATAAACAGTGTTACTGGTAAATTTCTGCCTAGTTTGGTGCCTTAGATTGTACTAGGATTGCAGCAGTGGCAGTATTGTAATTTTTGCTGCGAGGTTTGTGCTTCAACAGCCGTTTACATTTCAGTTTTGCAATTACAGTCATATTCTGCTTTTCATTTGCCTGCTCAAAAGTTACATTTCAGTGTCTTTTTCATTGCTACATTGCTGTTTTTCCCCTATTCTTGTGCCTGCCTCAGCCCCCACTGCTACTTTGCCTCTAAAAATTCAACATGTTTGTGCAGCTCTTGGCTCATTACACTGAGATCAGCAACTCTTGACATCCTTGCCTGTGTACTCAAGTGTTTTTGCTGCATTTAGTGTCATCTAGGCTGAGATAAGTACTTTACTTGAAAAACTGCATGTTTAGGTTAAGTGTACTGCTGTTGCTTCTTGATTTATTTCTTGCATTTATCTGCATTTTATGACCGTAAAGTGCATTTGTTTTCCATTGTCCTTGCTGCTAGACTAATTTCTTGAAAACTGAGGTAGATTTGTTGTCTTATCTAGTTGTTGAATTTCCTGTTAGCTTTTCACTTTTAGCTAACTTTTGTGTGTTTTTACATTAAGACAACTAGTTATTACTTATCTATTGGTAGTAGATGGTAGCCTGGTCTGTCTGAGGTGAGAAACACATAGGAAGGCTTACACTGAAGTTGTTTTATTGGCCAGAGGGCTATTGGCATTTAGCAATGCCTTGTATAGACTAAAGTTTCCTTATAAAACCACATCTGAAACTATACCCAGTAATTCAGTTGTGCAAAGAGCAAGCAGTGTGTGTGCTGAGGAGCACTGCCCCAAGAATCCACTCCTACTTAGCCTAGTTTTTGCTTCTGACCTCATAAGTACTCAAGCCAGCCTGCTATTCATCCCTTTTGTACTACACCTTTGTAGTTCACCTAGAAGGACCTGACATCATGGATATGCACTTTCTCGAGTTCTTTATCACCATTCTGGTGGATATGGGTCTCCTGAGACAATGTAGCAATTGTCTCATGCTCACTGACAACCAACTAATCCTTAAAGAAACTGATACAGTATGCAAGGGACGTAATTACACACTGGAGACAAGACTCTCATGCACAAGCACTCAAAATAATCAGGTTGTCAGTAATACACACACTATACCCATCAAACATAGTATGCAACTGAGACACTAAAACATTTTTTAATACAGCTTACTACTCTTTCTTTTTATATTTATCTGTAAGACCATTCAGACTGACAGACATTTCAGAAAGCATAATTTTCTTACATAGTTATTATTACCACCTTTTATATACAACTGCTCTTTTGCTAAATGTCTAGTTCCAACTTTTGTGTTACATATACATACATATATATATATATATATACTGTTCGGTAGGTTGGTCTTTTATACAATTGTTTCATGTCATATCCATTTGCGCCTATGTCACATCTTGCATAACTTTTTGTTTTTTTTAAAAGCCCTCAAACAGAACAAACAACCACCCCCCAAAAAAATCCTCCTAAAACCTATGAACTTAACAATAACACACAAAACTATGTACATCTTCAAACACTGAAGTTTTTGCTTCCTAATAAGAATATAAGTTCTAAGTTGATAGCTATACAGACAATCTAAAGTTAACCAAAAAGAAAGATTAGTCATGCTAAGATGCATGGTACAGCCTGTGCTAATAGTAAGTGCTATTTGATTTTTTATATCTTTATAACTCTCCCAGTTGAGAAAACACTTGAATGCTTTTGGTAAACACTTTTTCCAAGCTATTTTTCTTTATCAAATTGTCTTCTAGTGACATGCAAACCAGACACAAAACTGCAAAGGGTACCTTGTCTATCAGAAAAAAGGCCTTGCAATATTCAGTTTCTTTTTCATTTACATAATCTGTAATAAAATTGTTACTGGATAACACATAGAGTTTTTACCCAGTCATTTCCCTATGCAAGTATGAAGAAAAGTACACTGATTTTTCTTTTGTCATACTCTCTTAACCAGAACCTTCTGGTCCCTCCATCTCCTTCCCTTCTCATTTTTTTTAATGCAATGCCTACATTTCTCAAAACTGAACAAAGAAAGAGAGAGAAGAAGGGTGAACAAGAAAAAACAAAAGCACCTGTTTATATTAGTATCCGCATTGCATTTAAAAAATGATTGAACTTTACTTCAAGTCTAACTGGTTTTGTATTATCTTTAAAGTTGTCACACTTGGGAAAAACCCTGACTGTTTTCAGGGAACATTATATCCTAATCAATTTCTCTGTTCTTCTTTCTTCTTTTCCCTCAGCCAATCCCCTTCCACCAGACTGTCTCCAGTTTCTCTTTATCAGACTGCCTCCATGGAGGTATGAAGACCAGCTGCAGAAATGCTACTTAGTATACATATTAGCAAGTGCTAGAAAAAAGCCTTATAATATTTAATATTCTTTTTCATTTACTTGCTCTCTTTTTTTAAAGCAAAGGTCCTTAATCAGTCATTTCCTCATGCTAGAATGAAAAAAGCATGTTAATTTGAACTCTGTCATGCCCCCTTAATCAGGCTCCCTTTTTCCTTTATTTATTTTAGCATTACATTGCCTATGTTTCTCAAAACTGAACAAGAAGAAAAAGAGAAGAGGGGAGAAAAATAAAAACAATATCTGTTTACAATCCCCATTACACCCAAAAAGTAGCATGCAAAGAAAACCATGCAACACAGCTACAGTACTGTTAAGAAAAGAAAGTGCTTTTTTTTTACTTACACTTAGCGTTCTCTCCTCTCTTCCCCTCCCCAAGGCATTTTTCCAAACAGTAATGACATGAAGTAGGTCATATACTTAAGAGTCCCCCAGTCAGCAAACACATTTTGAAGACGTCCAATATTTGCAGCTTTTCTTGTGCTGTCATCTTACACAAATATAATTATTGCACTGTAATCCCGCATTGTTACTGATTTTATTACTGTTCTTCTCCATCACCCAAATCCTGTATCTGCTTCATTTTGAATGTACTCTTGATTCAAGTCAACTCTTGTGCACCCTTCCTTCTCTCCAACATTTTTTGTTGAAATACTGGAAAAGGTTTTACAGATACAGTCTCTCTGTGGTCTTTATTTCCAGAGGAACAAGAAGCTGAATCTCCTTCTGTTTCACATCTCAGATTTTGTTGGACCAAGTTTTGTATTTCCTCCTTAGCATGCACTTCTTCAAAAATGATTATGTCCTTCCAGGGAAGAATACCTTGAAAACATATTGGTACAGCAGTTTGAATCTCACACCTGTGTCTTGACATTCTATGAATACAGGAGTTAATTTACTTCTCTTTTGCCAGGTGTACAATGAGAAATCATTCTCCACAAACAAAATAGAAAAAAAGTTTCAAAACGCTGAGTAATCCACAAACTGGTAGGAAGGAGAACAAAAGAACAGTTTATTCACAGACTAAGCACTTTCACCCTATGTCCATAGGGCATCATCAGAGTGAATTAACACAAAAAACTCTACATTTATACAACTCTAAAATACAACACGCCCACTAATTATAAAATGCTGTGCCAATTAATTCTTAAAAAATATACTTAAAAACAATTGAACACACTAATAAATGTACTATAATAACTGAATGACTAAGTAAAAATATATATAACCATGCACAAATGAATATAAATATACATAAATATGTGCAAATCCTGCTATAAATAAATAACTTAAGTTAAAAAACTTGACTAACAGAAGTGTACCAAAGAAGCATATATGTATTTTAAACCTGCATATGTGACATTACAAAAAAAGGGGGGGGTGTTATTATAAAAGAGACTGAAAGGATATTAGAGCATGTAAGGGACATTAAAAAAGTAAGAAGGAAAGTGCACTTTATAATAGTGAAATGTAAGAGTTTAAAAAAATTCTTGTTTTTTATTATTGACAGAATTGTTGACCATTTTAGAGAGGGTGATGTTAACCTATACCTAGAGAATTTGGAGTTAGAATGGCAATTGATGACACATGCCACTATATCTCCAGGTATTAATGATAATATATCATTAAGTTCTGTACTGAAGTTAAGAGCATTGCAGGTTTGCCTTGACCACTAGAAATAATGTCTCTTTTATAATAACACCCCCCCCCCTTTTTTGTTAATGTCACATATGCAGGTTTAAAATACATATATGTTTCTTTGGTACACTTCTGTTAGTCAAGTTTTTTAACTTAACTTATTTATTTATTTATAGCAGGATTTACATATATTTATGCATATTTATATTCATTTGTGCATGGTTATATATGTTTTTACTTAGTCATTCAGTTATTATAGTACATTTATTAGTGTGTTCGATTGTTTTTAACTATATATTTTTTTAAGAATTAATTGGCACAGCATTTTATAATTAGTAGTGGGCGTGTTGTATTTTTAGAGTTGTATAAATGTAAAGTTTTTTTGTGTTAATTCATTCTGATGATGCCCTATGGACATACGGTGAAAGCGCTTAGTCTGTGAATAAACAGTTCTTTTCTTCTCCTTCCTACCAGTTTGTGGATTACTCAGCATTTTGACACTTTTTTCTTTTTTGTTTTATGTGTACATGCTCCTTTGAGCAAGTTTGCTTTATTCTGCACAAACACTCTGCTGTCTCCTACATTTAGTATTTTGTCCTTCTGCCACAGTTTTGACAAAATCAACTCTTTCCGCTGGCAGGATTGCATCTTTACTGTTAAAGATCTAGGTTGCTTTCTTATAGCCAGGTTTGGAGAATACACACAATATGCCCATTCAACTAATATGTCCTGCTGTGGAATACCCATCCAGCTGCTTATTTTTGCTTTTATGAAATTAATGCAGTCTGTTCCTTCCAGCTTCTCTGGTATAACTGAAAATCTCAAGTTTTCCCTACATGCTCTGTCCTCTAATTCTATTATTTTTTGAAACATCTTTTCCTAAGCAGTCTCATATTCAGCCAGCCTTTTCATTTTGACCTCTGATTTTTGCAGCTTTATCATCTCATCTGAATATCTGTTTAAAGCTTCTTCCATTTGTTCACCTTTTGTTGTTTGTGCTGATATACTTTATCAGTGTTTTGTTTATTTTAACCAGGTCTATATGCACTTGTCTTATATCATCCTGTAGGTTATTGGAAGTCATGTCTGAAGGTTGCATTACTTTTTGCTGACCAGCTGCAAAACTTTCCCGTCACCCCAGTCAGTGGTCAGTGTTTCTTCCTCACTTCTTGTAGCTGATTTTTTTTTACAGGTCCTCTGTATTTCATTTTTTTCTGGCATCCAGGCAATGTACTTACTAGCCAGACACCAAACTTTATCCATAAACACAATTATACTGGCCTTCTATGGTGAGTTTCTCTTTCCACACTGGGAGAGCTAGAATTAAGCTCTTACTCAATGTGCAGCCATATTAAAAGTCTACCTAATTCCTCATTTTGAGGTTCTCCCGAAGAGAACTTCAAACCAAGGGAGGTGAGTGGAAAAAGAGAACAGTCTCATCCATGCCATCCTGTATAGACACATATGAGAAATTGCTACCCTAGCCTCAAAAATAAGCATGAAGTTAATGAGCTACATAGGAGTGTGGGACAGTAAGCAGAGGGCAGTCTGTTTCTCATTCTTCTGACAACAACAAGGCCCACAGAGCTACTTTGCCAGTGAAATATTTTTCACTGTTCCAAAGGAAAATCTTTGAACTCAAAAAAATCAAAAATGCACAGGAGCTGGCTAGAAAAATCAGGAGTACTTGGGATTTGAATCATGACTGGTGTTGGGAGATGGAGATGACCTGCAAGAAGACTGGCAACACTGTAAAAATAGATAACAAATGGGAGACTGTAAAGCATCAATTTCATTTAGGTGTATAAGGTATGCAAAATGAGGTTTTGCAAGAAGTGGATGAGAAAGGTTGGAATTCTGTTGACTACATTAAAATGGTGGGTAACCTATAAACCATACACTGTACTTTGTTATTAATATTTAGAAGGACTCTTAAGGAACTGAAGAAATAACTATAAGCAAAATACTTTTTTGTTCTTAATAATGTTTGTATACAAAATTCTTAATATAAATTGATTGTGCTGTAAAGCAGTTTGTATAGGGTGCAGTCAGGCTTATTTTAAATGTGAGGTGGGAGGGGGACTTGTACGTTACTGCTGTATATGTTAAAAATATTAAAACAAGAAAGTAATATGTTCTTATTGATCACTGCTACATTAGCCTTAGCTGAATGGGTTGTAACCATTATATTCTGCCAAGGATATAGAGGCCAGCCATCTTTCAAACTTTGAGGGGGACCTCCCATGCATCCAAACTGTTAAGGAGCTTGAGCTGAACTGACTAAATGACAAGTTTGGGTGCAAAGCCCTTCAGTGTTGTTCTGCTGCTGAAGAGAACACTCCTCTGAGGCTTTTGAGGATCAATAGTCAGCTTGTGCTTTCCTTTGCTGGGCTGACAAGTTCCATTTGGGGAAAAAATAAATTTTCTTACATTTACTGATGTTTTATTACTTTCCTCTTCAAGAAAGTAGTTTTAAAGCTAGGAGTGTTGTGTTTTAACAGGCTGTCTCAAGACTGTAAAGTACTTATACTTCCCAACCTCTTAGAGCACAAAATCTGGACAAAGCAATAAATAAAAGTGGCACAAAGCCCCAGAATAGGGACAATTTTTAAATACTGCCCTTTGAAACTTAGACAGTTGACAGAATAACAGGTTTTGCATTAGCAAGAATTTTCTGAAGAGTATGAAGTCCGAAACAAAAATATTGATTATTATTTTCTAACTTCAGTATTTAATGATCTGCTGCTAATTTACCAGAAAAAAACACAATTTTATGAAAAATGGACCAAAAATATGAGGCAAAAATCTGTACAGTTGAGTGGTATGAAAGTACTTTTAAAAGGACCACTCATTTTTTCTGTCAGTTTAAATGTAATGTGAACTAATTGATAACATATTTTCTGTGGAGCAATTGCATTCATCTTTCTGTTGTGGGGCTGCTGTAGTATTTAGAACTTGAAAGTGATTTTTTACTATATTTTTCTGTCAAAAAAGTACCTTTTGTGGACTGGGGGTTTTATAAGTATTTGCTGCTTGTCTTCCTTGGATAGAGGCATCCTGGGACAGAGTGTCAGTCCCATTGTCAAGCCTTCTTCCAGCCACAAAATGAAAAAGAAAAAGTTAAGCTAATATCCTTTGCCACCACAGCAGACTAGCAGTCTGTAGGTGGGTGACTCTGGTGTGGCCATTTGTTGTCCCTCAGATCACTAATCTTTTACCCTGAATCCCTCTGGTGTAGTATCTAGAGCCAGTATGGACCAGGGATTAGTCACATCCTCTGTAGCTGTTGGAGTCCCATCAGTGGGCAAGGAAGGGGGGGATAGGGAAGATCATTTTGTTTTGCCAGAATGCTGTGCCCATCCCTGGGGAAGCAGTGGCTGACATCAGTAACATGGATAACCTCATTTCCCTGTCAAAAAGAAACAGAAAACCAAGCATGTATCTAGTCCTTCTCAAATTTCTTTGGCTAGGAGTAGTTGAAATTTCTTTGACTAGGAGTAGTTAACTGTCTGGGACTGACTCATGGTTTAATTCAGGCTATTGATACGTCTAGTAGAGTAGTTTCTGGTAAAAGAAATATGGATGCCTCTTTTCCTAACGAGATTCAAGATTCTAAATCTGACCAGGAAAATGTAGAACAGAGTCAGAGTTTTATCCTCAGATTTCTGATTTAGACTCAGAGGAGAGCTCAGTTTCTGATTCTCCATGTTAGGGGTTTTCCTTCTCAGAGACTATTGCTAGAATATCCCAGTGTTTTCAGTGGGAGAACAGTGATGTTTCTCAGTCCCTTTGAAAAATACTATGAGTTGCTACGCAAGGAATTTACTGAACATACACCCATTCCTTCTGTCCTGTTTGCTTTAGAGGATGCTTGTCTTACTGTCTGCAATTTTCCTGATAGTCAGCCAGCTATCCCTAAAAAGGCAGATAGGATGTACAAAGTTAACCAGTCTTTTAAAATTGTATACACTAATCCCAAAACTGACCCAACAGCTACAGCCTTAGTTGACTCCACTGCTGCCAAGCACTTTGTTAATTCCAATCCTACTCTTTCTAATAAGGATGGAAAAATTATTGTTATGGGAAAAAAGTGTATACTTTTGCAACTTTGATTTTGAGAATTGAAATTCATTAGGTTCATATGTTAAAATTTGCACTGACATATTGTGAAAGTATGAGGAATGTCTTATCTACAAGTTTTATCTTACATCAAGATGGTGGTGCCTTGAATGGCTGTGGCTACTCTGGCTCCGAATGTGTGTTTTTGTGTTTGATGTGGAATTGTCAATTGTTGCCCATTTGGGAATCTATCTGAGAGTCTGTTGACTGGGTCGAGTGTACAGCTGTCTGTAGCCATGGTGTTTTTTTGCTTAGTATTGTGGACTGCCTTGTTTTTGAAGACAGTTGAAATGTTTTGAAGATTGTTGGGACAACAAGGACTTCAGAGGGTAGAGGTTGTGCTGAGTTTAGGTGGAGGAAACCTGACTTGTTTACTGATTTGGATGCAAGTCTGGATTTTTGAATTCTGCTGAGTCAGAAGGGACTGGTCAGGGATTTGGGGCATGCTGGTGTTGAGGATGGAGCTGGTGATGGTGTGGATGGAGAGGATTGTTGTGGTCACCTTGATCACTGCAGTCATTCCTGCCTTCTGGTGGTAGAGGCTGTGCCAATTGTGGGTAGAGGAGACCTGACTTTGTTTGCTGCTTTTTTATATGAATTTCCATATTTTGGTTCTGTTGAGTTGGAGAGGACCAGTCTGGGACTTGGGACATTGCTGGTGTTTATATGGAGCTAGCAATGAGGGATGGTGGGGATTGCTGTGATTACTGAGGTCGCCACTTTGATGGATAGAGCATAGTTATTAAAGCTTTGGTGCCTTTGGATGGCTTGGGCTCTGTTACTGTTGGTGCTATTGTTGTTTATGTGTATTGTTTCTGTGTTTATTTTTTTTTTACATATCAGCTTGGAGAAACATAACTTCATTCACCTGTGTATGGTCTGAATGACAATAAAGTTACTTTGATTGATTGATGGACTGATTGAAATACAGTTGCTTCTTGTGAAGAAATATCTGCTTTAAATAACTTCGTTTTTTTTCTATTCCACAGGCCACTAGTGTGTGTGTGTGTATGTGTGTGTGTGTGTGTGTGTGTGTGTGTGTGTGAGAGAGAGTGTGTGTGTGTGTGTGTGTGTGTGTGTGTGTGTGTGTGTGTGTGTGTGTGTGTGTGTGTGTGTAAGACTCTGTTTATACTTCTTCCAGGACTATGGCCACCTTTACCATTTTAAAGAGGTTTGCTTGGGTGCATTCTCAGACTCTCCTAGATGATGTAAAAATGAGATTTTAAATTAACACTTGTATAGAGATTTAGTGTTTGGCCCCTCTGATGTAGAGGTGATCAAAACATGGGATGAAAGGGGCAAGCTGATCCAGGGAATCTCTAAGATTTTCCAGTCCTCCTTTTCCAAACTGACCAAGGAATTTTCTTTCTCCTCAACCAATTTTGGCAAAAAACAGAATAAACAGTTTCAAAAGAATTCAGGTAAACAGACATTTAAGGAAAAGTGGCAAGAGGGATCCAAAAAGAGGTCTTAAACCTCCCAAAACCAGAACAGTCCAACAAGTCTAATGACTATTCAAGAGACCTTGCGACCCCCACTCATCCTGGCCCTTTTCTCTTTCACAAAGTCCGAATCTCCATTTTTCTCTTTGGTAACAGATTGTTTCAGTCAAATGAGTTCTGAAAATCATTCATCAGGGTTACAGATGGTTGTGGGAGGAAATTCCTTGTTTCCACAAGGTGATTCCTCATTGAACAGATTAGACTCATTTGTTTCCACCTGTTCTTCATCACATGCTGTTCCAAGGAGTGATAAAGCCAGTTCCTCTTTCCTAGGTGGGGAAGGGGGTTTATTCAAGGATGTTCCTAGTGCCAAAGAAAGAAAATGCTTGGAGACCAGTTCTGGCTCTTTCTTTAAAAAAAACTTTTTGTGATAGTGCTCTAATTCAAAATGATGTAACTTTACAATCTGTTACTACTTCTTGCCCTTTCAAGTTTCCTGGTAGCATTACACTTAAGAGATATTTATCATCACATCCCTATTCATCCAGACTACAGGTGTTTCTCAGTGTTTTGTGTGTCCAGATCCCATTATCAGTTCTCTGCCTTACCCTTTGGATTATCCACTGCTTCAAGAGTGCTCAAAATGTGTTTAGCTCCAGTTATAGCTCATTGCAGGCTACAGGGTATCCACATTACCACATGTATATTTAATTGAAAGCTTTGACACACATCCAATAACTTATTAGATGACTTGCTTATCTTTGCTGAGTCTTTTTCAAAATATCAGGAATTTCTCTGTTGGATGAGAGATCTCTTGCACAGTTGGGGTTCCAAGAGAACATTCAAAAGTCTTGACTTCCACACAAAGGATTGTGTTCCTGTGATGTCAACTACACATCTCAGTTCAAAGAGCTTTTCTTTAACAGGAAAAAAATAGATCTTTGCTTAGATCTATTTGTAAGGTTTCCCCGTTCTGAGTTTGGTCACTTGTAAAGGAATACTTCAGGAGTTTGGGTCTCATGGCATCTGAACCAAGAACCAAAGTTAAAAACCAAGCAGATATTCCTGGAGATTCCACAACCACAGGCCAGGAGGTGAACAAACCAGTCTCAGTAGTGCCAACAAAACAGTTTTATTTAGCACTTTTGTCTGTCTACAACATAAGACTTCTTCAGAATAAATATTTCAGCATGTCTGCCATGGAGCGTCCTCTTTCAAACAGTCTCATGTCAGAATGTTCTTAAAAGGGGGTTTGCATAAGAGACCTCCAAATGAACCAGTGACCTGCCCTTGAGATCTTCATTTTGTGTTCAGGAAGCTAACACCTGCTCTATCTGAACCAGCTAATCTGGCTGACTTGAGGTTTTAAACATGGAAAACAGTTTTGCTAATTGCTCTGACCTATACAAGAAGGATATCTGAGTTGCAAGCTTTTATGGTGAGTCAACCCTGCCTTATTTTCCATGGGGACAGGGTTTCTTTGAGGACCAATCCTTCTTTTAGGCATAAAGTGGTATCTACGTTTACTTTAAGCCAAAGTATCCATTTCTCTATTTTCTTTCCTGAACCAAAAAGTGAGTGAGAAAAGATACTCTGTACATTGGATGTCCACAGACAACTCAGATACTATTCTGACAGAACTAAATCTTTCAGATCTTTGGATCAACTACACATTTCTTGTGAAGGTAAGAACAGGGGAAAAACTATGTCAAAACAGACTATTTCCAAACGGTTGTCTAAGGCTATTACTTTTTGTTATATTTACCATGGAAAATGTATTCCAGACAAGGTCAAGGCCAGCTGTACAAGGGCTTTGGCTTCATCTATAGCTTTTTGGAAAGGGATGTATTCTAGATGTATTCTAGAAGCTGCTGCTTGGCCCTCTAATTTTACAAATCACTATAAGCTTGATTCCTTATCTAGGTCTAGATCAAGCTTTACAAGGACCATGCTCCCAGGGTACTAGGACACTCCTCTTTCCTCCTGACAAATATAGTTAGCTGTGGTAATCCAACCATATAGCTAAGGCTGCTGCAACAATGATCAATGTGAAGAACACACTACAGTTGTGAAAGTTGAAGTTACTGCAACAGAGGTCATTCAAACATTTACTGTTATGGTATTTACTCCATCCCTCCATCCCCTTTGTTTTTTGGTGAATTTTGTATACCAGGATATGGACATTTATTTATTTTTTGTTATTCCTAACATTGTCCTTTCAGGGATCAGCCTCCCTCTCTCTGCTGACAGGAATGCTCTGAAGGGTTTCACATTCAAATTTATCTTTTATTCAGCTAGCTCAAGCTGCTTGACAGTTTGGGTGTGTGGAAGATACCTGAAGCTTTGGAAGATGGCCAGGTATTATATCCTTGGCAGGATTTAATGGAGATAACCCATATAGCTAAGGCTACCTGCAGCAGTGATCATTCAGACAGCTACTGTTATGATAAGGTCAACTTACACAACTGTATTTTTTCTTGGTTGTAATGTAGCCATGATTTTCTACATGGCAGGGTGAGAGGGAATGGAGACAAAGAAGTTAAAGTTAATATAATATTGTGATCTTGAACTGCTGGGGTGGAGTGGTGTAGAAGTGCATTTATCACATTACATGTACAATTAAAGTAAAAAATTCCCCTTTGTTTACAGGGGTGTATATCTACTTTACTATTATTAGTTTAAACTATTGACATGGCTTTTATTAAGCAAATATATTTGAAAAAAATAAGAAAAATAATGAAAAGCATTAAAAACAGTAGTTTTCTTTTATTTGTGTCATTATCTATTTTTCCATTAGCAAATGCTGCCACTGGGAGCCAAGAAATCAGCAGGTGTAAGCAATTAACCATAAAAAGTCTCTATAGTGTATCCTGGGTGAAATTCATAAATATTCTTTCATGTATCTGTAAAGTTAATAGCTGGGTTTTTTTCATCCTTTCCATCAGGTTTTACTGGAGACATGCTGTCTGCAGTTAC
This sequence comes from Protopterus annectens, assembly GCF_019279795.1. NCBI lineage: Eukaryota > Metazoa > Chordata > Ceratodontiformes > Protopteridae > Protopterus > Protopterus annectens. The sequence goes on from NC_056743.1 coordinate 1,236,565,772, forward strand.
AAGCAACTGATAATTAGACCTCTGAGCACTCTGTACTTTCTACATTTCCCTCAGCACAATGTAATTAACATTTGAAGGTGTCATAAATGAATCTTGACATTGAGGGGGAGTAAATAAGATATACAATTAGTTGCCTCTCCACCAACTTTAATGCTTTAACGCATTTAATATAACAGTGCACTGTTTAGTTTAATTATTTAAAGGGAGCAAGTGAACTTTTTCTGAAGGCTAAAAGTTAATACTTACTGAAAGCAAGCAAGCCATTTTACACATCTGGTAGGGTAATACAGATTAGAACGGAAAATATAGCAATCAATGTAAACAGGAACACAGGCTCTAACATGTGGTTTAGCACAGATAACCTTAATTTTTGAATAGGTAATGCCTGTGAGTGCAATCATCAGTTTAGGGCAACTGCTCCTATCTGGAGAGATAAACCTCATTTTTTGAAAGTGCACATAGCTATGTGTACTTATTATAAGTTAAAAGGCAATGGGTGATTCTGAAAATCTATTTTGAGCATTTTCACTAAAATAAAAAATTCTGAAAACATGACAGTTTGAAGTGTAGATGATAAGAAGCAACTAAATAAGATTTCAGCTAGCAAAACATTAGTGAGTACATGTAAGATGAAAATTGGAAATATACAATCAAATAACAAAGCATGCATAACAGATGGGAGTAAGGGCTTTCTATTCTAATGGCTACTTTGTCCATATTATCTTGGAATGTAAACGGCCATAGAAGTATAGATAAAAAGCAAAAAGTATTGAATTATATCAATAAAAGTATAGTTCAAATAGCAATGTTACAACAGACACTTTTGGATAAAAATGGTCAAATGATTTTGACAAAGAAAGGATTTCAGGGTAAACATTCAACAGAATCAGGGAAAAAGGAAAAGCTAAGAAATAATACTGATTGCTATAGGGGCTCCAATAATAACAGAAAAGGGTAAACAAGTCTATAAGGGCAGATTTGTATTAGTAAAGGGTTACTAGCAGGGGAGAAGTATTATGCTGGCATGTATTTATATTCCAACCTAAACTACTATTACAGAGCTTAAGTGAATTTTGGGAGAAACAGTCAACTTCCGACAGGAAATAATTTTATGGGTAGAGACTGGAACTTAGTTTGCAATAGTGAGGATGTACCAGGAAGATCTAGAAGGGAAATATAATAGAAGAGGGTAGATTTCTTAAGAAATATATGAGAATATGTGTTATAGAAGATGTGAATTCAGTAGTATGAACTCAGACATAATTTATATATCATTATCCAAGGTACAATGACTGGGCTGGATAGAAATTATATTTCACAAAAAAATGTAAATTTAACAGAAAGGTTTGGCACACATCCAATAACATACAGATCAGGTGACACTACAATTTAATATGAAGAACTGGTGGTAAATGGAACCATTTACACAGAACTGGAAGATATAGCAAATCTGCCAGCCAACAAATTCAGCACTGATTTTACTCCCCCCAGCTTGCACCCAGGAAATACTATCAAACAAATCACACCCCCAACTATCACTAGGGAGGAGGTCCTAGATGTACCCTCTAAGGTCAAAAACACTGCATCGATGGTTCCAGATAATATCCCAGGATGCCACCTAAATAGCGTGAAACATTACCTATTGGGATTACTAGAGTTGCTGTTTAACCATAGCCTCCAGAAAGGTTTTGTGCCATGTAAACGAAGACCTGCAATGGTCATCCTTCTGCACAAGAGTGGTCCATCAACGGACCCCAGGAACTACAGACTCATACATCTGACTAGTATTGTATGCAAAGCCATGGAAATGATTAATAAGGATATAGAAAACCTTCAAAAACTGGATCCAACCCAGTTTGGTTTCATCAAGGGCAGAATATGCCTATTTAACACACTGGACTTTGAGAAGGTCACCAAGGAAATGGATGAGGGCAAAACAGTGCATACTGGCTACCTTGACCTGGCTAAGGCACTCATGGATGTAGGCAAAAGCCCACATGTAACATGCTGGATCACCTGCTAGCTCTCATAGGACCCAGGAAGTTAGGATAAGGGAGACCACCTCCATAAAGAGACCGGTCACTAGTGGAGTCCCTTAGAGTTCTGTGTTGAGTCCACTCCTTTTTGGCATCTACTTCTTGGAAATCAAGGCCAGTGCCTATGGCCTCTGGCTGACAAAGTCTGCAGATGACTGCAAAATAGGAGCAGTCAAAGAATTCCACCTTCAGGAAGGACCAACACAGGCAAATGACTGGTGCCAAATCCACAGCTTAAAACACAATGCCAAGAAATGTATAATAATACCCTTTGGGAAGTTAGCCACCCTAGGAAATTACCTCATCAATAGCACACACCAAACAGTAGAACCAGTAGTCAGGGATTTGGGTACATATGTAAATAGTAACCTGGCTTTCAACCAAAATGTGTCGAAGATACTAAATAAATCATTCTGTGTTGCTCAACTTATAAGCAAGAGCATGACATCTAGGTCCAAGGAAATCATTGTTCCACTGTATCTGGTTCTCATCAGGCCCATCATTGAGCACAACATCCCCTTAAGTATGTACCTGGCCAGCCGCATAGAACTGGGGCATCAACACAGTCTCCTTACAAAAAGAATATAGGTGTAAACAGCATGTCCTATGCAGATCACTTCAAAGTCCTATCTCTATACTTGGTATTCTACAGACAGTTGAGAGGAGATATATGCCTGGCATACAAACCCTTCTTGGATACCATTCTGATGGACCTTTTGCATATCCACAAACAGATAACATTAGAATTACTCAATCTAGGATTTAAACTTTGCTTGTGATAGAATTAGGACATGTTGGAGGGACACACAGAATTTCTCTTCTGTGTAAACAAAGCAGAACTCTTTCCTAACATTATTCAAGAGCATCCTGGATGAGTGGATTGAAAATCAGAAATACACCCCAGGTCTAGCATCTATGTCATAACAGACAAAGGTAGCCCGTAAATCCTGCCCTAGGTTGCATCTACCCCTTAAGATAACCTCTAAGGCACACAAACTTGAAGGATACAATTGGAATGCTTGGCTAGGCTTATAAAGGTCCAAGTGGTAGTTAGCCTAGTAAACAGCTATGAACCTATAAAATGAAGTAAAACTGAGACACTGCTGTTTTCCTACTTAGCTGTTAAAAAGAGAGGAATTTAAGAAATTGATAGTGGAAATTAGTAAAGACTTATTAGGGATGATATAAATTTCTTCAGAAAGGATAGCTGGTACAAGATATACAATGACAATTAAAAATAGGGTAGAAATAAAAGAAAAAATGCACAACTAGAAATATTTATGGAAGACTTAATTATGCCAAGTTTAAAGGAAGATGAGCCTCAAAAATTAATAGCTAAGAGAGGAAGAGATGAGATAAAATGGTGATGTATAACTAACCAACAGGGAAGTCTCCAGAAACAGATGGTATTCCTGTGGAAGTATGTGAGTCAGGAGGGAAGACAGCAATAAAAATGTGGAAGGTCTTGTTTAGCAGTATTTTAAAAAAGGGGAGAAGGTCCTGCATTTTGGAAGAAATCTCTGGTGGCTGCATTACCCAAAGAGGGCAAAGACCCTTCAGACCTAGCTTTATACTGACCAATTTAAATTTTAAACCATAAGAGAATGGCAGAGGTGTTATCAGAATTGGTAGATATGGATCAGTGAGTTTTTGTCGAGGGGGAGGCAAATATTTAACAACATTACTGTTGCATCAGCATCAGGTTGTTGAAACCATGCACACAACACCAACCTCACATAGTACATAACACACATAGACTAATGTATACTGAGGCACTAAGAGCAATCTTCTTAAAAAACAAAGGTTACATAGATCACCCATTGTCAAAACTATGCCTCAGCAAGCCCAAAGGCACTCAGAAAAACACCTAACACCACACACACTGTCACTCTCAGTAAAGCCCCAAACACGAAGCCCCTAAGGCAAGCAAACACATTTCCCAGGACTCTCATTTTAGGGGACTCCATTGTAAGATATACTAATGCCTCTCTAATCAGACTGAACACTTAAAGGATAACTATTAATTACTTATCTGGAGCTAGAATCCGCCACATCACTCATGTACTCAAGTCACCACACCATAGGTACCAGTATGATTCCATCATAGTCCATGTAAATGACCTGAGATATACCTCCCTGGACTATATAAAGATAGGCATTATGGAGCTTTCAGACTATGTGTCTCAGGCTGGTATAAGCCTAGCATTGAGCAGCATGTTATCATCACCAAGGTTGATGCCACAATATGAGCAAAAAATGATTGATTTCAACAACTGGCTGGCTTTCTTTTGTCATTCAAAGGGACCCAATATTTATCAGCTTGGGAAGGCATGGTTAATAGACCACATTGCTTTCCCAAGGACGGTCTAAAACCCTCCCCTCTAGGCTTTCAAATACCAAATTAACAAACCTACCGAGATAGCAAAATCAACTCAACTGAACCTCAAGGGATTACTGCTCAATGCTAGGGCCTGAACAAAACAAAGTCTATATCACATTATCGAAATTTTACTACATCGAATCACTAAAGGTCAGCCTCTAGTGATTGATGTAGTAAAACATTGAATAACATAAAAAACAAAACAAAAAAAAAAAAACTAACTAGCGTAGGTAGGGGGCAAGCCCCCCACACCCCTACTTAAATATTCCAACTCCGAGATTGCACTACATTGAGGTAAATGGAAATCTCCCCCTACGGAGATTTCCGTTTACCTGCACGATGTTGTGCTGCTGACAATATCAGCTTCGATACTGTTGGCTTTCGACATTGTGAAGTAGACCCACAAAAAATTACACTCCCTCCAAACCTTCCTCACATTAGAGAATATAGACATCTATGCAGTTGCTGAGACATGGTTTAAAGTGGCATAGAGTACACCAGCAGTGCAAGGTTTCAGTGCCTTCTGCATTTTTAGACCAGTAACTACATAGAAAAGGGCTAAAGGAAGAGGTGTTTCAATATACCTCCATAACAAGCACACCTCTAGGGTGGTCAAACAGGATGACATGCTGGAGTTCCTCCATGTTCAGATCACCATAGATAAAATCCCAAACCAGATCCTTGCCAGCTATAGGTCACCCTGTATGTCTCAAGAATCTCACAATACATACTTGGACCTAATGGAGACACTTACCATCCACCTTAACACCCTGCTCATGAGAGACTTTAATTACCCCTTGACAGAATGGGAATCCTACACAGCCTCAGATCTACAGGCACAGAGATTTCTGGGCTTTGTAAATAGAAACACCCTTGATCAAATAGTGAATGCACCCACTAGAGGCTCCAACATACTGGACTTCATGCTTACAAATAGTGGAGAATGCTGCACCGCCCCCATTGCCCCATTATCCCTGGTAAGGTCCAACCATAAAGCTGTCTCCTTTGAAAGCAAAATCAACTTCATAATCTAATTAGAACCAATAACAGTTAGGAACTATTCCAAAGCAAATTACCTTTTATTAAGTGGTGGATTATCAAAATTCAATGCCCCCTTCAGCCTATGCTGAATTGGTCTCAGAGACTCTGTACAGCCATGTCAATGGCTGTATAGAGGCTGCTGTACCTACCAGATGTAAGCCAAGGACTATCCCTAGAAACAAACCACCCTGGTGGCATCCCAAATTAAATAGGATATACAACAAAAGGAAAAATATGGCAAAAATCAGGAATAGTAAATCCCATAAAGATAGAAACTCTTTCATCAAAGTAAATAGGAAACTAACAGGGCTAATTAGGTCAAGAAAAGCCAGTTTTATAGCTATGTCAAAAACTTCAAGGGCAGCATACAGCAATATGCTGAACTAGTGGTTAATGGTGCCACATTCACTGAGCCTGGTGATACATCAAATCTTTTAGTGGACAAATTCAGTTCCAGCTTTACCCTCCCCCCGTACTCTCAACCATCCACTCCAAAATACCATCAAAAATAACCGCTCCAACTATAACTAGGGGTCATGTATTGGCTGCACTCACTAAGGCCAATAACACAGCCTCAATGGCCTCAACATCCTAGGAATCCTCCTGAATAATCTAGAATATGATTTATCAGGATCCCTGGATCATTATTTAACTATAATCTTAAAACAGGCTTGCGCCATGTGAATGGAGGAATACAACAGTCATCCCCCTTCATAATGGAAGACTTTCAACAGATCCTGGATACTGCAGACCCATTAGTCTGACTAGTCTTATTTGCAAAACCAAGGAAAGAATTATCATGGAAATTATCAGTAAAGACAAAGGAGACTTCTAGACATAGAATTCATTCCAGTCTGGCTTTGTCAAAGGAAGTCATTAGTGGACTTCTTTGAAAAGGTGAAACCAAACCAAGTAAACCAGTATGGAAAAAAAGGTGGAGCATGAAAATCAAACTTAAAATTTCTAAAACCAAGGATCCACCAAGAAAATGTGGAGAACCAACTCCAGAAAGGAAGCCACATGAATCACTAATGTAAAAATGCCACACAAAAAAACTACATATATGTATATATATATATATATATATATATATATATATATATACATATATATATATATATAAGCTTAAAATTCACCAGTAGCTTTTCATCTGAGAACAGGCATTAGACTTCATCAGAAGAAAAACTTACCAGGATCTACTTTTTGTATTACATTACATTGTATGATATTTTTTCCAGGATAATAAATAAAAAAATGTTTAAATGTGGTACATATTGCTGCATGCCTATATAAGACATTTTTGGTTGCCTTTCTGAATGTCATAATTATGTTCATAAATTAATTTTTTTTCAATTACCTCTCCATTTTCCCAATGTACAAGGTTGGAACAAGTTGCCAAATAAACTATTTCCTTAGTTGCACAATTTCCATCCTGTGCCTATACAACAGATTTTAGACTGTTGTTCAGTTGAACTTGCTGACATTCTAAAATATATTTACATTGGCTGCAACTACCACATTTTTGTACCTTTTCCTTTTTTTTCTCTTTAAAGTTTGTCTTCTTGGTTTCTACAATATTTTTGATGTTACTTGCTCATTTGTAAATTCAAGTTGGTTTAGGTCCAACTATATTTTTCAACTTATCATCACTTATCAAGATACACCAGAGCCTATTTATTATATCTTTTTCAATGCTGGAGCCAGTATTGTACTGTCATGTAAGGGCCCTAGAATAATTATTTGCCTGAGCGTCTTGACTAAGTTCCTCAGGTTTATTATCAATATTTGTGTAACTCTGTGAAGGTGTAATGTTATTCTTCTCAAAACTCACATTTGTATTGCCAGAGGTATTTAGGCCAACTCCTAAAAGGTGGCGGCATCTTTCCCCCATCCATTAGAGATCTCTTCACTAATAGTTCTTACCAAATGACTAGGATATTGTCTTTCTATGAACATGTTTTCTAACTTGACCCTTTCTATTTTGAATTATTTTCTATCAGAAACCATGCATACCAGTCTTATAAACTGACCTTTGACAAGGCTTCTCATTTATATAAAGGGGTGGACACTATTATAATGTAAATAACTATTTGAAAATTTAGGTTTTCTATAAATACTGGATGAAAAACAAAATAATTGTTTATAATTGTTGTATTTAAGTAGTTTATTTCCTTTGTTTCAGTTTGGTGGATGAATTTTAAAAAGGATGAAAATTGATTTATATATGTAATAAACTCTGGGATGACAGCTGGATCTCCTGACCATAGGATGAATATATCATCCAATAAAATCTTAGGTAAAGTTTTATGTACTTGTAGTATCTAGATGTAAATACATGCCAACTTTCCCAGGTCAGCATTACTAAAACTGAAAATATGGGGACACATGCTGGCCCCATAGCTACCCTTTTATTTGTTTAAAAATTTCACCCTCAAACCAAATATAATTATTATCAAGAACTATTTCCATGAAGTCCATTAATAATCTGACTTTGCCACTTTTCAAGAAGTCAAGGTCTAAAAGGGCCTCATGAAAAAATTCTAGTCCAATTTCTTGAGAACACAGGAGAAAAGGTCAAGTACATCCACTGTCACAAAAAACAATGTCCTTATTGCAAAGGGCAGGCTTTATGCTCCTTAAAAAATCCAATGAGTCTAGAACCATATGTGTCTGTAAATCCTGTACAGGTTTTAATATCCTATCCACCAGTACTGCAAATTGATCAGTTTTCAAAACTGCTGAAAATACAATTGGCCTAAATGGGAGATTAGTTATTTTCTTGTGTATTTTTGAAATGCTAAAAATAATAGGTATTATTGGATTTGGATTCTTTAAGAAATTGTACAAATCAAGGTCCAAAGCATGCTTCAGTAAACTATCTTCTAATTATCGATCTATTTTAAAATAAGATACATTTACTTCATTAATAAAGGCTGTGTACACCTACTTTCATATAAAATCTTTAGTATTTCTCCTGAAAAGCTGAGGTTATCAAATAAGACAGCTCCCCCATCCTTGTCAGGCTTATTACATGTACAGAGTGGTTCTTTTTTATCGTCCAGTAGTCGGTACTCATCCTTCTTCCCTGGGCATACTGCCTATAAATATCATGTTTGAGGTATTGGAAAAACCTGAACTATACGGTTTGGAGTAGGCATAGCTAAACTTTTCTTTTCTCAATTTATTTGTTTGAAAAGGTTCACAAGAACTATCATTACACTGTACAGCAAGATTTAAAATAGTTTAAACTCAATTAAGGTATCAGACAATTTGTACATTGGTGAAGGAAAGTACAGTTTTGTACCTACCATAAATGTAGATGTTCGAGTGCTAATACAGCTGCAGTCATAACAGATGGGTTCTCCTGTCGTCAGGCGGGTCCTCGGTCGGCCGAATTCCAAAGTCTAGGTCCGGTGTCGGTTGTCGTCACTTCTTCCCTGACGTCAGTGCGACAGGGGTATAAAAGAACCAGCCGACGCCATTTTCTTCAGTTTTTCTTGCCCCAGATGTCAGGTGCCCCCAGAAGGAAGGCAATACATAAATTTGTGTGATAAAGCCATGCAATATGATCAAAATACAGTAGTGCAAGCAAATACAACAAGAATGAATACCCCAATCAGGTAGCATGAGGAGGTGTTAGGCAATAGGCCTGTCCCAAGAGGGGAAGGAGGGAGGGAAACCTGGACTGCAGCTGTATTAGCACTCGAACATCTACATTTATGGTAGGTACAAAACTGTACTATGTTCATCATGCATACAGCTGCAGTCATAACAGATGGGTAGAATCCCAAAGCTAAGAAAGGGGTGGTAGGCACTAGGTGGAACTAGGAGGAGCCAGAATGCCCTGCAAGACTGCAGTGGCAAAGCCCGCTCTAGATTTGGAGTATAATGGAAGGTGGTAGTGCTTGGAGAAGGTATGCACAGAACTCCAAGTGGCTGCCTCCAAAATATCTTTGGTAGGAACTCCTCTGAGAAAAGCTGCAGAGGTAGCCGTGGCCCTTGTGGAGTGAGATCTGATGCCTATAGGTACAGTTTTTCCATGAAAAGAATAGCAGAAACATATGCAGTGGGCTATCCATTTTGAGATAGTCTGTTTGGAAATTGGCTTCCCTTGAGCTCCTATAGCATAGGACACAAAGAGCTGATCTGATTTCCTGAAAGGCTTTGTTCTGTCCAAATAATAACGCAGTTGTCTGTGGATATACAAGGAATGTAGTAATCTCACCCCTTTGTTTTGAGGATTAGGATAAAAGGTAGGTAAGTGTATAGCCTGATTCAAAGCTACACTGGATACCACTTTTGGCATAAAGGATGGATTGGTTCATAAGGAAACTCTGTCCTGATGGAAGATGATGAAAGGTTGCACAGCCATGAGAGCTTGCAGTTCCGATACACTATTCTTAGCCCCTCTGAGGAACTGTCTTAAGAGGGGGTGAGAGAATAAAGGTGGATCAGTGTTGTATTCTGCAGAAATGGCTGAGGCATGGATTTTGATGGAGGAGAAAGAAAGTCCACTGCCTAGCAGCTCAGCTAGATACTGTAATATTTGAGGTAAATTCAGTTTTCCAGGATCCTGGCCCTTTTTCTCATTCCAGACACAAAACCGTTTCCATTTTGCGGTGTAAGCTTTTCTGGTAGATGGCCTTCTGGCCTCCAAAATGACATCCTGCACTTCCCTGGAGAGTAGGGTCTGTTGTGATGCTAAGGAATCTTCCATGCGGCTAGATTGAGTGTTTTTAGCTGACTGTGAAGAGTTTTGAAGCTGTGCTGGGTCAAAAGAAGAGGCATTAGAGGCAGGGTCCATGGTGCGGAATGCGTCAGGCTCCTCAGGAGTGGGTACCAGTGTTGTCTTGGCCAATCTGGAGCAATGAGAATCATTTTTGGTCTGTCTGCTCTGGTTTTTAATAGAACTTTGGGCAGCAGAGGAAGAGGTGGGAAGGCATAAACTGTCATTGATGTCCAACTGAAAGAGAGAGCGTCCACTCTCCAGGCCTTTGGATGAAAAAACCTTGAGCAGAATTTTGTCAATTGGTGATTTTCGTGGGAGGCAAAGAGATCTATGTCTGGCCTTCCCCATGCTTGAATAATCTCTGTAAAAACTTGAGGATGCAACTTCCATTCGTGTGGATCTGTCATATTTCTGCTTAGGTTGTCTGCCAGCGTGTTTTCCTTGCCTGGCAAGTACTGTGCTTGTAGTTCGATTTGTAAGTCCAGGACCAGGTTCCAAAGGGACATGGCCAGTCTGCATAGTGGGTATGAATGGGTTCCTCCCTGTTTGTTTATGTACCACATTACTGTGGTGTTGTCCATCTTTATCAATAGCTGACCTGGTTGCAGGAGGTCTTTGAAAGCTATAATACCATTTATTACTGCTAGCATTTCCTTTTGATTGATGTGTAGGTGCTTTTCTTTTTGGGACCATTTGCCCTGAATGCACCGATCTGTCATGTGCGCCCCCCAGGTGTAGTCCGAGGCGTCTGTTGTGATGACCTGATATGCTTGAGGCTTGCTGAATGGGAGACCTTTGTTTGCTTGGCATGCTTGAGCCCACCACAGAAATTCCTTTTGAAGACATGGAATTAGTGGTATTATTGTTTCCAGGCTGTGGCTGTGTTGAGACCATAGGTTTTTCAGGTACCATTGAAGTTTCCTCATATGCAGCTTTGCACATGGGATTAGTAAGATGCAAGATGCCATGAATCCCAGAGCCTGCAGGATTTTCCTTACAGTCAGCCTGGTGCAATTTGCTAGTGTTCTGAAGTATTGAGTTAGTTGCCCCTGCTTCTCTGGCATGAGGTAGGCCATCTGGGTGTTTGCGTCCAAGTTGGCACCCAGGAAAATTATTTTTGAGAGGGTATTAGCCTTGATTTCTTTTTGTTGACTGTGTATCCCAGAGAATTCAACAACATTATTACATAAGCCAGATGTTTCAGAAGAATGTGCTTGCTGTCCGCTTGGATCAGGCAGTCGTCCAAATAGGGGTATATTTGTATCCCTTGAAGTCTGCAGTAGGCAATTACTGATGCCAGGCATTTCGTGAATACTCTGGGCGCAGTAGATAAGCCAAAGGGCAACGCAGAGAATTGATAATGGGTTGAACCTGCAAGAAATCTGAGGTATCTTCTGCAATTTTGTCTGATTGGGACATGCAGGTATGCCTCCTTGAGGTCCAATGTTACCAGCCAAGACTCCTTGCCCAGCATGGGAAGAAGCTGCTGTAGAGTGAGCATCTTGAATTTTGGTACGAGTAGAAATGTGTTTAGGATGGCTAGGTCCAAAATAGGTCTCCAATCTTTTCCCTTCCTTGGTACCAGGAATAGTCTGGAATAAAAACCTTGACCTTGTTCGTGTAGGTACCTCTTGAATAGCTTTCATGTCTATGAGATCTGAAATTAGTCTTTGTGCCTCTGCCCTTTGATTGTGTGGCAGGTTTGGCATGCCTCTCATTTTTGGAAGGGTGTGAAAATGTAATCTGTAGCCTCTGTTTATAATGTCCAGGATCCATTTGTCTTTTGTGACAATATGCCAATTTTTTGAAAATAATGCCAGTTTTCCGCCTAATGGTGCTGCCATTTGAGTCTTGCTTGGCATGCAAAGGGGAAAGTCATTGGGCTTGCTTTCTGAATGGTTGCGAGCTATCCTCACCACCTCTTTGCATAGGAGCTTGCCATTGTCTGCCTCTAAAAGATCCTTGGGATTGCCCTCTGCCCCTCGGGCGCCTGTATCTACCTCTTTGGGGTCTGTCCGTGGCTGGAAAGGACCAATTTTTGGAAGGCCAATTTCTACTGAAACGTGGTGGTTGTACCTGTAGAAAATCTTTCACTGTTTGCATTGATTTAGCCTTTTCCTCCATTTTCCTTAATACCTCTTCAGCATTAGCACCAAATAATACATCCTTTTGTAGAGGGGCATCTAGTAATTTAGCTTTGACATGATCTGGTAAGGTTTGTTCCTTGAGCCAGGCATGTCTACGTATGACTGATCCTGTAACAGCAGCTCTACATGAAGCCTCTAGAGCATCAAAACCACATTGTAAGGTATGTTTACCCACTTGTTCTGCACTATGCATCAAATCCTGCAACTCCTTCAAATCTGGTTGTTCAGGTTGTGACATTTTACTTCTCAATTATGATAACAAAAACTGTTGGTACTTTAGCATATGGAACTGACAGTTTAATGACCTCATGGTTAAGGTGGCCGAGGTATATACCTTTTTTCCCCACCTTTCTAAGGATCTGGAATCTCTCTCAGATGGTAAAGGATTTTTAGCAGTGGAGGCCTTCATTCCCTTGGAGCCCTGTGAGATAGTTTCTGGGTCAGCAGCATGGCTTTTGTATAGAAATTGGTGTGAGTCAGGAACCCTGTAGTACCTGTCAGGCTTGACTGGAGCTGGAGGCAGAGAATCCGGGTTAAGGCAGGCCTCCGAGTACACATCATCTAGTATATCCAAGACAGAAGGTATAGCTAGAGGCCTGTGCTGAGGTAGCAAGAGAAATTCCCTAAGCCTTTTCTTGGAGTCTGAATAATCTCGGCCTTCCCAATGGAAGTGTTCCCTTAAGGTATGCAAAGTTTCCCCAAATGAGTACTCCTCTGGGGGGGAGACAGAGGGAATGGACTCCTCAGCATCAGAATCTTCAAAAGGGGAGTAAGAATGTTCCTGTTCATCAGAGTGCTCTGAAATAATGGAGCCCTGATCAGAGGAGGGGGATTCTTCCTCCTCTCTGGGCCTTTTGTCCGGGGGGGGGTTGAGAACCCCTGATAAGAGTAATCAAATCCTCAGCCATTTTAAGCATCTGTTTTTTAGGCATGGGGCCTGGAGATGGGCCCTGTGTAGCTTGTCTCTTAGACTGCATGGCTGCTTTAGACTTAGTGTAAGCCTTGATGGAAAAAGAAGAGGAAGGTCTGAAGACACCTTGAGAGGAGGTAGACCTGTCCACATTTTGAGATTCACTGCCAAGAGTGGCTTCGGTATCTGTAGTCGGGGTGTGGGCCGAGGAGCCTGCGACCTCGGGCACAGGAGACACCACCAATGTAGTGTCGTCGGTAGTCAGGGGCTGCATAGGCGCCTCGCTGAGAACCGGACCATGTGGAGTCGGCTTTGGCGTGGTGTCGGTAGAGGCCGTGGACCTCGTGTGTCGGTCCTTGTCTTTGCGTTTTTTAGACAAAACTGGAGTCGGAGTATCCGACGACATAATATAGTTAAATTTTTTGCCAAAATAATGCTGGGCGACCTCCGCCTGACGCTTAATGGTGTGTTTGTTGAATGTAGCACAAAAGCGACAGACCGAGACGTCGTGGTCTGGGCCTAAACAAGGAATACAGAGGGAATGGAAATCCTTATGCGGCATTTGCTTCCCACATGAAATACAATTATTAACTTTGTCTGACATCGGTCTGAGGCAAGAAAAGTTTCCCCAACGGGGTACTTAGCTTTTAGATGACTTCGGTTGCAAAATTTTTCGTAATTTCAGGAGCTGGCCGACCGGCACTTGCGAACTGCTTCTGCTTCGGGCACCGCGCGAAATGGCGTCGGCTGGTTCTTTTATACCCCTGTCGCACTGACGTCAGGGAAGAAGTGACGACAACCGATGCTGGACCTAGACTTTGGAATTCGGCCGACCGAGGACCCGCCTGACAGCAGGAGAACCCATCTGTTATGACTGCAGCTGTATGCACGATGAACATCAAAGGTGAAACCTTTTTCAAATAAGGAAAAGTATTCATCAGTTACTGTTAATTTACTGTAATTATATATAGTGAAATTGTTTCTTTTAATAATTTCAGGGTGGTACCTGGAATTTAATATAGCAGAATCTTCACTGTACATAGTAATATCTGCCTCAAAAGACCCCCGTTGGTATCCCTTCTCCTCTTAGCCTGACCCCGTCTGTAATGACCCCTGTGTATTGGGTTTTTAATGACACATTGTTCTTTTGCTGGGGGTTTGACTTGCTTGCAAGTCTGTCTGAATGGCAGAGGGGTGAGAATTCTAAATGGTTAGAAATTTCCAAATTAATAGAATCATTCACATCACCTTGGAAAACCTCTTCATTAAAAGGACAAATTATGGTTTTCTGCATTTTCCTGGATATTATCACCAGCATTAAAATTCCATAACAAGGCTGTATTGCTTTTGCCATAAATTGGGAAAGTTTTTCCCATGTCATATTATAGTTTATCCCTAGCTAATTTTTATTTTTCCTTATTTTTATCTTGTTAACATGTGAATCAACTCATGAAAATACACTGTTGTACTCAGTGGTATAGGCAGTGAATAACAAATCATGTTTGATCCTGTTATTTAAGTCTTCTACTTCATTCAATAATCCATCAATTATATTTTGTTGTTCTGAATAATTAGAGTCAGTAATTCAAGTCCCTGTTTATTAAATAACTCTAATAAATTCTAATGGAACTTGGTACCTGGAACTACTAAATTACGGAACTTGAAGTTATCTCAAACTTTTTGGTACCCTGCGTAGCCGCATACATTCACTTAAAAATAAGTTATCTAACTGTACACTACGTAAACAAAAAAAAGCTTCTTTTCTAAAGTTAAACTACAATCTTTGGCTGATATATTCATCCTATGGTCAGGAGACCCAAACGTCATCCCAGAGTTTATTGACTATATAGATCAATCTTCATCCTTTTTAAACTTCATCCACCAAAGTGAAACAAAGGAAATAAACTACTTAAATACAACAATTATAAAAATGAATTAGGCTTTTCAACTAATATTTATATAAATTCTACATTTCCAAATAGTTATTTACATTATAATAGTGCTCACCCCTTTACACAAAAGGTCAATTTGCAGGTTGGCATGCAAGGTTTCTGACAGAAAACTATTCAAAACAGAAAGAGGCAAGTTAGAAAATATGCTTATAGAAGGACAATATCCTAGACATTTGGTAAGAACTATTAGTGAAGAGATCTGTCATGGATTGGGGGAAAATACCACCCCCGTTTAGGAGTTAGCCTAAAAATCTCTGGCAATACAAATATGAGTTTTAAGAATAACATTATGCCTTCACAGAGTTACATGGGCATGGATAATAAACCTGAGGAACTTAGTCAAGAAGCTCAGGTAAACAATTATTCTAGGGCCCTTACACTACAGTACAATATGGGATCCAGCAGTGTAAATGATATAATAAATAGGTACTGGTGTATCTTGACAAGTGATAAGTTGAAAAATATAGCGGGACCTAAACCAACTTTCATTTACAAAACAGCAAGTAACGTCAAAAATATTGTAGAAATCAAGAAGACAAACTTTAATGAGAAAAAAGGAAAAGGTACAAAAATGTGGTAGTTGCAGTCAATGTAAATGTATTTCAGAATGTCAGGAAGTTTAACTGAACAACAGTCTAAAATCTGTTGTATATGCGCAGAATGGAATTTGTACAACTAAAGGAATAGCTTATTTGGCAACTTGTTCCACCCATCCAGTCTTCTATGTCGGGAAAATGGAGAGGCATTTGAAAAAACAAATTTATGAACATAATTATGACATTCAAAAAGGCAACCAAAATGCCTTATATAGGCATGCAGCAATATGTACCACATTTAAAGATGTTTTATTTATTATCCTGGAAAAAATATCATACAATCCCTGGGTCGTCCATGAAAAGATTACATTGAGTTACAAGAACTAATATGGCAGTTAAGAGTGGATGTGACACACTTCCCAGGTATTAATGATTGCACTTCAATATTCCCTGCATTAAGACAGAGAGACAATAAATTATGAACAAAATATCAAAATACTTTTAAGATATTTTATACATCTTTATTACATTCCTTTTTAAATAGCTCTTACTTTTCATTGTCTTTTAATAAAACAGAAGTCAGTGATATATATTTTGTATATAAATTATAGAGATTTTTAGTTTTGCTTGTTTAATTAGATAATTGATTATCACTTTTTCAATGTATGAATTGTTATAAAAGTAGATCCTGGGAAGTATTTATTTATTCTAATGAAGTCCGATGCCTGTTCTCAGATGAAAAGCTAGTGATGAATTTTAAGCATAAATACATTTTTTGTGGCTTTTTTGCATTAGTATTTGATGTGGCTTCCTTTCTGGAGTTGGTTCTCCAGATTTTCGTAGTGGATCCTTGGTTTTAGAAAGTTTTTTTTCTTTGAAAAAGTTACTAAGGCAATAGATGAGGGAAAATGGTGCATACTGCCTACCTAGATCTGGCTAAAGCATTTGATATAATGTCACACTCAGGCATGGTCAAGAAACTTATGGAACTAGGTATAAACCCATTTATATCTTGCTGGACAGCTAGCTGGCTTACTGATAGAACCAAGGAGGTTAGAATTGGTGAAGCCACCACCACAAAAAAGCCAGTCACCAGTGAAGTCACCCAGGGCTTTGTGCTGGCCCCACTCCTCTTTGGCATTTACTTCTTGGATGTCAAAGCCAATGTCAAAGACTGGACTTACAAGATGGCTGCACTTTGAGTAACAGCTTAGTTCTAACTCTCCTAGTGTGAAAAGAGAAACTTAGCAGAGAAAGCCAGTGGGTCTAGATTTCTGGGTAAATTTCAGTAACTGGCTTGTAAGTGCACTGCCTGGATACCAGGAAAAAAGAAATACAGGGGACTGGACAGAAAATCAGATACAAAAGGTGATGAAAAAACACTGATTGGGAAAAGTACTGCAGTTGTTCAGCAAAAAGCAGTGCAAGCTCCAGACATGACTATGAGTAACCTAGAGGAAGGTATAAGGTAACTGCACACAGACCTGACTAAAATAAATGAAATACTGATGGAGTATATTAACTCAAACAATAAAAGGGTGGAAAAAATGGAAGAAACTTTAAACAAATATTCAGATAAGGTGATAAAACTGCAAATCTCAGTGGTTGAAATTAAGAAAACGCTGGCTGAATATGGCACTGTACAAGAACAGATGTTTAAAAAAATAATAGAATTAGAGGATACAGCACATGGGAAAACTTGAGATTTTCTGCTCTACCTGAGAAGCTGGAAGGAACAGACTGTATTAATTTATGAAAACACAAATCATCAACTGGACTGGTATTCCACAACAGGAATTGTTAATTCAAAGGGCATATTGTGTGTATGCTCCAAACCTGGCTTTGGGAAAACAGTCTAGACCTTTAATAGTAAAGATGCAATCTTGCCAGCAGAATGACTTGATTCTGACAAAACTATGGCAGAAGGACAAAACACAAAGTGGGAAACAGCAGTTTGTTTGTGGAGAATGACTACTCCTTGTACATCAGGCAGAAGAGGAATACATTTATTCCATTATTCAAGGAACATCCAGTAGCAGGCATAAGAGTCAAACTGCTATACCCAGCTATCTTCAAAATATTTTTCCCTGGAGGAACAAAGTCATTTTCTGATGAAGTACTTCCTAAGGAACAAATACAAATATCTGTCCATCAAAAACTGAGCTGTGAGACAGAAGGATGTTCTGCTTCTTGTACTTCTGGTAATAAAGACCACAGAGAAGTTGTGCCAGTGAAACCTTTTCCAATGTTTCAATGGAAAATGCTTGAGAGAGGGTAAAAAAGTGCAAGAGTTGACTAGAAGAATCGAGAGTATGTTTGAAATGAAACAGGGACATGGTTTGGAAGAATAAGGTGAACAGGAACAGAACAAGAAAATCTGGAAATATTGGACTTTCTTGAACTCTTAAGCATATGCCCTACTTCATATCATTAATGTTTGGGGATAAAATCAGTAACTTGGAAATTGAAAATGCGGGATTACAAAGCAATAATTATATTTGTGAAACATGACAGAACAGGAAAATCTGGAAATATTGGACTTTTTTGGACTTTGTTAAACTTGGAGACTCTAAAGCATATGGCCTACTTCATATCATTAATGTTTGGAAAAATACTCAGGAGAGGGGAAGAGAATGGACAGAGTTAACTCTAAGTAAAACATTTTTTCTTAGTACTATTTAAATAATGCACAGCTTTCTTTGAATGTTATAAAGTACATAATTTTCAGTTATTTTTAAATATAATAGGGCTACTAATGTAAATAGGCACGCCTTTTTTTTCTATTTGTTTCTTTCTGCCTTCTCCTCTCTTCCTCTTTGTTCAGTTTTAAGAAATGTAAGCACTACAATGTTAAAAAAATGATCTTTTCAAAAGAGCATGACAAAAGAAAAATGTGTGTGCTTTGACTCATTCTTGCATGGAGGAATGGCTGGGTTAAGGCCATTAGCTTAATCTAGTAACAAGTTTTAAGTGAAAGCAAGTAAATGAAAAAGAATATTGAATACTATAAGGCTTTTATTCCCCAGTAAACAGTTTTGGGTCTGCTTCTCATTTCTCTAGCAGACAATCTGATAAAGAGAAATGACTTGGAGAAAATGTTTTCTGAAAGCATTCAAGTGTTTTCTCAGCTGACAGAGCTATAAAGATAAGACAAAACCAGACAGCACTTAATAGAACCACTGGCTATACCATGCATCTTAGCATGAATAACCTTTCTTTTAGGTTAGTTCTAGTCTGGATGTGCACCTGTCAAGTTTGGAACATTTGTTCCTATTAGAAGGGTAACAGTTCAATATTTGAATATGTACATATTTTTGTGTGGTATTATTAAGTTATTAGGTTTTAGGGGGTATTAGTGTGTATTTTTTGTTTCAGGGTTTTCAATAAACAAAACGTTCTGTAAGATGAGACATAGGCTCAACTGGCAATGACAAGGAACAACTGTATAAAAGATTAACTTGCCAAACAGTACATGCATGTAACACAAAAGCTGAAACTAGACATTTATCAAAAAAGCCTTTATACATAAAAAGTGGGAATAATAAGCTCTCAATGATACAATGCTTTCTATAATGTCTTTAAATGTTAATGGCCTCAAAGATAAATACAAAAAGAAAGAAAGAGCGGTGACTTATATTAAACATGTAGAGTGCAAATAGTTATGCTACAGGAGACACACTGGGAAAGAACTGAACATGTGAATTTGATAAAGAAAGCTTTTCAGGATGGTTATTCAGCAGAATACCCAAGGCAAAGAAAGTGAGGAGCACATATTAATTGCAAGAGCAGCTTCAATAGTAATAGAAGAGGATAACAAAGACAATAATGGTAGGTTTGTAGTACAAAGGGGCTACTGACAAGGGAGGAGGATTACACTGGCATGTATTTATATTCCACCAAAAACTCCTATAATGGAGTGTAAGAAAATTCTTAGAGAAATAATCAGCTTTCTGCAAGGAGTATTACTTATAGGTGGGGACTGGAGTTTGATTTGCAACAGTAAAGATCTGCCTGGGGGGCCCAGAAGGGAAAAAAATAACAAAGAAGGGTAGATTTTTAAATAAATTTATGAACTACTTGGCATGAAAGATGTGAATTCAGTACTAGGAGTTTGGAGTGAATTTACATATTATTCCCCAAGATACAAAAACTGGGCTAACCTAGGCAGAATTTACATTTCACAGTAACATGTGCATTTAACTGAAGTTCTTGATACACACCCAATAACTATTTCAGATCATGTGCCAATGATAACTAAAATAAAAACACAGGGTAATGAAATAAAAATGAGACACTGGCACTTTCCAACCTATCTATTGAAAAGAGAGGAATTTAAGGCATGGGTAGTGGAAATTATTCAGAAGCTATTAAAGAAGATATAAATTTCTTCTGAAAATATAGCTAGAGAGTAGGAAAAAATTAAAGTGGAGTTTAAAAAAGGGTGGAAATAAAAGAAAGGGAGATATGGTTAAGGAGTAACAAGAATTATTTAGACGGACTGACAAATGTTTAATTATTGCAAAACAGGAGGAATCTCACAGAACAAGAAGAGGAGCAACTGCAGAATGCCAAACAGAAAATAAGGGATTACCTTGATGATATGCATGAGTTTAGAAAGATTGCTGTAAAGCAACTGTTTTTTATAACTCTAGAGCACAAAAACATTTAGCACAATCATTCAGGCAACAGAAAGTAGAAGGGGCTGTCACCAAGCTTAGGATGCCTACAACAAAGATGATAACAAGGGATCTTTTAGAAGTATTAGAAATATTTCAGAAATTCTATGAATATCTGTATAAAACTGAGAATATTGAAAACAAGACAAGGTACAAATGGAAATATTTAGAAGAGTTAAATATGTTAAGGTTAGAGGCAGAGGAGGCTCAATTACTAACAGGATAGGAGGAGATGAGATAAAAATGGTGATGTATAATCAATCTACAGGAACGTTTCCCAGAATAGATGATATTCCTGTGCAAGTTTGATAGCTAGGAGGGAAAATTATAAAGATCTGGAAGGTTTTAACAGTATTTTAAGAGGAGGAGAAGCACTAACATCCTGGAAGAAAGCGGTGGTAGCTGTAATACCTAAAGGGGTTAAAGATCCATCAGATCCAGCTTCATACAAGCCCATTTTAATACTAACTCATGATTACAAAAAGTGTTTATGTCTTTAATGGCTAAAAGAGTGGCAAAAGTGATTGCCAAAATTGAGAGATATGGATCAATGTGATTTTGCGGAGGGGAGGCAAACATTTGACAACATTAACAGAACACTGATTATCCAGAGGGAAGCAGAATGTAAGAAAATACCACTGCTGTTGGTGGGTCTTGATAAAGAGAAAGCATTTGACAGAGTAAGCTGGGACTTTATGAGCAGAGCAATGGAAGCATTTGCATTCCTGATAAAATTATAAGGTTGATTAGAAGGATATGTAAGGGATCAGAGGCAAAAATTAAAGTGGGTGGGGTCCTCTCTGATAATCTTTGCTTGAATAGAGGAACCAGGCAGGGATGCTCCCTCTCCTCCTTTGTTATTTGCATTATATTTAGAACTACTAGCAAAGAAAATAATGAACTCAGAAATTCAAGGATATATTTGGTATGGTAGTCAAGAAAAGCTGGCTCCATTTGCAGATGACATTATTTTATACCAGACAAAACCAGAAAGGGACATTACAGTGCAGTGGAACATACTGAAACAGTTTCAAATCTTTTTAGGGATACAAAATTAATGAAGCTGAAACAAAGGCAATAGCAGTACATAAAATATATATCCACATACAAATTGGTTCAGCAATATCCATACTTATGGGGACATGATAAAATGAAATATTTAGGATTAAAAATGATTCTGGTATGGCAGCTAAGGATATGTGGGAAGATACCAAGCAAAAGATAATACAAAAGCTGAGGAAAATTGAAGCTCTGTTATATAGATATTGATAGGAAGATACATGCAGTTAAAATGTTTTAGTCCCTTTAGTCTTATACACAGGTCAGGTAATTTTTTATCAACCAAAGGAGAAGTTGTGGATATCAATTAAGAAAGAGCTGAAGGATTTTGTATGGGAGGGGAAGACAGCAAAGGTAAAATGGGATAAGCTTATTCTTCCAATAGAATAGGGTGGGCTGATTTGAAGGGGTATATCAAAGCAACACAGTTAGGGCTCCTATACATAGCACAAGCAGAAAACTATAATTCAAAGTGGAAAAAGATGATGATGAAACAGGGAGGACGCTCAAGAAACAGGGACAGACTGGGATTTTGGAAGAAGACCTTTAAGGAGAATAACAATAATCATACAGAATATTACAGTCATAAAGTAACAGAAAGTATTCTAAAAGCTAAGCCAAAATGGGAATGAAGAAAGGAGATTCTGCTGATAGGGATTATTGCAATTAGGCATACAGACAATAGGCAAGAGAGGGCTGGAATTTATTTTAGAAAACTGGCAAATGAACCAATGTATTGGGATCAAATAACTAGAGAGTTAAAGGTTATAGAATAGGAAGATGCCAAGAACTTATCTGGATTGCAGGTTAGAGATTGCCTTCCCTATCAAGAACTGATATCAGAGTATAGGCAAAGAGAAAGAAAAAGGGGGTCCTAAATGAAAGACCAGCACTGGTAGAGTTTGTAGTAGAATCTAGAACAGAGGTTGCTGTTAAGAAAGGAATAATTAGTAGAGCATATACAATATTGCATGATTACTATAAGAATCAATCAGAGAAAGTTAGAAATGATTGGGACGACAGACTGGATAAGCAATTCACAAAAAAACAATGGGGGAATGTATGTATGTCTCCCAAATATGCACCAAAGTCTAGAAGATTCAGGATCTTTGCTTGGAAGTGTTTACATAGATATTGTTATACCCCAAGTAGACTCCAAAGAATTCTTCCTCAGATAGACTGCAAATGTTGGAGGTGTGATGGAGAAGAAAAAGGTAATGGGAATATATTTTCAGGAGTGTAATGAGTTGGTTGACTTTAAAGATTCCCTGCAGACTGCTCCATTGGAGATGCTGGGTAGCATATTAGTGTAACTGAGGAAATAATTTTTGAGCTATGATACAGAATCAGAATTGTCTAGACATAGTAAGGCCTTGCTGAGTATAATTATGATGGCTGCCAAAAAATAAATTACTATAAAATGGAAATCAAAGTCTAAACCAACTTTACTAGAAATAGAAAAGCTAGTAACATGGATAAAAGAACTGGAATTGGGATCTTTGGAAATGGGTAGGAACAAATTACATAGGAAAACAATGGGAAGTGTGGGCTCAATACATGAGGAGGAATGAGGTTTAAAAGAAGGCAGGAAATGAATGAGCTGTGTAATGGTTAACTGAGAATGACTGGATATATTGTAAGTGATGTATAATGTTTGCAGCTACAATTGTGTCAACAATGGTGTATAATGTTTGGAACTGAGACTGTGTTGGTATGGTTTTCATTTATATAAATGTAAGATTTCCTCTGTCACACATGATAACTTAATAAATATGTTTCTTGTTTAAAAAACAAGCCAAAGTTGAAGGCTTTTGGCTGATCAGATTTGCAGATGATTGCAAACTGTGAGCAGTCATTGAACCCCCCCCCCCACCAGCATGAGAACATCCTTCAGGAAGGTCTAATACAGACAAGCACTTGTTGCCAAAGCCATGGCTTAAATCTCAATACCAAGAAATGCATTATAGTACCTTTTGGGAAGTCTACCACTCTGGTGATCTATGTCATCAATAAAATACCCTTAAAAGTTGATTCCCTTGTCAAGGATCTGGGAACGCATGTAGACAGTAACCTAGCCTTTGACCAGCATGTGTCCAAGGTAGTAAGAAAATCGTCCTGTGTTGCTCACTTATAAGCAAGGGCATGGCATCTAGGTCCAGAGAGGTCATCATACTCTGTACTCGGCCCTCATCAGACCCATCATTTAGTATAATGTCCCCTTCAGTATGCACCTGACCAGACACATGCAGCAGCTGGGATGTCCACAAAGGTTCCTTACAAAAATAATACAGGGAGTAAATACAAAGTCCTACTATGCTGATTGCCTCAGAGCCCTGTCTTTTTATTCATTATCATACAGACTTCTAAGAGGTGATCTTTGCCTGGCATACAGGGCATCTTTAGACCCTGTTTTGATGAAACTTTTGCACATCCACAAAAAAAAAAGCATCCAAACTACTAGATTAAAAGACCTGAATTTTGCTTGTGACATAAACATGACATGTCTGAGAGATAGATATGTTTCTCAGAAAATTCCCATTCTGTGGAACAGGTTCCCCATCCATGTGAAGCAGAGTTCCTCCCTATCCCTTTTTAAGCGCAACTTGGACCAATAGATGGGTAATTGGAAATTCACTCTTGGTCTGGCTCCTATGTCTCTGATGGACAGAGGCAGCCAGTAAATTACCATCTATATAAGTCAAATGTATGGGTCACATTTTGTTTGCATGGCTAGACTTATCAGGACTCCACTGGTCGTTAGCCTAGTATGCAGCTATGAACCTATGAATAAAGCAATGACGATCCTGTGGGAAGCAGAATGTAAGATGTCACTATTATTGGTTGGTTCTGATGCAGAGAAAGTGTTTTGATAGAGTAAGCTGTGATTTTATGAGTAGAACAATGGAAGCACTTGCATTCCCTGATAGAATAATAGGGTTAAGTGAGAGGCTATATGAAGAGTCAGACAAAATAATTAAGGTATGGAGAGAAGTTCTCCAACAAGTTGTGTTTGAACAGAGGAACCAGGCAGGGCTGTCTCCTTTCCTCTCTGTTATTTGCTTTAGATTTAGACACTAGCAAAGAAAATAAAAGACTCAAAATTTCAATTGTATTATAGGTAATGTACTCAAAATTGTTAGCCATATTTGCAGATGATATTTTGTATTTGACAAGTCCAGGACATTTTGAAGCAGTTTCAGGTCTTTTCTGGATGTAAAATTAATGAATATAAAACAAAGGCTGTATAGTAGTAAATTATGTACCCACACATTAATTTCTTCAACAATACCAATATTTATACTGACATAATAAGGTGAAGTATTTAGAAGTATGGATTAAAAAAGGTTCTGCTATGGCAGCTAAGAACGTGGGAAAAGACTAAACCAAAGATATTACAAAAAACTGAGAAACTGGAAACTTGATTATTATTTGTTTAAACACCTTTATTAAATTATTGTTTAAGGCACAGACATACATAAATTAATAGAAAAGAAAATTATACATCACGTTTCTTTCTTTATAACAACTGTCTTTCAGAGCAACATTACATAAATTGTTCAATTCCTACCTTTGCTTAAACCTCATTCCTCCTCCTCCCGAACATTATTCTGCATGAATTTTTCACAAGAATTCCATTTATTTCATTGTAATTTGCTCCTTCTCTTTTCTAAAAATCCTTCTTCTATTTTTTTTAATCTCTTTTACAATATTCAATCCTTCAGATACAGTTGGTTTAGATTTTGATTTTGTCAACCAACAGAATTAAACTTAATAAGGCCTTATTATGTCTAGACAATTCAGATCCCAAGTCCCAGCTCAAAAGAATCATTTCCTTAGTTATGGCCATTTGCTCCCCTAATATTTCTGACAGGAAATTATTTAAATATACAATTTCATTACAACCCCACCCCCCAAAAAAACATGTTCATCTTCCCCATCACAACTCCAAATTTTGCTATCTTCCTAAAGCAAAAATCTTTTTTTGAGGTATAAAAATACCTATGCAAACACTTCCAAGCAAAAATTCTAAACCTTCTGGACTTTGAAATACTTGTGAGCCATACATATGTCCTCCCATTGTTCCCTTGTATATTTCATTTCCAGTCTTTCTTCCCAATCTTTTCTAACCTCCTCTGATTGTTTTTTTTAATTACCATGCAATATTATATACAACCTAATAATTATCCCTTTTGTAAAAGACGCCCTCCATCCTTTTCTCTTTACCTATACTCTGATATCAATACTTGGTAGGGAAGGCAGTCTTTAAACTGCAGTCCAGACTTGTTCTTGGCCACATCCCACTGTATCACTTTTGCCTCTCTAGTTATTTGTTCCCTGTACTTTGGTTTCTTTGCCAATTTTCTCCTGTAAAGTCTAGCTCACTCTTGCCTGTTTTCTGCACCCCTACTTGCAGTCATCTGTATGGCAAAATCTCCTTTCTCCATTCTCATGTCAGTTTAATTCTTAAACTACTTTATGCAGCTTTATGGTTATAATACTTGGTATGGTTGTTATTCTTCTTCTTAAGAATCTAAATCCAAAATCCCGCTCTCTCCTTATTTTTTTACACCCTTCCCCAACTTCATCATCATCCTTTCAAAACTCTTCATTACTGATTACAGATACCAGGATACAAGCATTGAAAATGTTTTAGTCATTTTACTGTTATATACAGATTAGGTATATTTTATCAACCGGAGAAGTTGTTGTGTATGGTCCTAAAGTTCCCCCCATGTTTTGATATACTCATATGTCAAGGAAAATACTTTTTTTCTGGTGAAAGCTCACAGTGAATTCCAAATCCCATTTGTGTTCATTAAGGTACATAACAAACTCAACAAATTCAGATATCTCTGATTTCAGTATTAACCAGCAGTCAACAGAGTACCATCTGCACATATCATTCAAGCAGAACTGGTTATGTCTATCATTATAATTCATTTGTTCCTCAATATATTATTTGCAAATAAATTCCATTCTTTGACAGCTGTGTATATAAAAACATGGATGGGTCTTTAGGTACCAGACAATACAGGAAACCTCACATAAAAAATAAACTTCTAGAACCAACCAGCTGTCACCCAGGACACAATACGTAGTATTCCCAAATCACAATTTATCAGACTCAAGTGAATTTGCTTAGAACACAGTTAACTCTAGGCAGCATCTAAGGATCTATGTAACAGGTTTCTTGCCAGAGGATGTGACCCTGTAGTAATCAGTAAAACCCTGAGTGAAGTAAATAGTATAGACAGAAAATCTCTTCTAACCTATAACAGCAAGTAAAATTTGACCAGTGATATATGCTCTAAATGGGCTATGATTACTATTTATAGATCAAATGACAAACTATTTAGAGATGTTTGAATAAATATTATACCATGATCCCCCCAAAACGTGCACGCTGATTGGCCAGCGTGCCCGTTGTAAATTGAGTTATACTAATGGAAAAAGGTCCGGTCGCCCGGACTTTTTTCCATTAGTATAACTCGTTTTTTTAAAAAACTGTCTCGCTATGTTAAATGGGTTTAACATAGCGAGACAGCTTTAAAATAAGCAACGGAGATCTCCGTTGCTTATTTTAAAGCTGTCTCATATGTTAAACCCATTTAACATAGCGAGGCAGTGTTTAAAAAGCAACGGAGAAAGCAAGATCTCCGTTGCTTTTAGTTTAGCTATGTTAAATGAGTTTAACATAGCGAGACAGTTTTAAAATAAGCAACGGAGATGTCCATTGCTTATTTTAAAACTGTCTCGCTATGTTAAACTCATTTAACATAGCGAAACACTAAAAAAAAAAGCAACGGAGATCTTGCTTTCTCCGCTTTTGCTCACAGCTCTGATGTACTGCGCAGGCGCGCAGTACATCAGAACTGCCACGGATGCCAGACATCTGCGGAAGGGCAGTAAACAGACATTATACTATGCCATTATTTAAGAAAAGTAATAGTTTCTTTTCTTAAATAATGTCATGGTATAATAGCAATAACCCACTTCTGGGTGTGGGTAATGCTAAATTTACCCACGGTTGGCTTTGTTTGGTCCCTCGGGCTTCGCCCTCGGGACCAAACCACGCCAACCGTGGGTAAATTTAGCATTACCCACACCCAGGTGTGGGTTATTGCTATATTGGTGCATTTTAAAGAGGGATGAGTTTTTTTAACAGTATTCTTCCTGAACAATGCAATATGACGTACAGGTAAGCAAAAGCAATTTTACAATTTATTTCTGGCTATAAAAGATTATACAGACCTGTTAACTTTAACTTCAGTTTATGGTGTATAGAAGGTGTTACCAGATGCAAACAAAGCAGCTGTTGCTCTGTATGTAAATATATACTTAAAAATAATGGGCTGGATTCATGAATGCCTACACCAAGTGTAACAAATCTGTATTCAAGAACATCCCTACCACATTTTTTGTGCTGTCTATTCACTCAGAAAGATTATACTAAGTGAAGATGCAGTCTACTCTTTGTGGTAACCTTTATGAATCCCCCTCAGTATTTAGGAATGCAAAAAAATCAGTAGGAAAACTAAAATTAGGAGGAAGAAGAAAGGGAGAAGAGTTGCACTTGTGTTGTCTATTCAAGCAGAACGGTGTACATTTAGTGTAGGCGTTCATGAATCCGGCTTAATGGGCTTATTTCAGCCAACACTAACAAGAGTGTACAGTGTCAGATGTTTTTTTACCAGTAGAATGGAAGGCATTATACATTTACTGCAATGTTATTGCACAGCATTGTATGTAGGCAAAACAAATAGAATGTTCAAACAGAATACCTGAAGTGATACAGACTGCAAAATAATTACTAATGCTTTATTGAAACATATTCAGGTACACACAAATGCCTATTTTACGTATTTTAGGCACTGATAAAATGCAAGATGAATATAAACGCTGGAAAACCAGATTACTTAAGACGGAACAACATTGCATTGTAAAGTACACTTAGTTATAGTAAATAGTATCAGACCTTTGACAATATTTTCTTTGGCCACTAGAGGTCAGTAAAGTATAATTCTTAGTTGCAATAACTTTTGGTACCTTTTGTTTTCTAAAATTTGTATCAATTTATTTTGATATACACACACACAGACACACACACACACATATATATATATATATATATATATATATATATATATATATATATATATATATATATAAAACATGCACACATATATGTATTTATTGATACAATTTAAAAATATTAAAAAATACTTTTCACTTAAATACTTTCTCTGAAAATACTGGGTATTTAGAGACTGTTTACTATGCTGTTTTTTTCATTATTGGACTTGTTCCCT
Organism: Protopterus annectens; assembly: GCF_019279795.1. Lineage (NCBI taxonomy): Eukaryota > Metazoa > Chordata > Ceratodontiformes > Protopteridae > Protopterus > Protopterus annectens. Next base: position 1,236,594,548 of record NC_056743.1, read on the forward strand.
TATCACATTCTTTGGTTATAAAGTTAATCACATACTATAGAGAAGTAATAAAGCATTTTATGGTGAGTTTATTACAGTTTACTTTGTTTTGTTGAAGTCTAGGTTTTATGGTGCCGTAAGAGACAGCTCCTTAATAAATATAAGATCATTAAAAATGTTGTTTAAATGCATTGAAATCTGTTTTAATGACATTTTGTTTCTGCATGAATGTGCAGAGTGTTTTTGTGTTTTCCTGTTCACTGGCTTTGGTTCTTGAGCTTTGCAGTCTTTTGGGTGTGTGGAGAAATTAAACCAAACCAGAAAGAATTAGTTTCCTGGGGCAGAACTGCTATTATAGAGTTTTTGATAAACACTAGAAAAAAAGGGCATCAAGAAAAAAAAACTAATAAGTAGGGCAGCCAGCTTGCTTAAGACAGCAAATAAATAAATAAATAACATTATTCAAAAGATCAATGGAGTCAGGTTTGTTTAGCTTCTAGACAGGCAACTAAATCCATAAAACTCAGAACATTTGTTTAAAGGTGTTTGTGCACAAGTACTTTTATAGATTCATAGACTGTTACTAAGATAACGACATATGGGGCGGGGGGCTTTCTAAGCCTAGCAAAGTTTTTCCAAAAGAATAATGATGTCCTGTATCCAAACAGGACATTGAGGACCAGGCATTTATAAGCCACCTGTGTTCATATGGGACATGGGTGCCAGGCCTGTTGTAAACTTCCTATTTCCCATTCACCGGTCAAGGTTGCTCTTAAACTGGGTAGTAGATACACTCAGCTGCACATTGATGGGAAGTCCGTTCCATAGGAGGGGCAGTCTCTGGAACACATATCTGTTTCTCCAGCATGTTCTGTTTTAAGGCACAGACAAAATTCAAGTCCCTAGACCTTGACTTACGAATATGTAAGAGATTCATAAGTGTGGGGTTTGTGGATGCTTTGTAAGCCAGGCATAGATTTCCCATCGGCAATCTATAAGACTGAGTAGACAGAAAGGGCTTTAAGGTGCTCTGCATGAGGCAGGTTTGTTACACCTTGTATTCTTTCTATAAGGAACCTCTGAGGTCGCTCTAGTTGCTGCATATGCCTGGTCAGGTACATATCAATGGCAGCATTGTACTCTATGATTGGTCTGATAAAGGCGGCGTACAGTAGGATAATGACCTCTCTGGACCTAGATGTCATTCCCTTACTTATAAGTTGCACAACATAAAAGGATTTCCTCACCACTGTGGCCATGTGATGGTCAAAGGTAAGGTTACTGTCTATGTATGCACCCAGATCCCTGACCACTGGGTTGACTTTTAGGGATGTATTATCAACATGGTAATTAGCCAGGGTGGTTGACTTCCCAAAGTGTATAATTATGCACATCTTAGCACTGATTTTAAGACCATGGCTTTGGCATCATTTGTTAGTCAGAGACAGAACTTCCTGAAGAATGATAGCGTCTGTACGGGAGTCAATGTTAACCCCCAGTTTGCAATAGTCTGCAAATGTAGTCAACCATAAACTTTCAGCTTTTGCTTCCATTTCAGAGAAACAGATGCCAAGAAAGGGCGGGCCTAGTACCGATCCCTGAAGGACTCCACTAGTGACTGGCCTCTTGGTGGAGGTTGCCTCACCTATTTTAACCTCCTGGATCCTATCAGTGAGCCAGTTGGCTATCCAGTGGATTATAAAAGAGTCTACCTCTAAATCAGTGAGTTTGTCTAGACCCTCTCAAAAAACTCCACCAGATTTCACAGGCATGACCTTCCTTTAACAAAACTGAGCTGTGATGGATCCAGCATTTGCAGGTTACCTAGGTTCTTATTTATCATGTCCATGATGATTCTTTCCATGGCCTTACATATGAGGCTGGTAAGACTTATGGGTCTGTAGTTACCCAGATCAGTGGTTGGACCTCCTTTGTGCAAGGGAATGACTCTAGTCATCTTCCATTCCTTGAGCACAAAACCTGACTGAAGGCTCCAGTTGAAAAGTGATTCAAGTGGACCAGAGAGGTCATGTTTCATGCTACTTATTAAACATCCTGGAATGCTATTGGGGTCCATCGATACAGTATTTTTGGACCTGGAAAAGTGCATTGATGGCCTCTTCCCTAATAATGGCTGCGCAGAGAATTGTGTTATGTGGTATTTCCTTTGGACTATCGGGTGAGAGTGGGGGTTGAATTTTGAGCTGAACTTGTCGGCCAAAAGGTTGACAACAGCCTCCAGTTCAGTGTGGGTGATGCCATTTACAATAAGTTCTGCTCATTGTTGTGCAATTCCTCTGAGGTTAGGGACACAGCTGTAGAAAGCTTTGTGGTTGTCCTTTACCTTAGAAGCTATTTTTTCTTTACATTTAGCCTTTGAAGTATTAATTAACCCTCTTAGCTGCCTGTTTAGATTGGTTGGGGTCTTTTAGTATGTGACTTTGTTCTTCCTATACTTGGCCAGTGCTTTTTTTTCTTTTATACACCTAGTAGGATAAAAAAAATATTTCTAACAGCAGAAAGTAAATGCTAGAGGAACAAATAAGAAAATGGCAGTTGGGGGTATATCTTTTAGAAATACACAAAATTAGAGGACTTTAAACAAGAAACACAACAGGCTTTAGCTACAATACTAGGAGAAAGAATGGTATTGGAGAGGGAGATAATGTTCCTAAGTTAGTATAGTGATTTAAATTTGAACGCACACACTACAAAGCATTAATCACAGTACTAATAATAGCAGCAAAAAATAAAAACAAAAAAACAACTACTACAAGAAAATGGAAATCTGAACACAGTCCTACGATAATCATAAAATTTAATGAAATTTCACATTAAAATGTAGAATTATAGCACCAGATTGGGCCTATACACTTTGTATAAGATAGTGCTGGTAACAGTTAAAAGGCAATATTGTAGGATTGGCCTGTATGAATGAAGAATAAGGCAGTGCTCTATGCAAGACGATTGCATAAAATGGATTGTACTGTATATTCAATTGCTGAAACAATAAAAATGTTTATTTTTAAAAAAGTCATCTCCTGGTTGAAGGCATAAAGCAAAGCAAGAATTTCTGTTTCATTGCTTTAAACAGTCAAGTATTAAAATTTGTCATATATAACACATTATTGGGTCTTAGATTCTGAAAATGCTAGGATTATGTAAACAGTAGTTAATATCAGTTTTAATATTTTTTTCATTTACTCAATGTACATATAATAATCCATACCTCAAAGTAATCGTATAATGATACAAGGATATCACACCCTTTTTCAGGAAACCTTTCACTAAGGGACAGGATGCTGTTGGGTGAAAATCATGTGATTTAATGCAAAAAAAAATTAAAAAAAGATAAGCACTGAGCTAAGGTGTATTAAAGAATTGTAATCCAAGAAGCTGCTGTTCTTAAGGGTCTAAAGGGACAGCTGTCATTTTTTTCCAGCCTAAAGACTGCCTAATGGTCCAAGTGTTGAAAGAAAATTAGTTCTTGAATATCAGTGAAAAGAACATCATTAGGTGTCACTGAGTACTTCCACCTCCATGAAGTAAAACACTGCCAGTTCAAAAGGACAGTGATTGGGACAAATGAAAAGACTGTGCTGCAGACCAAAGAAATTATAAGACAATAACCACTCATAGACTTTTCAGGATGGCTGCACACTGATTAACAGCTTAACTTTGGTTCTTCCAGTGTGAAAATAGAAACTGAGAAACAACAGCCAGTGATATTGTCAGCTTGAGTAAACTTCGGTTACTGTCCAGTATGTGCACTGTTTGGATGCAAGCAAAGAAGAAACTAAGACAACCTGAAATAAAATCAACTAGAAATGATGAAGAGAAAATAATGACTAGGAAAAATCCTTTAGCTGTTCACAAAAAGTAGCTCAAGCTCCAGCTTTGGTGTAAGACACGGTTTCCAGTAATCTAGAGAAAAATAAGTCAAATGTGCTTAGAGCTGATTAAAATAAAACAAACAAAGGAGTATATCAACTCAAATAACAAAAGTCTGGAAAATGGAGGAAGCCTTAAACAGAAATTCAAATGAGCTGATAAAACTGCAAAAAAATCAGAGGTCAAAATGAAGAAAAGGCTGACTGAGTATGAGACTGCTCAAGAAGAGATATTTAAAAAATGGTAGAATTAGAGGACAGAGCATGAAGGCAAAATCTGAGATTTTCTGCTGTACCAGAGAAACTAGAAGAAACTGACTGAATTAGTTTTATGAAGGCACAAATAAGCAACTAGACTGGCATTCCACAGCAAGAACTGTTAATTGAAAGGGCACACCAGGTATATACTCCAAATCTGGTCATGAGAAAGCAAAATGAAAACCTACAAGCAGAAATAGTTGATGCTGACAAAAACTGTGGCAAAAAGGGCAGCAAAGTTTTAAAAGTTGAAGACAGCAGAGTGTATATGAGAAATGATTATTTACTGTACACCAGGCAAAGAGATACACATTTATTCCAGTAATCAAGGAATGTTGAGAGGCAGGTGTGATTCAAGCTAATGTATCCAACTGTCTTCAGAATATTTTTCCTGGAGGTTCAAAGTCATTTTTGATGCAGAACTGCCTAAGGAGAAAATGCAAAAGTTCATCCAACAAAAACTGACCCATCAAGCAAAAATGGGCTCTGCTTCTCATTCTCCTGATAATAAAGCACACAGATTGACTTTGTCAGTAAAACTTTTTCTACTCTTCCAAAGGAAAATGCTTGAGAGTAAGAGAAAAGCATGTGAGTTGACCAGAAGAATCAGGAGTACCATAGAAATGAACCCGAATCTGGAGTTGGTTGATGGAGATGAACAAGAAGATGACCAGCAACATGGAAATTAGTGAATAAATGGGAGGCTGAAAATCATCAGTCACATTTGTGAAATGCAGCTGTATACGAATAAGTGGAAAGAGTGGACTTCACTTGACTTTGTATAGCTTGTGGGGAACTGAAAAGCATTTGCCTCACTTCATGTCATTAATATTTGAAGGATCCTGAGGGAAAGGGAAGAAGAAGAAAAAGGAGGAAAAATTGTAAGTAAAATACTTTCTGTTCTTAACAGTATTTCTGTGAAACGTTTTACAATATAGATTGCATATTTATAATAAGGTATTTTCAGTTGTTCTTGTATGTGATAAGGTTACTAAAGTAAACAGATGCCTTTTTTCTTTCTCTTCTCACCTTCTTTGTTGGTATTGAAAAATCTAGGCATTACAGTGCAAAAAGAGATGAAATACTAGACTAAAGCATGTTTAAGTTAATAGGTTGTAATCTTGGGTTGTTGAGGTGGGGGATGAGGTGTAAAAGTATACAGATCATGATATATGTACAGTGGATATGTTTTTTCTAACTTTTGCATAGGTGAATGTCAAGATTAAGACCCTTGGTTTAATTTAACACATTGTAAGTGGAAACAAGTAAATATGGTAACACCAAATATAATGAAAACTTTTTCTTTAGCAAAAGATGTTTCAGCTTGTCTTTCTGGCTGCAACAGAGGACTACATTTTTATTCTTCTCTTACATTTCCATGGGGACAAGCTGATAAAATGTCAATAAAAGAACACTAGTTTCTTCAAGGCTAAAAGTTAATGATTTCTGAAAGCATGCAAGTTGTTTTAACATGATAAAAATAAAAAAGAACATACACCAATTAGTGTAAGTAGATGCACAGGCAATTACATGTTTTAGCATGGATAACTTCAATTTTAGCTTAATTAGGGCCTGTGCTACCAGCTTTCTATTTGGTACAAATCATCCTAAAAGGAGGGTTAAACATCATAATTTGAAGATGTAGCTAGTCATGTGTATTTGTATTAAGTTAGGGAGGGATGTTCTGGGCTGTTTTTTTTTGAGGGTTCTTATTAAAATAAAAATGTCTTGCGAAATGTGACACAAGTTCCAATATTGATGATAAGGAAAAAACTACATAAAGGATTAACCTGCCAAACATTAAAGGGTGCATGTATCATACTCTGGAAATAAACATTTAAAAAAGCTGCTATACACAATGGTGACACCTTCCATATTATCTTGCAATGTGAATGGTCTCACAGGTATAGCCAAAAAGGAAAGATACATACTTATATTAAGAAATACAGACTGTAAATAGTAATGCTAAAACAGAAAGAAATGAACATGTGAATTTGATAAAGAAAGGATTTCATGATGGATATTCTGCAGAATCTTGTCACAAAGGAAGAGAGAAGTACTTATATTAATTGTTAGAGAAGCTCCAGTAGTGATAGAAGAGTGAAAAACAGATAATAATGACATATTTGTGGTAGTATGGGGCTACTAGCAAAGGATGAGGATTTACACTGACAAGTGTTTATATTCCACCTAAAACTGTGCCTATGAAGCTTTAAAAAATTGAGAGAAATAATCAGTGTTTAGCAGGGAATATGTATAGGTGAGGAATGGAATTTGATTTACAACAATAAGGATGTTTCTTGTGGGGGCTTAGAAGGGAAAATATAACAAAAGAGGGTAGATTTTTGAAGAAATTTATGGAAATAGCTGGTATGAAATTCATGAATTCAGTAGTAGGAACTAAAAGAGAATTTACATATCATTCACCAAGGTACAATACTTAGGCTAGGCCAGACTATACAGAAATGTACAGTTGTGTACACTTACCATAAATGTAGATGTTCCGAGTGTATTCACTGTTGCAGTCATCACATTTGGGTTATCCCTGCCAGGGTAGCCCTTGGCCGGCCTGAATACCAGAGGCTTAATATTTCTGAGTCGATTGCTTTCGCTTCAGGACTGACATCAGGTCATCAGTAGTATAAAGTAAGGCGTAAGGCAGCCGATGCCATTACATCAGTTTTTCTTGCCCTAACTGTCAGGAGCCCCTATGTGGGAGCCAGGATATGGTGGAAGAACCCCACCAGTAGAAAGTAAATACCAAAAAGTTCCTTATAAGGAGAGAGAGAAAGAAGAGGGGGATGGAGAGAGGGAAACCAGAACTGCAACAGTGAATACACTCGAACATCTACATTTATGGTAAATGTACACAACTGTACTATGTTCTTCATGTTTCACCGCTGCAGTCATCACATTTGGGTTGATTCCCAAAGCTGAGGAAAAGGGTGGAGGCGGTCAAGGCTGGCTAGGATGCCCTGCAAGACTGCAGTGGCAAAGCCTGCCCTGGATTTGGAGAAGATAGACAGGTGGTAATGCTTGGTGAAAGTATGAACAGATGTCCAGGTGGCAGCCTTCAGGATGTCCCTGGTGGGGACTCCTCTGAGGAAAGCTGCAGAGGTGGAGGCTGCTCTGGTAGAGTGAGTCCTGACCCCCTTAGGGCGAGGTTTTCCATGTTGCTTGTAACAGAAATGGATGCAGTGTGCTATCCATTTGGAAATGGTTTGTTTGGAGATGGCTTTGCCCTCTGCCCCTGCAGCAAAGCTGACCAGTAATTTATCAGACTTTCTGAATGATTTAGTCCTGTCTAGATATTATCTGAGCTGTCTGTGCACATATAGAGAGTGCAGGATCCTTTCCTCCTTGTTTTGTGGGTTAGGGAAAAGGTGGGCAAATGAATGGATTGGTTGAGAGTCACACTGGACATCACTTTGGGCATGAAGGATAGGTTACTCCTGATGGACATCCTGTCAGCATGGAAGATAATGAAGGGCTGTACAGCCATGAGTGCTTGTAGCTCGGAGACTCTTCTGGCTGAAGTGATATCCAGAAGAAAAGCTGTTTTCCAGGAGAGAAGTTTTAACTCTGCTGAAGATGCTGGTTGAAAGGGGGACAGGGTGAGATTTTCCAACACAAAGTTAAGGTCCCAAGCTGCAGTAGGTGCTCTTCTGGGTGGCCTCAAGTTGCTAGACCCTCTTAGGAATTGTTTGATCAGAGGGTGTGAGAAAGGGGGCGCTGAGTGTGGAAATGAGCTGAGATAGCAGAGGCATAAATTTTATTAGAGGAAAAGGAGAGACCACTGTGTAGCAGGTAAGCAGGGCTGTGCCATATTGGCTCCCTTAGCCTGAATCCAGATGCAGAACCTTTTCCATTTGTCAACATAAGACTTTCTAGTGCTAGGGCATCTAGCCTCATGTATAACGTCTAGAACCTGCTTATTGAGGTTAGCAGATTGATCCGTGGTCAGGGAATAAGCCAGGCTGCCAAACTGAGGGTCTGCAATTGGGGATGCATGAATTCTCCTTCCCTCTGGGTCAGGAGGGTTGGTGTCTGAGGGAGATGCCATGATGGGAGTGGGAACAGGCTGCACAGCAGTGGATACCAGTGCTGGTGGGGCCAGTCTGGAGCAATGAGAATTGTCCTTGATTTTTTCCTCCCTTATTTTGAGCAGTACCCTGGTGATTAGAGATAGTGGGGGAAATGCATAGACCAAGAGATTGACCCAGGGGAAGGATAGGGCATCCACTTTCCAAGCCAGGCAGTGATGCTTCCTGGTGCAGAACTTGCTGAGCTGATGGTTTGTGTGGGAGGCAAACAGGTTGACCTTCTGGGTGCCCCATTTCTGAGTTATTAGGGTGAAGGTTCTTTGGTCTAGCTGCCACTCATGTGGGTCCAGAAGATTTCTGCTTAGGTTTTCTGCAAGAGAGTTTAGAGAGCCTGGCAGGAATTGTACTAACAAGTGGAGTTGCATGGCAGAGGCTGTGTGCCAAAGGGTCATGGCCAGCCTGCATAGAGGGTAGGAGTGAGTCCCTCCCTGCTTGTTGATATACCACATCACAGTGGTGGTGTCTGTTTGGATCAGGAGAGCCCCTGGGGAGAAAAGGGGCCTGAAAGCTGTCAATGTGTGATGGACAGCTAACATCTCTTTTTGGTTGATGTGCAGATGGATTTGCTGTGGGCTCCATTGGCCCTGTATGCACCTGCCATCCAGGTATGCACCACAGGCATTGTCTAATGTGTCTCTGGCGAGGGTATGGGCAGCAGGGGGTGGTGAGAAAGGTAGTGTCTTGTTGTGGGAGCATGCTGCTGCCCACCAAAGAAATTCTTTCCTTGGGCAGGGTATCATTGGTATAAGAGTTTCCAGGTCTTGAGAGTGTTGACACCAAATGCTTTTTAAGTACCACTGAAGTCTCCTCATATGCAGTCTGGCATATGGAATGAATAGAATGCAAGATGCCATGAACCCCGGAGCTTGCAGGATTTTTCTTGCAGATAACTGGGGTCTGGTTGCTGGTTAAAAGAAGTAGGCTGTCAGGTAAGTTTGCTTTTCTGGTGTAAGGAATGCCATCTGGGATGCTGTGTCCAGGCTTGCTCCCAGGGATATAATCCTTTGGGTGGGTACTAGTTTGGATTTCTTTTTATTGATAGTGTACCCTAGGGAGGTCAGTAGGGACTTTACAAAGGCCAGGTGCTTGAGCAGCTTTTCCTGACTGTCTGCCTGAATTAGGCAGTTGTCTAAGTATGGGTAAATCTGGATATTCTTTTGTCTGCAAAAGGCAATGGCGGGAGCCAGACATTTTGTGAAAACTTTGGGAGCAGTAGATAAGCCAAAGAGAAGCGCAGAGAACTGAATGTGCAGTGAACCTGTCCTGAAAAGTAGATATTTCCTGCATGATTCCCTGATAGGAATGTGGAAGTAGGCCTCTTTTAGTTTGAGGGTGGCTAGCCAAGCATCCTTGGAGAGCATGGGTAGCAGTTGCTGGAGGGTGAGCATTTTGAATTTTGGTATCACCAGGAAGGTGTTTAGAATGGATAGATCAAGGATGGGGAGCCAGGTGCCCTGTTTTCTGGGTACCAGAAAAAGTCTGGAGTAGAAACCTTGGCATATCTGTAGTGCAGGAAAGTGCTCTATTACCCTCATAGAGAGCAGGGAAAGGATTTGCTTTTTCACCTCTGCCCACTAGTTTGGAGGTAGATCTGGGAACCTTTTGGGGGTTGGAAGTGTGTGGAAAGAAAATTTGTATCCCTGGGACACTATGTTGAGGACTCAGCGGTTGTTGGTAATGGTGGCCCAGGTGCTTGCTTAAAAGGAGAGTTTTCCTCCTAGGGACAAGTGCAGGTGGGCAGAGGGAGGGGGTGGGGGAGGAGAGTAATTGTGAGTTCTTACCATGAGGGGGTGGCTTTGAACTCCCTGGTTTTGAAGTGGAGGAACTCCGCTGCTTTGATCTCTGCATTCCCTGTGGCTGCTGTCTGGGGCGTCTGCATCCCTGGGATCTGGGCTGAACTGACCTGGTGGGGGGCAGGAAAGGACCATTGCTTGGAGGGGCAATGCTTGCTGAACCTGGGTGGCCGGACCTGTAGGAAATCCTTAACTGTCTGCATAGATTTAGCTTTTTCTTCCATCTTTTTTAAGACCTCCTCTGCCTTGGTGCCAAATAAGTTGTCTTTGTGCAAGGGTGCATCCAATAATTTAGATCTGATATAGTCTGGCAAGGGCTGTTCCTTAAGCCAAGCATGCCTTCTAAGGACAGAACCAGTGACTGCTGCCCTGCAAGAAGCTTCTAGGGCATCAAAACCACAGTGTAAGGTGTGGTTGGTTACTTGACTTGCAGAACGCATTAACTTTTGTAACTCTTTAGATTCTGCACAAGCAGGAAAGGAAGACACTTTTTGTTTGAGGAGTTCCATGGTATGTTGCTGACATTTTAGCATATACAACTGACAGTTTAGTGCTCTGACAGCAAGAGTAGCTGAGGTGTATACTTTTTTACCCCATCTGTCTAGTGCTCGGGAATCCCTATCTGAGGGGGTGGGATTCTTAGCAGAGGTTGCTTTAATTCCTTTAGGCCCCTGAGGAAATTACCTCAGGGTAAGCAGTAGGATTTTTGAAAAGAAATGTGTGTGAGCTAGGGACTCTGTAATACCTGTCAGATTTTCTGGGAGCAGGAGGGAGAGTGTCAGGAGTCAAACTGAATTCCAGGAAACATCGTCCACAACATTCAGGACTGGGGGAATGGCCAGGGGGTCTGTGCCGTGGAAGATCTAAGAATTCCCTGAGTCTCTTTTTAGACTGTGGGTAGTCCTGATATTCTCATTGGAAATGCTCCCTTAAGGTATGAAGGGTTTCCCCAAAGGAAAAGTCCTCAGGTGGAGAGGCTGAAGGAATGGATTCCTCTGCATCACAATCCTCATAAGCAGAGAGGGGTTGCATGTCTTCATATTCAGATGCATCAGAGTCATCAGACTCCTGTTCAGACAAAACTACTGGGGACAGATCTCTTTTTCTTTTGGAAGGGGTAGCTTGGCTTCCCCTGATCAGCATAAGGTCTTCCACCATTTTAAGCATTTGAGACTGAGGCAAGGAAGCAGGTGCCGGAGATTGGGTCATCCTTTTCTTGGGTGTGGTTTGTACCCTGGGCCTAAGAAACTCAGTAGTTTTTGAAAGAACTGTAGACACGAAAGACGTCACTTTGTGTTGAGAATCGGTAGTGTGAAGTACTTCCTCAGAAGCCAGTGCCTGCTCAGTGGCTCTGGATGCATCCAAGGTAGAGACAACAGCAGGATCCTTAGTCAAAAAAGTTTTGCAGCATACCGGACTCCGAAAGGGTCTTGGTAGCGGCCTGTGAATCCACAGAAGCAGGCATCATGGGCTGCGAAAGCACCTCACTGAGGACCGGAGAACTGATGACTAATTTAACTGAAGCGTCATTGGTAGGTTTGGACCTGTGCAGTCTGTCTCTGTCTTTATCCTTACGTTTTTCAGAAGATCTGCTGTCAGATGGCTTTCCAAAGCAGTATCAGAATTAGAGGACTGTAAGTGAAAATACCTAGCTACAATAAGGGCCCAACGATGTATAGTTCTGGAATTAAACAAGCACAAAAGTGACAGCAAGGGATGTCATGGTCTGGGCCTAAGCAAGTGATGCAGTAAGAATGAAAGTCTTGCGTGGTATTTGCTTTCCACAGGCGAGACAATTGTTAACTTTTTCTGACATCGGTTAGAGCAAGAAAAAAGGTACTTAAATTTAGAAGAATTCAGTTTCAATTCGGAAGATGAAACTCCGGTAGCGGCCGACTGGCACATGTGCGGACTGCTTCTGCTTCGGGCTCCCCTGCACAAAAGACTGATGTAATGGCGTCGGCTGCCTTACTTTATACTACTGACAACCTGACATCAGTCCTGAAGCAACAGCAACCGACGCAGAAATATTAAGCCTCTGGTATTCTGGCCGACCGAGGGCTACCCTGGCAGGAATAACCAAAATGTGATGACTACAACAGTGAAACACGAAGAACATTTATATTTCACATGAACATGTACATTTAATTGAGGACTTTAACACACATCCATTAACTATTTCAGATCATACGCCAGTAATTACTAAGGTAATAATGCAGGGTAATGAAGTAAAGATGAGACACTGGCACTTCCCCACTAACATGTGAAAAACCGTAATTTAAGGAACGGGTAGTGGAAATTATTCAGGGGTTATTAAGTAAGTTAGAAAGCACTTCAGAAGTTATAGCTAGTGTGAGGGATAAAATGAAAATGGTTTAAAAACAGGGTAGAAATAAAAGAAAAAAGAGATCTGGTTAAGACATAATGAGAATTATTTTGAGGAACTAACAAACGTTAAACTATTAAAAAATAATGGGAATCTCACAGAACAAGAAGAGGTGCAATTGCAGAGTGCTAAAGAAAAAAAGGGAGTAACTGGTTAACATGCATGATTTAAGAAAGATTGCTGTAAAGCAACTGTTTTTGATACTAACGCCAAAGCACAAAAAACACTTTGGGAACAATGACTTAGGCAACAGAAAGTAGAAATGGTTGTTTCCAAAGTCAGGGAGCCTGTAACAAGAAAAACAAACCTGTAAAGGTATACCTGTAGAGGTATTACAGATACTTCTGAATTTTTATGAAAAATTGCATAAACAGAGAAATGGGGAAATAAGAAAAAGCACAAATGGAAATATTTATGGAAGACTTAAATATGTCAAGATTAGAGGCAGATGAAGTCAACAACTAACATTTAAGATAGGAAGAGATTTAATAAAAATGGTTTTGTATAACCTATCTGCATGAAACTTTCCGGTGGAAGTTAGGAAGGAAGAAAGTGATATAAATCTGGAAGATTTTGTTTAACAGTATTTTAAAAAGCAGGGAAGGCTCCATTATCCTGCAAAAAGGTGTAGTGGCTGTAATACCTAAAAGCAGTAAATACCCATCTGATCTAGCGTCATATAGGCCTATTTCAATTTTGAACCATGATTATAAAATGTTTATGTCTACAATCAATAAAAGAATGGCAAAGGTGATGCCAAAATTGACAGAAATGGACCAATGTGATTTGGTACAGGAGGGGCAACATTAATGACGATCCAGAGGGAAGCAGATTCTAAGAAAATACCATGTTATTGCTGGGTCCTGATGCAGAGAAAGCATTTGACAGAGTACACTGGGATTTTATGAGTAGTGCAATGGAACCAGGCAGGGGTATCTACTTTCCCCATTGTTATTTGCATTATATCTGGAACCACTGGAAAAGAAAATAAGGGATACAGAAATTCAAGGATATAACTGGTATGATGTTCATGAAAAATTGGATTTATATGCAGATGATATTATTTTGTACCTGACGGAAACAGAAAAGGTCATCTCAGTGTTGTGGAACATTCTCGGACAGTTCTGTTTTTTTTTTTCGGGATATAAAATTAATCACGATAAAACAAAGGCTAAAGCTATAAACTATGTACCCACACTGAATTTGATTTAGCAATACCCATAATTACGTGGACATGATTAAAAACAAGTATTTAAGAGTATGGATTAAAAAGGATTCTGTTATGGCAGCTATGGATATGTGGGAAGAGACTAAACAAAAGATAATAAAAATTGAGAAACTGGAAGTTCTTGCCTATGGACATGGATAGCAAGATACAAGTACTAAAAATGATTTTAGTCCTTTCTATTTTATACACAGGTCAGGCATATTTTTATCAACCAGAGGAGAAGTAATTAAAGAGTTGAAGGATTTTATTTGGGAGGTAAAGAGGACAAGAGTCAAATGGGATAAGGTGATCCTCCCAACAGAACAAGTAGGTTCAGGATTACTTGATGTTGAAGGTATATTTTACAGCTACACAGTTAAGTCTCTTACACATAACACAAGCACAAAGCTACAATTCAAAGTGGAAAGGGATGATGATGAAACAGAGGATAATTTAAGAAATAAGTAAAAAAATGGGATTTGGGGAGTAGATCCTTAAACAGAGTAACAACAGTCATATCGAATATTATATCCATAAAGTAGCAGAAAGTATACCAAGAAGTAAGCCAACACTTCATATTTGTTATTTGCATTCTATTTAGAACTGCTGACAAAGAAAATAAGGGACTCAGATATTCAAGGATATAATTAATATGGTAGTCAAGAATAGTTAGCTTTATTTGCAGATGATATTATTTTACACCTGATAAAACTAAAAATAGACATTTCAGTGTTCTGGACCATTCTGAGACAGTTTCAGTTCTTTTTGGGACAATTAATGAGGATAAAACAAAAGCAATAGATGCAAACTATGTACCTACAACACAAATTGGTTCAGCAATGCCTACATTTATGGAGACAAGATAAAATGAAGTACTTAGCAGTATGGACTAAAAATGAGTCTGTTGTGGCAGCTAAGGATATGTGGGAAGAGATTAAAAGTACAGTTGTGTACACTTATCATAAATGTAGATGTCCGAGTGTATTCACTGTTGCAGTCATCACACTTGGGTTATCTGCCTGCAGGTAGCCCTCAGTCAGCCCGAATACCAGAGTCTTGGGATTTCTGCTTTGGATGCTGTCGCCTCTTCCATGATGTCAGGTCATCGGGGGTATAAAATATGCAGCCGATGCCATTACATCAGTTTTTCTTGCCCCAAATGTCAGCAGCCCCAAAAATAGGAAGCTATTAAATGGTGTGGAACACCTCCAGTAAAAAGTAAATACCCCTGCCATAGAATATGGCCATAAAGAGGATAGGTAGAAAGGATAGAAAAAGTCAGTGGCCTGGAGGGAGGGTAACCAGGACTGCAACAGTGAATACACTCAAACATCTACATTTATGGTAAGTGTACACAACTGTACTATGTTCTTCGTGTTTCACTGTTGCAGTCATTACATTTGGGTAGATTCCCAAAGCTCTGGTTGGGAGGAGGAGCTTAGATAGCATTAGGGCCAGCTATAAGGCCCTGCAAGACTGCAGTGGCAAAGCCAGCTCTGGATTTAGAGAAAATTGGCAAATTATATTGCTTGGTGAAAGTATGTACAGAACTCCAGGCACGAAGGATGGATTGGTTCTGAGGGACACCCTGTCCGCATGAAAGATGATGAAAGGCTCCACTGCCATAAGGGCCTGTAATTCAGATACCCTTCTAGCTGAAGTGATTGCTAAAAGGAAAGCTGTTTTCCAAGAAAGAAATTTTAAGTCTGCAGTAGCAGCTGGCTTGAAAGGAGGCAAAGTGAGTTTCTCCAAGACAAAGTTAAGGTCCCAGGCTGGGGTTGGAGGTCTTCTGGGTGGTCGCAAATTTTTGGCCCCTCTGAGGAACTGCTTGAGCAGTGGATGAGAGAAGAGTGGAGGCTCTGTGTTATAATGTGCTGAAATGGCTGAGATGTGGATTTTAATGGAGGAAAAAGACAGGCCCTTGTGAAGCATCTCAGTTAAGTATCGTAAATCTGAGCTAAACTGGGCGCTACTGTGCTCATCCCTTGAGAATGGTTCCAGGCACAGAATCTTTTCCATTTTTCAGCATAAGATTTTCTAGTACTAGGCCTCCTTGCTCTAAGATGATATCCATCACAGGTTTGCTGAGGGATGGTAAAGGAGAGATTAAGTAATTAGCCAGGCTGCAAGGTTCAGTGTTGGCAGCTGAGGGTGCAGAATCTGGTTCTCCTTCTGAGACATCAGGGAAGGAGTCTGAGGCAGGTGCCATGGAGATAACCGTGACACACTGTGCAGGAGGGGGTACCAGTGTTGGCGTGGCCAGTCTGGAGCAATCAAAATCATCCTTGGTTTGTCCTGTTTGATTTTTAGTAGTACTTTGGAGAGCAGAGGTAGAGGGGGGAAGGCATAGACTGATAGGTTTTTCCAGCTGAAGGGCAGAGCATTCACTTTCCATGCTTGTTTGTGGGGAGTCCTTGTGCAAAATTTGTCCAATTGGTAGTTCTGGGGAGAGGCAAACAGGTCTATATTTGGGCTCCCCCATTTGCTTGTTAACATGTTGAAAATCCTTGGTTCCAGTTTCCACTCGTGTGGGTCCATGAGTATTCTGCTTAGTCCGTCTGCCAATGCATTTAATTTTCCTGGCAGGAATTGAGCTTGTAGGTGCACTTGGTAGCTCAAGGCTGTGTTCCATAATGCCATGGCTAGTCTGCAGAGGGGGTAAGAATGTGTACCCCTTGCTTGTATATGTACCACATAACAGTGGTGTTGTCTGTCTTTACCATTAGTTGTTCTGGAAGAATGTGGTCCTTGAAGGCTGTCAGAGCATTCTGTACAGCTAACATTTCTTTTTGATTGATATGCAGGTGCATTTGACTTGGGTTCCATTTGCCCTGGATGCACTTCCCTGCCAAGTGAGCCCCCATGCATAGTCTGATGCATCTGTTGTTAGGGTTTGGGTGGCAGGGGTTGGTGTGAAAGGTAGTCCCTTGTTTTGGTGGCAGGCCTATGCCCACCAAAGGAACTCTAGGCATAGGCAAGGTATGATAGGAATCATTGTTTCTAGGTCTTGAGAATGTTGACACCATAGGCTTTTTAAATACCACTGTAGTTTCTTCATATGCAGTCTTGCATATGGAATTAGAAGAATGCAGGAGGCCATGAACCCCAAGGCTTGCAGTATTTGTCTTGCAGAGAGCAGGGTTTTTGTGGCCACTTGGTTGTCAAATGAATTTGCTTTTCTGGCATGAGGTAAGCCATTTGGGAAGTTGTATTCAAGCTTACTCCCAGGAATATAATTTGTTGACAGGGTACCAGGTGTGATTTCTTTTCGTTTATGGTATACCCCAGAAAAGTGAGAACCCTTTTTACAAAGGCCAGATGATTCAAACGTATTTCCTGGCTTTCTGCCTGAATTAGACAATCATCCAGGTATGGGTACATTTGAATATTTCTTTGCCTGCAAAATGCAATAACTGGAGCTAGGCACTTTGTGAATACTATGGGTGCAGTAGATAAGCCAAAGGGCACTGCAGAGAACTGACAGTGCGTGTAGCCTGCTTTGAAGCGTAGGTATCTTCTGCAAGATTCCCTGATTGGGATGTGCAGGTATGCTTCTTTTAGATCTAGTGTTGCCAACCAGGCATCTTTGCCTAGCATAGGAAGTAATTGGTGAAGAGTCAGCATCTTGAATTTTGGGATCTCCAAAAAGGTGTTTAGAGTAGACAGGTCCAGGATAGGACGCCAAGAATGGTCTTTTCTGGGTACCAGGAAAAGTCTCGAGTAGAAACCTTGTCCCTTTTCCTCTTCTGGTACCAGTTGAATAGCCACCATGCTTAAGAGAGAGAAAATAGTTGTTTTTGGACCTCTACCCACTGATTTGGGGGTGGGTCCAGCCACCCACTTGGTGTTGGCAACGTGTGGAAGTGAAATCTGTATCCCTGGGACACTATATTTAAAACCCATTTGTCCTGGGTAATGAGTTCCTAGTTCTTTGCATGAAGAGCAATCTTTCCCCCCAAAGGGGCAGTCAGTTGATAAGTGCTTGGAAATTTTAAAAGGAAGTAATTGAGACAGTTTACCATAGGGGGGAGTCTTGTTATTCCTACACTTGGAAGTGGAGGCCCCCCACTGCTTAGTTCTGTGAGTCCCCTGGGACTGAAACCTGGGTTTTTTGCTGTGTCTGGGTTTGGCTTGAGAAGACCTGGAAGGGGCTGGAAAGGACCAATACTTAGAGGGCCAGTGCCTACTAAATCTAGGAGGCTGAACTTGTAAAACAATCTTTTAACAGTTTGCATAGATTTAGCTTTATCTTCCATCTTTTTAAGAACTTCCTCAGCCTTGTTGCCAAACAGGCGGTCTTGATTTAAAGGAGCATCCAACAATTTAGCTTTAACTTGATCAGGCAAAGACTGCTCCTTAAGCCAAGCATGCCTTCTGAGCACAGACTCGGTAGCACCAGCCCTTGAAGAGGCCTCTAATTAATCAAAACCACATTGCAAAGTATGTTTTCCAACTTGTTCGGCAGAATGCATCAAATCCTGTAATTCTTTATTTTCCACACAGTCAGGAATCAACATAATTTTCTGTTTAAGCAGTCCAATAAAATGTTGCTGATATTTTAACATATGGAACTGGCAGTTTAAAGCCCTAATGGCCAAGGTTGCAGAAGTGTAAGCCTTCTTACCCCATCTATCCAGCGCCCTGGAGTCTCTATCAGAAGGGGTAGGATTTTTAGCAGTAGAAGCCTTAATGCCCTTGGGCCCCTGTGAAATAGTCTCTGGATCTGCAATAGGATTTTTGAAAAGGAACTTGTGGGACTCAGGGACCCTGTAGTATCTGTCAGGTTTTCTGGGAGCAGGAGGCAGGGAATCAGGGGCCAAACTAGATTGTGAGAAAGCATTGTCAACAATGTCTAGTACAGGAGGAACAGTTAAAGGTCTATGCTGAGGTAGGAGAAGGAAATCCCTAAGCCTCTTTTTTGAATCAGAAAAATCCTGGCTTTCCCAGTGGAAATGCTCCCATAGAGTATGTAAGGTTTCCCCAAGAGAAACATCTTCTGGAGGGGAAGCAGAGGGAATAGAGTCCTCTGCATCAGAATCCTCATAAGTAGGTAAGGACAAATCCAGATCATCAGAAGAGTCAGAAAAAACAGAATCCTGATCAGAAGATTCATAATCAACCTCAGTCCTAGGCCTCTTAGAAGGGAGGGGGGTTTGGCTACCCATGATTAGAGTTATTAGATCTTCAGCCATTCTTATCATTTGTTTTTTAGACATAGAGGCCTGAGCATGTGGCCTGGGCGCCGGTTTTTTAGACAGGGATCGAGATTTAGGCCTAAGTAATGATGGAGGCGTCAATTTAATATGCAAGTCCGTAGGCCTGAATACACCCTCAGAAGCTGGTGCCTGCACAGCGGCTCCGGACCCATCCAAGGTAGAGACATACGTGGGTTCCATAGGTGATGCATCTCGCGGCATACCGGACTCCGAATGGGTCTCAGTAGAGGCCAGCGAATCAGAAGTAGCGGGTATCAGGGGCTGCAAAAGCACCTCACTGAGTACCTGTGAACTGGCGAATGGCTTTGGAGAAGCGTCGTTGGCAGTTTTGGACCTCAGCGGCCTGTCTCTGTCTTTATCTTTGCATTTTTTTCAGAATCCCAGTAGTCGGATGGCTAACCGACGACATTTCTGGATAATTAAACCGAGAACCGAAATATTTAGAGGCAAAAATATACCGACGACAGATAGTGTGCTGATTAAATAAAGCACAAAACCGACAGCAAGGTACATCGTGGTCAGGGCCTAGGCAAGGAATTCAGTACAAATTAATTTCTTTATGAGGTATTTGCTTTCCACAAGTAATGCAATTATTAACTTTTACTGACATTGGTAAGGAGCAAGAAAAAGTTTCCCCAATGGGGTACTTAGCTTTAGTTGAAGCCTTCGGTTCTGAAACTTGAAAATGAAAATTTCAGGAGTCGGCTGACCGGCAGTTGCAAACTGCTTCTGCTTCGGGCACCGCGTGGCAAGAAAGACTGATGTAATGGCGTCGGCTGCCTTACTTTATACTACTGACAACCTGACATCAGTCCTGAAGCAACAGCAACCGACGCAGAAATATTAAGCCTCTGGTATTCTGGCCGACCGAGGGCTACCCTGGCAGGAACAACCAAAATGTGATGACTACAACAGTGAAACACGAAGAACATTTATATTTCACATGAACATGTACATTTAATTGAGGACTTTAACACACATCCATTAACTATTTCAGATCATACGCCAGTAATTACTAAGGTAATAATGCAGGGTAATGAAGTAAAGATGAGACACTGGCACTTCCCCACTAACATGTGAAAAACCGTAATTTAAGGAACGGGTAGTGGAAATTATTCAGGGGTTATTAGGTAAGTTAGAAAGCACTTCAGAAGTTATAGCTAGTGTGAGGGATAAAATGAAAATGGTTTAAAAACAGGGTAGAAATAAAAGAAAAAAGAGATCTGGTTAAGACATAATGAGAATTATTTTGAGGAACTAACAAACGTTAAACTATTAAAAAATAATGGGAATCTCACAGAACAAGAAGAGGTGCAATTGCAGAGTGCTAAAGAAAAAAAGGGAGTAACTGGTTAACATGCATGAGTTAAGAAAGATTGCTGTAAAGCAACTGTTTTTGATACTAACGCCAAAGCACAAAAAACACTTTGGGAACAATGACTTAGGCAACAGAAAGTAGAAATGGTTGTTTCCAAAGTCAGGGAGCCTGTAACAAGAAAAACAAACCTGTAAAGGTATACCTGTAGAGGTATTACAGATACTTCTGAATTTTTATGAAAAATTGCATAAACAGAGAAATGGGGAAATAAGAAAAAGCACAAATGGAAATATTTATGGAAGACTTAAATATGTCAAGATTAGAGGCAGATGAGGTCAACAACTAACATTTAAGATAGGAAGAGATTTAATAAAAATGGTTTTGTATAACCTATCTGCATGAAACTTTCCGGTGGAAGTTTGGAAGTTAGGAAGGAAGAAAGTGATATAAATCTGGAAGATTTTGTTTAACAGTATTTTAAAAAGCAGGGAAGGCTCCATTATCCTGCAAAAAGGTGTAGTGGCTGTAATACCTAAAAGCAGTAAATACCCATCTGATCTAGCGTCATATAGGCCTATTTCAATTTTGAACCATGATTATAAAATGTTTATGTCTACAATCAATAAAAGAATGGCAAAGGTGATGCCAAAATTGACAGAAATGGACCAATGTGATTTGGTACAGGAGGGGCAACATTAATGACGATCCAGAGGGAAGCAGATTCTAAGAAAATAACATGTTATTGCTGGGTCCTGATGCAGAGAAAGCATTTGACAGAGTACACTGGGATTTTATGAGTAGTGCAATGGAACCAGGCAGGGGTATCTACTTTCCCCATTGTTATTTGCATTATATCTGGAACCACTGGAAAAGAAAATAAGGGATACAGAAATTCAAGGATATAACTGGTATGATGTTCATGAAAAATTGGATTTATATGCAGATGATATTATTTTGTACCTGACGGAAACAGAAAAGGTCATCTCAGTGTTGTGGAACATTCTCGGACAGTTCTGTTTTTTTTTTTCGGGATATAAAATTAATCACGATAAAACAAAGGCTAAAGCTATAAACTATGTACCCACACTGAATTTGATTTAGCAATACCCATAATTACGTGGACATGATTAAAAACAAGTATTTAAGAGTATGGATTAAAAAGGATTCT
Organism: Protopterus annectens; assembly: GCF_019279795.1. Lineage (NCBI taxonomy): Eukaryota > Metazoa > Chordata > Ceratodontiformes > Protopteridae > Protopterus > Protopterus annectens. The sequence continues at coordinate 1,236,615,866 of NC_056743.1, forward strand.
GTTATGGCAGCTATGGATATGTGGGAAGAGACTAAACAAAAGATAATAAAAATTGAGAAACTGGAAGTTCTTGCCTATGGACATGGATAGCAAGATACAAGTACTAAAAATGATTTTAGTCCTTTCAATTTTATACACAGGTCAGGCATATTTTTATCAACCAGAGGAGAAGTAATTAAAGAGTTGAAGGATTTTATTTGGGAGGTAAAGAGGACAAGAGTCAAATGGGATAAGGTGATCCTCCCAACAGAACAAGTAGGTTCAGGATTACTTGATGTTGAAGGTATATTTTACAGCTACACAGTTAAGTCTCTTACACATAACACAAGCACAAAGCTACAATTCAAAGTGGAAAGGGATGATGATGAAACAGAGGATAATTTAAGAAATAAGTAAAAAAATGGGATTTGGGGAGTAGATCCTTAAACAGAGTAACAACAGTCATATCGAATATTATATCCATAAAGTAGCAGAAAGTATACTAAGAAGTAAGCCAACACTTCATATTTGTTATTTGCATTCTATTTAGAACTGCTGACAAAGAAAATAAGGGACTCAGATATCCAAGGATATAATTAATATGGTAGTCAAGAATAGTTAGCTTTATTTGCAGATGATATTATTTTACACCTGATAAAACTAAAAATAGACATTTCAGTGTTCTGGACCATTCTGAGACAGTTTCAGTTCTTTTTGGGACAATTAATGAGGATAAAACAAAAGCAATAGATGCAAACTATGTACCTACAACACAAATTGGTTCAGCAATGCCTATATTTATGGAGACAAGATAAAATGAAGTACTTAGCAGTATGGACTAAAAAGGAGTCTGTTGTGGCAGCTAAGGATATGTGGGAAGAGATTAAAAGTACAGTTGTGTACACTTATCATAAATGTAGATGTCCGAGTGTATTCACTGTTGCAGTCATCACACTTGGGTTATCTGCCTGCAGGTAGCCCTCAGTCAGCCCGAATACCAGAGTCTTGGGATTTCTGCTTTGGATGCTGTCGCCTCTTCCATGATGTCAGGTCATCGGGGGTATAAAATATGCAGCCGATGCCATTACATCAGTTTTTCTTGCCCCAAATGTCAGCAGCCCCAAAAATAGGAAGCTATTAAATGGTGTGGAACACCTCCAGTAAAAAGTAAATACCCTGCCATAGAATATGGCCATAAAGAGGATAGGTAGAAAGGATAGAAAAAGTCAGTGGCCTGGAGGGAGGGTAACCAGGACTGCAACAGTGAATACACTCAAACATCTACATTTATGGTAAGTGTACACAACTGTACTATGTTCTTCGTGTTTCACTGTTGCAGTCATTACATTTGGGTAGATTCCCAAAGCTCTGGTTGGGAGGAGGAGCTTAGATAGCATTAGGGCCAGCTATAAGGCCCTGCAAGACTGCAGTGGCAAAGCCAGCTCTGGATTTAGAGAAAATTGGCAAATTATATTGCTTGGTGAAAGTATGTACAGAACTCCAGGCACGAAGGATGGATTGGTTCTGAGGGACACCCTGTCCGCATGAAAGATGATGAAAGGCTCCACTGCCATAAGGGCCTGTAATTCAGATACCCTTCTAGCTGAAGTGATTGCTAAAAGGAAAGCTGTTTTCCAAGAAAGAAATTTTAAGTCTGCAGTAGCAGCTGGCTCGAAAGGAGGCAAAGTGAGTTTCTCAAGACAAAGTTAAGGTCCCAGGCTGGGGTTGGAGGTCTTCTGGGTGGTCTCAAATTTTTGGCCCCTCTGAGGAACTGCTTGAGCAGTGGATGAGAGAAGAGTGGAGGCTCTGTGTTATAATGTGCTGAAATGGCTGAGATGTGGATTTTAATGGAGGAAAAAGACAGGCCCTTGTGAAGCATCTCAGTTAAGTATTGTAAATCTGAGCTAAACTGGGCGCTACTGTGCTCATCCCTTGAGAATGGTTCCAGGCACAGAATCTTTTCCATTTTTCAGCATAAGATTTTCTAGTACTAGGCCTCCTTGCTCTAAGATGATATCCATCACAGGTTTGCTGAGGGATGGTAAAGGAGAGATTAAGTAATTAGCCAGGCTGCAAGGTTCAGTGTTGGCAGCTGAGGGTGCAGAATCTGGTTCTCCTGCTGAGACATCAGGGAAGGAGTCTGAGGCAGGTGCCATGGAGATAACCGTGACACACTGTGCAGGAGGGGGTACCAGTGTTGGCGTGGCCAGTCTGGAGCAATCAAAATCATCCTTGGTTTGTCCTGTTTGATTTTTAGTAGTACTTTGGAGAGCAGAGGTAGAGGGGGGAAGGCATAGACTGATAGGTTTTTCCAGCTGAAGGACAGAGCATTCACTTTCCATGCTTGTTTGTGGGGAGTCCTTGTGCAAAATTTGTCCAATTGGTAGTTCTGGGGAGAGGCAAACAGGTCTATATTTGGGCTCCCCCATTTGCTTGTTAACATGTTGAAAATCCTTGGTTCCAGTTTCCACTCGTGTGGGTCCATGAGTATTCTGCTTAGTCCGTCTGCCAATGCATTTAATTTTCCTGGCAGGAATTGAGCTTGTAGGTGCACTTGGTAGCTCAAGGCTGTGTTCCATAATGCCATGGCTAGTCTGCAGAGGGGGTAAGAATGTGTACCCCCTTGCTTGTATATGTACCACATAACAGTGGTGTTGTCTGTCTTTACCATTAGTTGTTCTGGAAGAATGTGGTCCTTGAAGGCTGTCAGAGCATTCTGTACAGCTAACATTTCTTTTTGATTGATATGCAGGTGCATTTGACTTGGGTTCCATTTGCCCTGGATGCACTTCCCTGCCAAGTGAGCCCCCATGCATAGTCTGATGCATCTGTTGTTAGGGTTTGGGTGGCAGGGGTTGGTGTGAAAGGTAGTCCCTTGTTTTGGTGGCAGGCCTCTGCCCACCAAAGGAACTCTAGGCATAGGCAAGGTATGATAGGAATCATTGTTTCTAGGTCTTGAGAATGTTGACACCATAGGCTTTTTAAATACCACTGTAGTTTCTTCATATGCAGTCTTGCATATGGAATTAGAAGAATGCAGGAGGCCATGAACCCCAAGGCTTGCAGTATTTGTCTTGCAGAGAGCAGGGTTTTTGTGGCCACTTGTTTGAAGTAGGTTGTCAAATGAATTTGCTTTTCTGGCATGAGGTAAGCCATTTGGGAAGTTGTATTCAAGCTTACTCCCAGGAATATAATTTGTTGACAGGGTACCAGGTGTGATTTCTTTTCGTTTATGGTATACCCCAGAAAAGTGAGAACCCTTTTTACAAAGGCCAGATGATTCAAACGTATTTCCTGGCTTTCTGCCTGAATTAGACAATCATCCAGGTATGGGTACATTTGAATATTTCTTTGCCTGCAAAATGCAATAACTGGAGCTAGGCACTTTGTGAATACTATGGGTGCAGTAGATAAGCCAAAGGGCACTGCAGAGAACTGACAGTGCGTGTAGCCTGCTTTGAAGCGTAGGTATCTTCTGCAAGATTCCCTGATTGGGATGTGCAGGTATGCTTCTTTTAGATCTAGTGTTGCCAACCAGGCATCTTTGCCTAGCATAGGAAGTAATTGGTGAAGAGTCAGCATCTTGAATTTTGGGATCTCCAAAAAGGTGTTTAGAGTAGACAGGTCCAGGATAGGACGCCAAGAATGGTCTTTTCTGGGTACCAGGAAAAGTCTCGAGTAGAAACCTTGTCCCTTTTCCTCTTCTGGTACCAGTTGAATAGCCACCATGCTTAAGAGAGAGAAAATAGTTGTTTTTGGACCTCTACCCACTGATTTGGGGGTGGGTCCAGCCACCCACTTGGTGTTGGCAACGTGTGGAAGTGAAATCTGTATCCCTGGGACACTATATTTAAAACCCATTTGTCCTGGGTAATGAGTTCCTAGTTCTTTGCATGAAGAGCAATCTTTCCCCCCAAAGGGGCAGTCAGTTGATAAGTGCTTGGAAATTTTAAAAGGAAGCAATTGAGACAGTTTACCATACACTTGGAAGTGGAGGCCCCCCACTGCTTAGTTCTGTGAGTCCCCTGGGACTGAAACCTGGGTTTTTTGCTGTGTCTGGGTTTGGCTTGAGAAGACCTGGAAGGGGCTGGAAAGGACCAATACTTAGAGGGCCAGTGCCTACTAAATCTAGGAGGCTGAACTTGTAAAACAATCTTTTAACAGTTTGCATAGATTTAGCTTTATCTTCCATCTTTTTAAGAACTTCCTCAGCCTTGTTGCCAAACAGGCGGTCTTGATTTAAAGGAGCATCCAACAATTTAGCTTTAACTTGATCAGGCAAAGACTGCTCCTTAAGCCAAGCATGCCTTCTGAGCACAGACTCGGTAGCACCAGCCCTTGAAGAGGCCTCTAATGAATCAAAACCACATTGCAAAGTATGTTTTCCAACTTGTTCGGCAGAATGCATCAAATCCTGTAATTCTTTATTTTCCACACAGTCAGGAATCAACATAATTTTCTGTTTAAGCAGTCCAATAAAATGTTGCTGATATTTTAACATATGGAACTGGCAGTTTAAAGCCCTAATGGCCAAGGTTGCAGAAGTGTAAGCCTTCTTACCCCATCTATCCAGCCCTGGAGTCTCTATCAGAAGGGGTAGGATTTTTAGCAGTAGAAGCCTTAATGCCCTTGGGCCCCTGTGAAATAGTCTCTGGATCTGCAATAGGATTTTTGAAAAGGAACTTGTGGGACTCAGGGACCCTGTAGTATCTGTCAGGTTTTCTGGGAGCAGGAGGCAGGGAATCAGGGGCCAAACTAGATTGTGAGAAAGCATTGTCAACAATGTCTAGTACAGGAGGAACAGTTAAAGGTCTATGCTGAGGTAGGAGAAGGAAATCCCTAAGCCTCTTTTTTGAATCAGAAAAATCCTGGCTTTCCCAGTGGAAATGCTCCCATAGAGTATGTAAGGTTTCCCCAAGAGAAACATCTTCTGGAGGGGAAGCAGAGGGAATAGAGTCCTCTGCATCAGAATCCTCATAAGTAGGTAAGGACAAATCCAGATCATCAGAAGAGTCAGAAAAAACAGAATCCTGATCAGAAGATTCATAATCAACCTCAGTCCTAGGCCTCTTAGAAGGGAGGGGGGTTTGGCTACCCATGATTAGAGTTATTAGATCTTCAGCCATTCTTATCATTTGTTTTTTAGACATAGAGGCCTGAGCATGTGGCCTGGGCGCCGGTTTTTTAGACAGGGATCGAGATTTAGGCCTAAGTAATGATGGAGGCGTCAATTTAATATGCAAGTCCGTAGGCCTGAATACACCCTCAGAAGCTGGTGCCTGCACAGCGGCTCCGGACCCATCCAAGGTAGAGACATACGTGGGTTCCATAGGTGATGCATCTCGCGGCAAACCGGACTCCGAATGGGTCTCAGTAGAGGCCAGCGAATCAGAAGTAGCGGGTATCAGGGGCTGCAAAAGCACCTCACTGAGTACCTGTGAACTGGCGAATGGCTTTGGAGAAGCGTCGTTGGCAGTTTTGGACCTCAGCGGCCTGTCTCTGTCTTTATCTTTGCATTTTTTTCAGAATCCCAGTAGTCGGATGGCTAACCGACGACATTTCTGGATAATTAAACCGAGAACCGAAATATTTAGAGGCAAAAATATACCGACGACAGATAGTGTGCTGATTAAATAAAGCACAAAACCGACAGCAAGGTACATCGTGGTCAGGGCCTAGGCAAGGAATGCAGTACAAATTAATTTCTTTATGAGGTATTTGCTTTCCACAAGTAATGCAATTATTAACTTTTACTGACATTGGTAAGGAGCAAGAAAAAGTTTCCCCAATGAGGTACTTAGCTTTAGTTGAAGCCTTCGGTTCTGAAACTTGAAAATGAAAATTTCAGGAGTCGGCTGACCGGCAGTTGCAAACTGCTTCTGCTTCGGGCACCGCGTGGCAAGAAAGACTGATGTAATGGCATCAGCTGCATGTTTTATGCCCCTGACGACCTGACGTCATGGACGAAGGGACAGCAACCGACTCAGGACTCAAGACTTTGTTAATCAGGCCGACTGAGGACAACCTGTAAGCAGATTACCCAAATGTAATGACTGCAACAGTGAAACATGAAGAACATCTGTGGTGTTGTCTGTCCTTATCAGGAGCTGTCCTGGAAGGATAAGGTATTTGAAGGCTGTCAGAGCATTCTGTACAGCTAACATCTCTTTTTGACTGATATGCAGGGGAATTTGTGCTGGGCTCCATTTGCCTTGAATGCATTTGCCTGCCATGTCAGCCTCCCATGCATAGTCTGATGCGTCTGTTGTCAAGGTAAGGGGGGTGTGGGGTTGAGTGAAAGGAAGTCCCTTGTTGTGGTTGCATGCCTCTGCCTACCAAAGGAACTCTGCCCTTAGACAAGGTATGATAGGAATCACTGTTTCCAGGTCCTGAGAATGTTGACACCAGAGACTTTTTAGGTACCACTGAAGTTTCCTCATATGCAGTCTTGCATATGGCATTAGTAGAATGCATGAGGCCATGAACCCTAGGGCTTCCAGTATTTTCCTTGCAGATAGCTCGGTTTTGGTGGCCATAAGTTTGAAGAAGACCTGTTTTTCTGGAGTGAGGAATGCCATCTGGGAAGTTGTGTTCAAGCTTGCTCCCAGGAATACATTTTTTTTGACTGGGCACCAGTTGTGATTTCTTTTCGTTGATGGTGTACCCCAGAGAAGTTAGGAGTCTTTTTACAAATGCCAGGTGCTGAAGTAGCAATTCCTGAATGTCCTCCTGAATCATGTAATCGTCCAAATATGGGTAAATTTGAATATTTCTCTGCCTGCAGTATGCAATGGCTGGAGCCAGGCACTTTGTGAATACTCTGGGCGCAGTAGATAAGCCAAAGGGAAGTGCAGAGGAAGTACAGTTGTGTACAATTACCATAAATGTGGATGTTTGAGTGTATTCACTGTTGCAGTCATTACATTTGGGTAATCTGCTGGCAGGTTGCCCTCAGTCGGCCTGATTAACAAAGTCTTGGGTCATGCGTCAGTTGCTGTCCCTTCTTCCATGACGTCAGGTCGTCAGGGGTATAAAACATGCATCCGATGTCATTACATCAGTTTTCCTTGCCCCAGATGTCAGGTGCCCTCCTAATGGGGAGCAAATAAAATTAAAAACACAAAAATATACCTCCAACCAAAAGCAAATACACCAAAAAGGCTTTTAAGCATAGTAAAAGAAAGTAGAGGCATAGCCAAAGAAAATTAGGGGGCTGGAGGGAGGGTAACCAGGACTGCAACAGTGAATACACTCGAACACCTACATTTATGATAAGTGTACACAACTGTACTATGTTCTTCGTGTTTCACTGTTGCAGTCATTACATTTGGGTAGATTCCCAAAGCTATGGTTGGGAGGCGGAGTTTATACAGCATTAGGACCAGCTAAAAGGCCCTGCAAGACAAAAGTGGCAAAGCCAGCTCTGGATTTAAAGAAAATTGGTAAATGATAATGCTTGGTGAAAGTATGTATAGAACTCCAGGTAGCAGCTTCTAGAATATTCCTGGTAGGAACGCCTCTGAGAAAGGCTGCAGAAGTAGATGCAACCCTGGTGGAGTGAGATCTGATCCCTTGTGGGGATAGGTTTTTCATGGTGCTTATAGCAAAAATGAATGCAATGGCTTATCCATTTAGAAATGGTTTGTTTTGAAATAGCCTTCCCCTCTGCCCCTGCAGCAAGTGCTACCAGCAATTGTTCAGATTTTCATCGAGATTTAGTCCTGTCCAAGTAGAATCTAAGTTGTCTGTGCACATCCAAGGAATGCAGAATCCGTTCCCCTTTGTTCTGTGGATTGGGAAAGAAGGTTGGCAAATGAATGGACTGATTAAGAGCCACACTGGAAACCACCTTTGACATGAAGGGTGGATTGGTACTCAGAGATATCCTGTCCGCATGAAAGATGATGAAAGGCTCCACTGCTATAAGGGCCTGTAATTCAGATATCCTTCTAGCTGAAGTGATTGCTAAAAGGAAGGCTTTTTTCCAAGAAAGAAAGTAGCAGCTGGCTCGAAAGGAGGCAGAGTGAGCTTCTCCAAAACAAAGTTAAGTTCCTAGGCAGGGGTAGGAGCTCTCCTGGGTGGTCTCAAGTTCTTTGCCCCTCTGAGATACTGCTTGAGCAGGGGATGAGAGAAGAGGGGTGGTTCTGTGTTATAGTGAGCTGAAATAGCTGAAGCATGGATTTTAATAAAGGAAAAAGACAGGCCCTTGTGAAGCATCTCAGTTAAGTATTGCAAAACCTGAGATAAATTGGGTGCTGCTGTGCTCATCCCTAAAGATTGGTTCCAGGTACAGAATCTTTTCCATTTGTCAGCAAAAGATTTTCTAGTACTAGGCCTTCTCGCCTCCAAGATGACATCCATCACAGGTTTGCTGAGGGATGATAAGGGTGAATTTAAGTGATTAGCCAGGCTGCAAGGTTCAATGTTGGAAGCTGAGGGTGCAGAATTTGGTTCTCCTGCTGAGACAGCAAGGAAGGGGTCTGAGGCAGGTGCCATGGAGATATTTTTTGCACACTGCGCAGAAGTGGGTACCAGTGTTGGCGTGGCCAGTCTGGAGCACTCAAAATCATTCTTTGTTTGTCCTGTTTGACTTTTAGCAGAACTTTGGAAAGCAGAGGCAGAGGGAGAAAGGCGTAGACTGATAGGTTTTTCCAGCTGAAGGACAAAGCATCCACTTTCCAGGCTTCTTTGTGGGGAGTCCTTGTGCAAAACTTGTCCAACTGGTAGTTCTGGGGGGAGGCAAACAGATCTATGTCTGGGCTCTCCCATTTGCTTGTCAACATGTTGAAAATCCATGGTTACAGTTTCCACTCGTGTGGGTCCATGACATTTCTGCTTAGTCCGTCTGCCAGTGTATTCAATTTTCCTGGCAGGATTGAGCTTGTAGGTGCACTTGGTAGCTCAAGGCTGTTTTCCACAATGCCATGGCTAGTCTGCAGAGGGGGTAAGAATGTGTACCCCCCTGCTTGTTTATGTACCACATAACCGTGGTGTTGTCCGTCTTTACCATTAGTTGTCCTGGAAGAATGTAGTCCTTGAAGGCTGTCAGAGCATTCTCTACAGCTAACATTTCTTTTTGCTTGATATGTAGGTGCATTTGATTTGGGTTCCATTTGCCCTGAATGCACTTCCCTGCCAGGTGCACCCCCCATGTCTGATGCATCTATAGTTAGGGTTTGGGCGGCAGGGGGTAGTGTGAATGGCAGTCCCTTGTTTTGGTGGCAAGCCTCTGCCCACCATAGAAATTCCAGGCGTAGGCAAGGTATGACAGGAATCATTGTTTCCAGGCTGTGACAATGTTGACTCCATAGACTTTTTAAGTACCACTGTAGTTTCCTCATATGCAATCTTGCATATGGAATTAGAAGAATGCAGGAGGCCATGAACCCCAAAGCTTGCAGTATTTGTCTTGCAGATAGCAGGGTTTTTGTGGCCACTTGTTTGAAGTAAGTTACCAAATGAATTTGCTTCTCTGGCATGAGGAAAGCCATCTGGGCAGTTGTATTCAAGCTTGCACCCAGGAATGTAATCTGTTGAGAGGGTACCAATTGTGATTTCTTTTCATTTATGTTCTACCCCAGACAAGTTAGAACCCTTTTTACAAACGCCAGATGATTTAGAAGTATGCCCTGATTTTCTGCCTGAATTAGACAATCGTCCAGGTATGGATATATTTGAACATTTCTTTGCCTGCAAAATGCAATAACTGGAGCTAGGCACTTTGTGAATACCCTGGGCACAGTAGACAAGCCAAAGGGCAGTGCAGAGAATTGATAATGCAAGTAGCCTGCTTTGAAGTGTAGGTATCTTCTGCAAGATTCCCTGATTGGGATGTGCAGGTATGCTTCTTTTAAATCTAGAGTTGCCAACCATGCATCTTTGCCTAGCATAGGAAGTAACTGGTGAAGAATCAGCATCTTGAATTTTGGAATGACCAGAAAGGTGTTCAGAGTAGAGAGGTCCAGAATTGGGCGCCATGATTTGTCTTTTCTGGGTACCAGAAAAAGCATGGAATAGAAACCTTGTCCCTTTTCCTCTTCTGGTACTGGTTGGATAGTCCCCATGTTTAAGAGGGAAAGTACTTGTTTTTGAGCCTCTGCCCACTAATTTGGGGGCAGTTCTGGCCACCCGTTTGGTGTTGGCAACATGTGGAAATTAAATCTGTATCCCTGGGACACTATATTTAAAACCCATTTGTCCTGGGTTATGAATTCCCAGTTCTTTGCATGAAGAGCAATCGTTCCCCCCCAAAGGGGGCGGCTAAAAGGTAAGTGCTTGGTAATTTTAAAAGGAAGTCATTGAGACTGTTTACCATAGGGGGGTGTCTTGTTATTTCCAGATTTGGAAGTGGAGGCTCCCCACTGCTTAGTTCTGAGAGTCCCCTCGGACTGAAACCTGGTGCTTTTGGTGTGTCTGGTTTGGCTTGAGAGGATCTGGAAGGAGCTGGAAAGGACCAATTCTTAGTAGGCCAGTGCTACTAAATCTTGGAGGATGCACTTGTAAGAAATCTTTAACAGTTTGCATAGATTTAGCTTTATCTTCCATCTTTTTTAGAACGTCTTCAGCCTTATTGCCAAACAGACAGTCCTGATTTAAAGGAGCATCCAACAATTTTGCTTTAACATGATCAGGCAAAGATTGCTCCTTAAGCCAAACATGCCTTCTAAGCACAGACCGTCCTCTAAAGAATCAAAACCACATTGCAAAGTATGTTTTCTAACTTGTTCAGCAGAATGCAATAAATCCTGTAAATCTTTATTTTCCACACAGTCAGGAATCAACATAATTTTCTGTTTAAGCAGTCCAATAATAAGCTGTTGATATTTTAACATATGAAATTGGCAGTTTAAAGCCCTGATTGCCAAGGTTGCAGAAGTATAAACCTTCTTACCCCATCTATCCAGCACCCTGGAGTTTCTATCAGAAGGGGTAGGATTTTTAGCAGTAGAATCCTTAATGTCCTTGGGCCTCTGAGAAATGGTTTCTGGATCTGCAACAGGATTTTTGAAAAGGAACTTGTGGGACTCAGGAACCCTGTAGTATCTGTCAGGTTTACTAGGAGCTGGAGGCAGGGAATCAGGGGCCATACTGGATTCCGAAAACACATCATCAACAATGTCTAGTACAGGAGGTATAGCCAAGGGCCTATGCTGAGGTAGAAGAAAAAAATCCCTAAGCCTCTTTTTTGAATGAGAAAATTCTTGACTTTCCCAGTGGAAATGCTCCCTTAAGGTATGTGAAGTTTCCCCAAAAGAAAAATTCTCAGGAGGGGAAGCATTGGGAATGGAATCCTCTGCATCAGAATCCTCATAAGTAGGCATGGACAAATCCAGGTCATCAGAAGAGTCAGAAGAAACAGAAACCTGATCAGAAGATTTATAATCAAGCTCAGCCCTAGGCCTCTTAGAGGGGGGCGGTTGACTACCCCTGATTAGAGTAATTAGATCTTCAGCCATTTTGATCATTTGTTTTTTAGGCATAGGGACCTGAACATGTGGCCTGGGCGTCATTTTTTTAGACATAGATCGAGATTTAGGCCTTAGTAATGAAGGTGGAATCGATTTAATATGCAAGTCTGTAGGCCTGAATACACCTTCAGAAGCCGGTGCCTGCACAGCGGCTCCGGACCCATCCAAGGTAGAGACATCCGCGGGTTCCATAGATGAAGCCTCTCTCGCGGCATACCAGACTCCAAATGGGTCTCAGTAGAGGCCTGAGAATAAGAAGTAGCAGGTATCAGGGGCTACGAAAGTGCCTCACTGAGTACCGGCGAACTGGCGACTGGCTTAGGAGAAGCGTCGTCAGCAGTTCTGGACCTCAGCGGCCTGTCTCTGTCTTTATCTTTGCATTTTTTCAGAATCCCGGTAGTCAGATGGCTAACCGACGACATTTCTGGATAATTAAATCGAGAACCGAAATATTTAAAGGCAAAAAAGTATGAATGACGGATAGTGCGCTGATTAAAGCACAAAACCGACAGCAAAGTACGTCGTGGTCAGGGCCTAGGCAAGGAATACAGTACGAATGAAAATCTTTGTGAGGTATTTACTTTCCACAAGTAATGCAATTATTAACTTTTACTGACATCGTTAAGGAGCAAGAAAAAGTTTCCCCAACGAAGTACTTAGCTTTAAGTTAAAGACTTCGGTTCTGAAACTAAAATGAAAATTTCAGGAGTCGGACGTCCAGCACTTGCAAACTGCTTCTGCTTTGGGCACTACACGGCAAGAAAGACTGATGTAATGATGTTGGATGCATGTTTTATACCCCTGACGTTATGGAAGAACGGACAGCAACCGACGGTAGGACCCAAGACTTTGTTAATCAGGCCGAATGAGGGCAACCTGCCAGCAGATTACCCAAATGTTATGACTGCAACAGTGAAACACAAAGAACATCTGATAGTGCATAGAGCCTTCCCTCAAATGTAGATATTTCCTGCAGGACTCCCTTATGGGGATGTGCAGATAAGCTTTGTTTAAATCTAGGGTGACTAACCAGGCATCCTTGGCTAGCTTAGGAAGAAGCTGTTGCAATGCAAGGATTTTGAATTTTGGGACCACCAGAAAGGTGTTGAGAATTGACAGATCTAGGATAGGGCGGCAAGAGCTCTCTTTTCTGGGCACCAGGAACAGCATGGAGTAGAAACCCAGCCCCCTTTGTTCTACTGAAACAGGTTGAATAGCCCTGATATTGAGAAAGGAAAGCACTTGTTTTTGAGCCTCTGCCCACTGGTTTGGAGGAAGGTCTGGCAACCCGCTTGGGGGTGGCAGTGAGTGGAAGTAGAATCTGTATCCCTGGGATACAATGTTTAGAACCCATCAGTCCTGAGTAATGGACATCCAGTTTTTTGCATGGAGCGTGAGTTTCCCTCCTAGGGGTGCAAGTACTTGGGCATGGCTGGGAAGGATGATTGAAAAGTCATTGTGAATTTTTTCCATAAGGGGGTGGCTTACCACTCCCTGATTTAGAGGTGGGAGCACTCCATTGTTTAGATCTCTGCATACCATGAGACTGTAGTCTTGGTGGTCTGTTTCCCCTGGGTTTGGACTGAAAAGGACCACTTTTTAGAAGGCCATTGCCTACTGAATCTAGGTGGCTGCACCTGTAAGAAATCTTTGACAGTTTGCATAGATTTAGCTTTTTCCTCTATCTTTTTAAGAACTACTTCTACTTTTGTGCCAAACAAACGATCCTGATTTAATGGAGCATCTAGTCATTTTGCTTTGACATGGTCTGGCAAGATTTGTTCCTTCAACCAAGCATGCCTTCTCAGTACAGACCCAATGACAGCAGCCCGGCAAGATGCTTCTAAGCCATCAACCCACACTGCAAAGATGTTTACTAACTTGGTTTGCAGAATGCATTAACTCTTGTAAATCTTTATTTTCTGCACAATCTGGAAGTAACACCATTTTTTGTTTTATTAATTCCATAATATGTTGCTGGTACTTCAGCATGTGAAACTGGCAATTCAAAGCCCTGATGCCAAGAGTAGCAGAGGTATATACCTTTTTGCCCCATCTGTCTAAAGCTCTAGAGTCCCTGTCTGAAGGGGTAGGGTTTTTGGCTGTAGTAGACTTAATGCCTTTAGGTCCCTGGGAAATGGTCTCTGGATCTGCAGTAGGATTCTTAAAGAGAAATTTATGAGAGTCAGGTACTCTGTAGTACCTGTCAGATTTCGTAGGAGCTGGTGGTAAAGTGTCGGGAGTAAGACTGGATTCCATGAAGACATCATCTACAATATCCAGGACAGGGGGTATAGCCAGAGGCCTGTGCTGAGGCAAATCTAAAAATTCTCTGAGTCTCTTTTTGGACTGAGGATAGCCCTGGCATTCCCAGCAGAAATGCTCTCTTAAGGTATGCAAGGTTTCACCAAAAGAAAAATTCTCTGGAGGGGAAGCAGAGGGAATGGAATCCTCTGTAGCAGAATCCTCATAGGTAGATAAGTAAGGGTATGTGCTGGAAATCAGAAGGGTCAGAGTCATCGGACTCCTGGTCTGTAGAATCAGAAGGAAATTCAATTCTTTGTCTTTTAGCAGGGAAAGGCTGGCTTCCCTTAATTAGAGTAATAAGATCTTCAGCTATTCTAAGCATTTGTTTTTGCAGCATGGGAGCTTGAGCATGCACTTTGGCCGTCGGTTTTCTAGGCGTAGTGCAAACTCTGGGCCTGAGAAACTCGGTAGTTTTAGCCAAAAATGAAATTGTCAGTTTAATACGAACATCAGTAGGTCGAAATACACCCTCGTAAGCCGGTGTCTGAAGAGCGGCTCCGGACCCATCCAAGGTAGAGACATCCGCAGGTTCCATAGTTAAAGAAGCATCTTGCGGCATACCGGACTCCGAAAGGGTCTCAGCAGCGGCCTGTGAATCTGTAGAAGCAGGTGTCAGGGGCTACGAAGGCACCTCACTGAGTACCGGTGGACTGGCGACTAGCTTAATGGAAGTGTCGGTGGCGGTTTTGGACCTATGCGGTCTGTCTCTGTCTTTATCCTTACTTTTTTCGGAAGATCAGTAGTCGGATGGCTTATCAAAGTCATTTTGGAATACAGAGAATGAGAGTGAAAGAATTTAGCAACAAAGATAGCCAGACGATGAATAGTTCGGGCGTTAAACAAGGCACAAAACCGACAGTGAGGGACGTCGTGGTCTAGGCCTAAACAAGTGACGCAGTAAGAACGAAAATCTATGTGAGGTAATTGCTTTCCACATGCAAGACAATTGCTAACTTTTTCTGACATCGGTTAGAGCAAGAAAAAAGGATCCCCAACGGGGTACTTAGCTTTAGAAGACTTCAGGTTTGAAACTCGAAAAATGAAAATTTCAGGTAGCGGCCGGCCGGCACTTGCAAATTGCTTCTGTTTTGGGCTCCTTCATGCCAAGAAAGACTGATGTAACGACGTTGGCTGCATGTTTTATACCCCTGACATCATGGAAGAGGCGACAGCATCCAACGCAGAAATCCCAAGACTCTGGAATTTGGGCTGACTGAGGGCTACCTGCAGGCAGATAACCCAAGTGTGATGACTGCAACAGTGAAACATGAAAAACAACAAAAGATAAAACAAAAACTGAGAAACTGGAAGCTCTGTTTTATGGATTTGGATAGCAAGATACAAGCAGTAAAAGTATTTTAATCCCATTAGTTTTATACATAGGTAAGTCATATTTTTACCAACCAGAGGAGAAGTTGTGGATAGCAATTAATAAAAAGTTGAAGGATTTTACCTGAGTGGGGAAGAGGGCATGTGTCAAGTGAGATAAGTTGATCTTTCTAACAGAACAGGGTGGTTTGGGCTCACCTCATTTAAAAGGGTACTTAAGAACTGCATAGTTAAGACTTCTATACTTAGCACAAGCAGGACTCTATAATTCAAAGTTGAAAGGAAAGGCAAGCTCAAAAAAAAGGACTTTGGATGCAGATCCTTAAGGAGAATAACAATAACCATACAGAATATTGTATCATAAAGTATCAGAAAGTATTGTAAGAACACAGCCAACATGGGGCTGGAGAAAGGAGATTCTGCAAATAGGGATGACTGCAATTAGGGGTACAGTGAATAGGCAAGAGGGGGCTGAAATTTACTGGAGAAAACTGGCAAAGGAACCAATGTATTAAGTAGGGTTTACTATCAAAAGCACGAAAATCACTTACGCGAACGGTGATTTCCGTGACAAATAACGTTGACTCATACATATTAAGTAGGTTGTATGGTTGACACAACAAAGTCGACAAATTCTGTCTACCATAGTTTCTAAATCCCTCATTCACAGCAATGCTGTGAATCCCTGCCCTGTGTATGTCCTTCTAATTGGATGTGCACACATGAACGTCGACATTTCGACTGTCGCTCCTACCATGGTCAAGGAGGTGGCTGGCGGACATGTCAACGTCGACCTTTTGATTGTAAACCTATTGGTAGCAAATAATCAGACAGGGAAAAGTGATAAAATGGGAAGAGGTCAAGAACTCATTTGAACTGCAGGTTAAAGACTGCTTTCCCTATCAAGGATTGATATCAAGAGTATATGCAAAGAGAAATAAATAGGAGGATCCTAAGTAAAAGACCAGCACTGGTAGAGTTTTTAGTAGAATCTACAACAAACCTGCTGTTAAAAAGGGGTGATTAGTAGGGCATATAAAATACTGCATGATACTTACAGGAATCAATCAGAGGATCATAGGAAGTTACTAGGCTATTGACCATGAGGCCCTTCCAAGCCTAGCCACAATTTTACGCCCATGTTTCCAAGGTCAGAACCTGTCCTCCCTGTCAAGCAGGAACACAGATGGGATCCCAGGGGTAAATTTTCTATTTCCCATCCAGTCATCCAGGTTATGCTTAAACAAGGACAGAGAAGTACTCTGCTTAACATGAAGAGGAAGTCTGTTCCACAGATGGGGGAGTCTCTGGGACACATATCTGTCTTGCCAGCAAGTTCTATTAATGTTGCAGGCCAGGTTTAGGTCCCGAGTGCATGTGACACGTGTGGTGTTTGATTTGTGGATATGCAGCATTTCCAATTGGGCAAGGTTCGAGATGGCTCTAAATGCCAGACAAAGGTCCCTCCGAGCAGTCTACATGAGACCGAGTAAACTGAGAGGGACTTTAGCCTATCCACGTAGGGTAGGTGTTTGAGACCCTGAATTCTTCTAGTCAGGAACCTCAGCGGTCCTTCCAGCTGCCAAGTGCCTAGTGAAGTACACACCAAAGGGGGCATTGTACTCAATTATAGGCCTGGTTAGGGAAGATTACAGTGAGGGTAAGACTTCTTTTTTCCTGGATGCTATGCCCTTATTTATGAGATGAGCCATGTAGTATGCCCTACGCACTACTGAGGCTACATGTTGGTCAAATGCTAGATTGCTATCTACCAGGGTGCCCAGATCCCTTACTACTGATTGTGTGCTAAGGACGTTGTTATTGATGTGGTACTTTGCGGGTACATCATTCTTACCGAAGGGGATAAGAATACACTTTTTGGAATTCAGTTTGAGGCCATGTTTTATGCATCATTTGTTTGTTTGGGTGAGGCCCTCCTGGAGAATGTTTACATCATTAGGGGAGTCAATCACTGCCCCCAGTTTGCAGTCATCCACAAATCTGGTCAGCCACAGACCTTTGGTTTTTGCCTGCACATCGGAAAAGTATATTCCAAAAAGCAGGTGTCCTAAGACCGAACCCTGAGGGGCACTGCTAGTTACAGGTTTACTATTTGAGGTGGAATCCCCTATTTTGAACGTGTGGGTTCTGTCAGTGAGCCAGTTGGTAACCCATCTAGTGACATAAGGGTTGATACCCAGCTGTATGAGCTTAACTACTATGCCTGAGTGGGGAACAATGTCAAAAGCCTTGGCCAAGTCAAGGTAGACAGTGTGCACCTCTTTTTCCTCATCCAGGGCCTTGGTGACTGTTTCAAAAAAGTCCACCAAGTTCATCAGGCATGATCTCCCCTTCACAAACTCATACTGAGTAGGGTCAAGTGCTTGGAGGCCACCAATGTCCTGGTTTATGAGATACATGATTATGCGTTCCATGGCCTTACATTTCAGGCTAGTAAGGCTAATGGGCTGGTAATTACCTATGTCTGTGGTTGCACCACCTTTGTGCAATGGTAGCCATCCTCCAGTCGATAGGTATGTACCTAGTGCTTAAGCTGTTGTTGAATAGAGTACCTAAAGGTGTTGCAAGTTCCTGCTTGAGGCCATGTAAGATGCAGCCTGGGATGTTGTCAGGTCCCATGGAAGCTGTATTTTTTGCCTTTGAAAGAACATTTAAGATCTGCTTGTTGGAAATAAGTGTTGGGGAGCAGGTCTTGAGATCTTGATTAACTTTCGGGGGGGGGGGGTAAAGTTTTTGCTAGACCTGTCGGTAAGCAGGTTTGCTATGTCAGCAGTATTAGTGTGTGTACTGCCATTGACCATGAGGTCTGTACAAAGCTGTTGCTTGCTCTTTAGGTTACGAACATAGCTAAAGAAGGCCTCATGACTGTCTTTTGATGAGGAGGCCAGTTTGGACTCAGCATTAGAAGATCTCATGAGGGCCCTTAATTGTTTGTTTAGGTTAAGGAGGGTTTGCTTCCAATTTGGCTCTCTCCCCTTCCTGCTCTTGGACAGCAGTTTTTTTTCTTTTATTATAAAGTCTGTTTATGGCAGAAGTCCACCAGACTGGTTTGCTTCTCCTTGATAAGGATGTTTTGGTTCTCTCTGGTACAGCCATGTCTATGCAGCTATACAGGTGCTTGTATAGAGCCCTGTTGTAAGTGTCTGCATAAGTGTCTGTTCCCTCAGTTGGGGGGGGGGACTACCAGACTGTTTATGCCTGCCTTTAGGCGACTGTAGTTGGCTTTGGAGAAGTGTTTTTGTTTGACTGCAGCTGGAGGGGGTGGGGGATGACGCTAAGAGAGAAGGTGACTGCTTGGTGATCAGACCTCACCAGAGAGGGTGACATTGTAGGGGTACTACAGTGGTTGGCCATGTTTGTCAGTACCAAGTCCAAGATATTTTCACCCCTTGTAGGAATGTTTATCAGCTGATCCAGAAAATTAGAGTTGATGAAGTCGAGACATCTTTGGGTAAATGGGTTTTGGCTAGAGTAATTTTTCCAGTCAATGGTTGGGTAATTGAAGTCACCCAGGATCAGATTGTGAGGTTGAACCTTTATAGATTCAAGTAGGTCCAGATAGGCGGAGTGGATATCTTGATTCATGGATGGGGGCCTGTAGCTTTCTATGACATGGACAGGTGTCTTCTCTACAGTTAGCTGCACCTGGAGAGTCTCCTGTGCATTGTACTGATTGATCAGCCTAGAGGGGGTGTTTATCTTTAATATATAGATACCCCACTGCCTTTAGTTTTAAAGCCCTCTGGTTGGGGTTTGTATGTGTGGAAGGATGAGTAGCCTGGTATGGAAGGGGTGCTCTCAGCAGATTTGAACCAGGTCTCTGTGATGGCACATATGTCAGCATTTTCCACGATTAGGAATGCTTCCAGTGAGTGCAGTTTCATGGTAAGGCTCCTAGCATTTAGCAGCATAACCTTTAGTTTATATTTTGATGTATTTTTTACATTGGGAATTTCATTCTCATGACATTGTCTAAAAAGGCATTATGGGGAGGCAAGAGCCTTTGCCAGTAGTCTGAAGCCCAGTGGAGACAGATGAAGGCCACCTCTGGCAAAGCATCGAGGCTTGTCAATCATGACATCCCAGGCTGTCAGGTACTGGATCCCCTTAGAATGACACCAGAAGCTAAGCCAATTATTGAAGTCAATAATTTTTTGTTTGTATTGAGGGATCATCGTGGGTAGTGGTAAAATGCTGCTTAAGGCTAGGGATATACCTACCTGGGACACATATTCCTTGGGCTCAATCATGTCTCTCTTCATATAGTCCAAAGAGGTACGTCTCAAGTCATTCACAACATGGACAATGACAGAGTTGTAACTGTACCTGTTGCAGAGACTTGCGTGCATATGTGTTATGGTGAATTCTGGCACCTGACAAGCAACTTACAGTGACATTCTCCTTATCCAGCCTGGTGAGGGGCATATCTGTGTCTCTCACTATTGAATCTCCAATGACTAATATGTTAGAAAGAATTGGGAATAGAGACTGGATAAACAATTCACAAAGAAACAATGGGGGTACATATATGGCTCCCAAATATGCAACAAAATCTAGAAGAGTTAGGATCTTTGCTTCTTGGAAGTATTTGCATAGGAAAGTTTTATACCCAAGCAGACTCCAAAGAATTTTTCCTCAGGTAGACTTCAAATGTTGGAGGTATGATGGGGAAGAAATAAATAACTGGGGACATTATCTTTTGGGAATGTAATAAGTTGGAAGACTTTAAAAATTCCCTGCAAACTACTCTATCAGAAATATTGGGTGAGCAAATCTGTGTTCTTCTTCTTCTTTCGGCTTTTCCCGGTTAGGGGTTGCCACAGCGGAACTCCGGTCCGCTAATGATTGGCAGTAGATTTTTTACAGGTGCCGAGGTGCCAGTTCGATGCCCAACCTTCAATGAAGGCACGCCCATTCTACGCATGTCTTTCGAATGCCACTCGACCGCGGGGAAGACATGCAGACTCCGCACAGAAGGCGCTCCAGCCGAGAATCGAATGGGAGAACCTCTTGCTGTGAGGCAACAACGTTACTGCTGCACCACCACGGCTTTGGTGATCAAATCTGTGTAACTAAGGAAATGATTTTTTTGAGCAGTGATACAGAATCTAAATTGCCTAGCCATAGTAAGGCCTTGCTGAGTTTAACTCTGGTGGCTTCCAAAAAAGCAATTATTAGAAAATGGAAATAATAGTACCGATGTCAGCGTGTGTGATTGCTCACCCAAAACGCCAAAGATGCGCACCTAGGAACTGAAACTTCCTGAAATTGTGTAACAAACCAGGTCGGACATTTGATGTAAAATCCACAGTTTTATTACAGTCTCCACGTTAAGCGCTTTCACCTACTGAACCGTAGGCTTCATCAGAACAGTTTTAAAAAATCTTGCTTTCATTTAAATAGTATTACATTTTGGCGCCTTTTCATATAAGTACCTTCACTTAAAGTGACATGCACACAATTCATAAAAACAATTCCATTTAAAAACAATACTAAGCATAATCAAATACTCCATTTGTCCTAAAAATATTACTGTAAAATTGATATAACCATATACAATTATAGCACTAATAATTGTACTCTATTGACAGTGTTCCAAAATACTTTTTACTGATATACTGTCATTAAGTCCTGGAGGGTAGTGGCATCCGTTAGAATTTGCCAATAACATTCTCTATACAATAAAAAGTTTTTTTACATTGCCCCCTCTCGGATTGGGTTGAACTGTTTCTAAGATGCCAAATCTAAATTGATGATCAGTCCCTTTCTGCATCACATGTTTCGCCAAGGCATTCTTTTCGTCACTATTTTTTATACTGTACACATGAGCATATATTCTTTTCCTAAACTTTTGCTCGGTTTTGCCTATATAATATGCAGTGCATGTTGTGCAATAAGCAATGTAAACCAGGAATTTACTATCACAGTTACCTTTTTTAAAAAATATCTTTGTGCCATTGTAATTGGACAGTTTTTTTTCCTTTTCCAGTGTTATATAACTACACTGGCTACAATTGCCACAACTACTTGTGTATAACTTCCTGGTCCCACCTGCAGTGTAATCTACTGCTATAGATCTTTCTAACAAATTCTTCAGATTAGGTGCCATTTTATATACACATTTCGGTTTGATACCCATTAAATCTATCATGGTATCATTTGTTAATAATGTGTACCAGTATTTATTCAATATATTTACCACCTTTTTACTATAGGGACTAAATTCCACAATACATGCTCTCCCTAAATCATTTCTGATCACCTTCCTATCCTTAACACTGTCTGTCACTACATTGTTGTTAATTCCTAACAATGGGTATAAATCTGTTCCTCTTCTTAATCTGAGTTCCTCTCTTATTTTTTCCATCATGTTCATACTATAACCCCTCTCCTTAAATAGAGACATTATGTACGAAATTTCCTTGTTAACATCTTCTGTAGACGATGTCATTCTCATAGCCCTGATACACTGGCCCTTGAATATATTCATTTTGGTTCTGGTTGGATGACAACTTTCAAAATCCAAGTAAGAGTTTGTAAATGTCTCTTTTCTATGTATTTGGGAATGAAAGCTGCCATCCTTCCTAGTTACCAATGTGTCCAGATATGGTACCCCTGTGTCAAGAGATGCGCAACTCCTCGGGAGCAGCCTCACCCGTTCAAACAGACGAATTAACCAGAATTCGGCATGAAGTGATGACGCTTAGAGGTGAAATCGGCAGGCTCACGGAGGCAGTGAACGTATTAATGAAACTGTGTACAGGTTCGGAAGCTACTGTTGGGGCAATGACATGCAACAGTAGGTTATTTGGGTCCGGAACTGCTAAGAGTGAAAATCTGGCAGAGGTTTGTGGCAAAGATTTTACATCCAAATCCGGGGATAACAACAGTAGTCAAACAGACATATTAATTACTTCGTCACCGGGTATACCCAATGGACAAATCCCTACTACGAATCATTCGCAAGGGATAGATTTACCAGTCAACGGTTTTGGTGACATTGTTAACAGCAGGTTGGCGCCTTCAGACTTCACTTTTGACTTCTCCTTCACGGCGGAGGAAGCGAAGAGGACTGGTACGAGACCTAAAACAGGTAACAGTGTTAAAACTTATGCAAATGCCACTGAAAGTAAACGGTTTTTAAAAAGTACTGTTACCAAATGCACTCAGCCTCAAACAGTGGACAGAGACTTTAACAATAAAAAATCAGAGTGCTTTCTTAAGGAATTTCTAGATAATGAATGTGTTTTTTCCAACAATGCTCACGTTGGAGAAGTAAAAAAACAAAATGAAAGAGCTAATGAACAATCTAAGCATTTGGGGTCGTTAAAGGATAATATTTATGAACTTGGAAGGAAACTAAACCTTATTAATTCTATCAAATTGGACAATGCCTATTTGGAGCACAGTATTAATTCTGGAATAGTTCCGATGGGCTTAAGGTTTCACAAAGTACCTATGGGCATTGATTTAAATAATGAAATTATTGTTGAATTTAATGCACTTTTTGATAGCTTTGGAATAGAGTATATGAAAAAATTAATTAAGTATAATGATGCAAAGTTATGTATATTATTAAGTGAAGTTGATCAAATGAATGAGAACATACTGTCGGATTTGTTGTTTATGAACTGGGAAAAACTGTATCACAAACAATTTGAAAATGCTGAATACAAAAAAAAGACTGCATTTATTAGGAAAAATAAGAAGTTAGATAGGGACAGAGAACAGTACAAAATAGGAAAGGCTTATATATGGAAACAGCCTTCACAATACACAAAAGATGGAAATAGAGATGGTGAGGAAGGGGAAAATTTTCAACAGGTACACAAAGGGAGGGAGTACATGAAATGGAACAAAAACAACAATTGGAAGAAGAAGGATCAATGGGATCACCAGAGGTGGTAGGTGTAACATTTAATACCAACATTAAACAAAGGGATGTTGTTGGAAGAACAAGTAACAATGTTATTAATAAATTTAATAATTTTCAAATCTTTAACTACACTGATGTAATCTTGAATCCAGTTCATTTCAGCCTTCTTTCTAGAGGTATGAAGTTTGTACCTACCCTTACCTTTAGAGTTGTGGACACTATATGTGAAGTAAAGAAATATATCAGGAAACTAAATCTAGCCTTAATGTTTAAGGACAATGGGAATAATATTACGGGTGATAGGGTTAACACCTTGAGGAAGAAAAGCACTTATATGCCGGCTATGAATCCGGACATTCATCATTTTGAGAAATTAGTGACACACGACATATACAAAATTGGAAGGAAATCACACACCACTAGACACAATCTATCCAAAGAGGAAATTGACACCTTAACGAATTTGAGGGAAAGTGATAAAGTGAGAATAATGAAGCCCGACAAGGGAGGGGGCATTGTGGTATATGATCAAGTAGAATACAACAAGAAAATTGTGAATATTCTAGAGGATTCTGAGAATTATGAGGTTACATCATTGAATGAATTAAATAGTTCTTATAGGAAGATAGATTATCATATAGAAGAATTTTTGTTGGATAACTTGATCACTGATGAAATGTACAAATATATAAAAGTTGAACATCCGACATTGGCCATTATGGTAGGAATACCAAAAATACACAAAAATCTGATGGATCCCCCATTTAGACCAATAGTGTCGGGGAGTAAGTCCAAGACTTTTCCGTTGGGTGCATTGGTGGATTCACTACTGAAACACATATATAAGAAGGTACAGCATATGGTCAAGGATTCGTGGGAATTCTTAAAGAATTATCCAACTAAACTTACAACGGACAATTTGATCTTTGCAACTGTGGATGTTGTGGATCTGTTCACGTGCATACCCACTGATGAAGGATTAGAAGCATTTCTGAACAGTGTACATAAATATAGTGATTTGACAGGAGACAGAGTTCGATTAGTATATGAATTAATGTCGATTGTGTTAGAAAACAATTTCATATACAATGATGGCAGAATTTACAGACAAACTAGGGGAGTTGCTATGGGGGCAGCATGTGCCCCCATATATGCTAACCTAGTTATGTTAGATTGGGAAAAGAATAACATTTTAGAGAGTGAATATATGAGCAATATCAAATATTACTCCCATTTTCTGGATGACATTTACATAATTTGGGAAGGCAGTCAGGATAGTTTTGAAGGCTTTGTAGCATATTTAAATCAAAGCAGCAATTTCCTGAAATTTACATTTTCTAGTAATGACACAGGGGTACCATATCTGGACACATTGGTAACTAGGAAGGATGGCAGCTTTCATTCCCAAATACATAGAAAAGAGACATTTACAAACTCTTACTTGGATTTTGAAAGTTGTCATCCAACCAGAACCAAAATGAATATATTCAAGGGCCAGTGTATCAGGGCTATGAGAATGACATCGTCTACAGAAGATGTTAACAAGGAAATTTCGTACATAATGTCTCTATTTAAGGAGAGGGGTTATAGTATGAACATGATGGAAAAAATAAGAGAGGAACTCAGATTAAGAAGAGGAACAGATTTATACCCATTGTTAGGAATTAACAACAATGTAGTGACAGACAGTGTTAAGGATAGGAAGGTGATCAGAAATGATTTAGGAGAGCATGTATTGTGGAATTTAGTCCCTATAGTAAAAAGGTGGTAAATATATTGAATAAATACTGGTACACATTATTAACAAATGATACCATGATAGATTTAATGGGTATCAAACCGAAATGTGTATATAAAATGGCACCTAATCTGAAGAATTTGTTAGAAAGATCTATAGCAGTAGATTACACTGCAGGTGGGACCAGGAAGTTATACACAAGTAGTTGTGGCATTTGTAGCCAGTGTAGTTATATAACACTGGAAAAGGAAAAAAAACTGTCCAATTACAATGGCACAAAGATATTTTTTAAAAAAGGTAACTGTGATAGTAAATTCCTGGTTTACATTGCTTATTGCACAACATGCACTGCATATTATATAGGCAAAACCGAGCAAAAGTTTAGGAAAAGAATATATGCTCATGTGTACAGTATAAAAAATAGTGACGAAAAGAATGCCTTGGCGAAACATGTGATGCAGAAAGGGACTGATCATCAATTTAGATTTGGCATCTTAGAAACAGTTCAACCCAATCCGAGAGGGGGCAATGTAAAAAAACTTTTTATTGTATAGAGAATGTTATTGGCAAATTCTAACGGATGCCACTACCCCTCCAGGACTTAATGACAGTATATCAGTAAAAAGTATTTTGGAACACTGTCAATAGAGTACAATTATTAGTGCTATAATTGTATATGGTTATATCAATTTTACAGTAATATTTTTAGGACAAATGGAGTATTTGATTATGCTTAGTATTGTTTTTAAATGGAATTGTTTTTATGAATTGTGTGCATGTCACTTTAAGTGAAGGTACTTATGTGAAAAGGCGCCAAAATGTAATACTATTTAAATGAAAGCAAGATTTTTTAAAACTGTTCTGATGAAGCCTACGGTTCAGTAGGTGAAAGCGCTTAACGTGGAGACTGTAATAAAACTGTGGATTTTACATCAAATGTCCGACCTGGTTTGTTACACAATTTCAGGAAGTTTCAGTTCCTAGGTGCGCATCTTTGGCGTTTTGGGTGAGCAATCACACACGCTGACATCGGTACTATTGGTTCATACTGCTTTGGGTTTCTACAGAAAATGGAAATCAAAGTCTAAACCAAACCTATTGGAAGTAGTTAATATAGTAACAGAGATACAAGAACTGGAAGTGGGATCTTTAGAAAAGGGTAGGAGCAAATTACAGGGAAAAAGGAAAAAGGACCACGTGGGAGGAGGGGAGTGAATACTGCAACAGTGAAGAAAAGGACATATACTGTTATGGTAGGATTGTATACAACTGTACTATGTCTTTCCATATCACTGTTGCAGTATTCTTTACAACAGGGAAAGTGCTCAAGAAAAAGACTGGGAGGAGGAAGGGCCAGCAGAACCCTCTAGGAAGCCATGGAGAATGGCTCTGAGAAAGGCAGCTCTAGCTCTAGAAATCACATAAAACTTATAGTGCTTAGTAAAGGTATGCACTGAAGTCCAGGTTGCTGCTTTGAGAAAAAAATTAGTATCTAAACCTTTGAAAAAAGCACCAGAAAAAGACACAGCCCTAGTGAAATAAGCCTTAACAGAAGAAGGAAGGCTCTTCCCATGAAAAGAATAGCAGAAAGAAATGGCTTTAGATATCTAAGAAGAAATGGTTTGTTTGGAAATGTACAGTTGTGTACACTTAACATAAATGTATATGTTTGAGTGTATTCACTGTTGCAGTCATCACACTTGGGGGTTATCTGCCTGCAGGTAGCCCTAAGTCGGACAGAATAACAGAGACTTAGTATTTCTGCATCGGTTGTTGTCACTGCAGGACTGACGTCAGGTCATTAGGGGTATAAAAACATGTAGCTGATGCTATTACATCAGTTTTTCTTGCCCCAAATGTCAGGAGCCCCCCCAAATAGGAAGCTAAGTTAAGGGTGGGAAAACACCACCAGTAAAAAGTAAATACTAATACCCCTGAAGGGGGTGAGTAGTAGACATAGAGAGGAGAGAGACAGAGAGAGAGAGAGAGAGGGAAGGGGGATGGAGGGAGGGAAACCAGGACTACAACAGTGAATACACTCAAACATCTACATTTATGGTAAGTGTACACAACTGTACTATGTTCTTCGTGTTTCACTGTTGCAGTCATCACACTTGGGTAGATTCCTAAAGATGAAGAAGAGAGGAGGCAGTCAAAAAGAGTTAGGGCTGGATAATATGCCTTGCAGGACTGCTGTTGCAAAACCCGCCCTGGATTTGGAAAAGATAGGCAGGTGGTAATGTTTGGTGAAGGTGTGTACAGAACTCTAGGTAGCAGCTTCCAGGATGTCTCTGGTAGATTTCCTGAAGGTCTTAGTCCTATCAAGGTAGAATCTGAGCTGTCTGTGCATGTCCAAGGAGTGCAGGACCCTTTCCCCTTTATTTTGAGGATTAGGGAAGAAGGTTGGCAAATGGATAGATTGGTTGAGAGCCACACTGGACACCACTTTAGGCATAAAGGAAGGGTTAGTCCTGAGGGAAACCCTGTCAGCATGGAAAATAATGAAGGGTTCCACAACTATAAGTGCTTGTAGCTCAGACACTCTTCTAGGTGAAGTGATGGCCAGAAGCAAGGCTGTTTTCCAAGAGAGGAATTTTAACTCTGCTGATGCTGCAGGCTCAAAGGGGGGTGGCGTGAGCTTTTCCATTACAAAGTTAAGGTCCCAAGCAGGGGTGGGTGCTCTCCTAGGTGGCCTTAAGTTGTTTGCCGCTCTCAGGAACTGTTTGATAAGAGGTGAGAGAAGAGAGATGGCTCAGTGTTGTAATGAGCCGAAATGGCAGAGGTATGTATCTTAATGGAGAAGGATAGGCCTCTGTGTAGTAGATCTGCTAAGTAATCCAGGATTAGAGGCAGGGAGGGCAGAGTTGTGTCCTCTCCTTTAGATTGAATCCAGGAGCAGTACCTTTTCCACTTATCAGCATAGGATTTCCTTGTACTGGGTCTTCTGGCTTCAAGAATGACATCCAGCACCTGCTTGCTTAGGCTGGTTGCTGGGGGAGAGTTCAAGGAATAAGCCAGGTTACAAGATTTAGGGTTTGCAGTTGTGGATGTAAGATCTGTCCACCCTGCTGAGATGGTTGGGTTCTGGTGTAGGTGCCAGGCTGCACAGGAATAGGTACCAGTGCTGGCATGGCCAATCCGGGCAATCAGAACTGTCCTTGGTCTGTCCTGCCTTATCTTGAGCAATACTCTTGAGAGAAGGTGCATGGTAGGAAAGGCATAGATTGAGAGATTTACCCAATGGAAGGATAGGGCATCCACTTTCCAGGCCCTGCAGTGAGGTGTCCTGGTGCAAAATTTGCTGAACTGGTGATTGCAGGGGGAGGCAAAGAGATAGTACAGTTTTGTACCTGCCATAAATGTAGATGTTCGAGAGGAATGCATCTGCAGTCTTTACAAATGGGTTGTCCTGTCGTCAGGCAGCCCTTCGGTCGGCCGGATTCCAAAGTCTGGGTCTGGCTTCGGCTGGTGTCGCACTTCACCCGACGTCACTGCGGCAGTTATTCGGGTATAAAGGCATCAGCCGACACCATTTTCCTCAGTGTTTCTTGCCTCAGATGCCAGGTGCCCTCTTGGATGGCTAAATTTGGATAAATGTCAAAGTTTCCAAATAGTAGTGAGCAAACACACAAAATAAGCATGTATGTACATATATACAAACAAATACACCATAATAGATCCTCCCCAAGCTAGCTGAAGATTGGCAAATACCCTAGGAGTACCTCAGAGGGGAAGGAGGGTGGGTAATCCTGACTGCAGATGCATTCCTCTCGGACATCTACATTTATGGTAGGTACAAAACTGTACTATGTCCTTCAAGGATGCATCTGCAGTCTTTACAAATGGGTAGAATACCATAGCTAAACTAGGGGAGGAGGAAATGAGAAGATATTATGGTGTAGTTAGGATCCCTTGCAAAACAGCAGTGGCAAAACCAGCACGGGATCTAGAGTATAGAGGTAAGTTATAATGCTTGGCAAATGTATGCACGGAGGTCCAGGTAGCAGCCTCTATAATGTCCTTGGTAGCCACTCCTCGTAAGAAAGCTGTGGTAGTGGCAGTAGCCCTTGTGGAGTGAGGCCTGATGTTCTCTGGAGTTTTCTTTCCGTGGTAGGAGTAACAAAATCTAATGCAATTTCCTATCCATTTGGAGATTGTCTGTTTAGAAATTGGTTTTCCTTCCTTTCCTGTTGCATATGCTACCAGAAGCTGGTCAGTTTTCTATTGCTTTTGTCCTGTCCAGGTAGTAGCGTAATTGTCTGTGTACATCCAAGGTATGTAAGAGCCTTTCTCCCCTGTTCTGTGGGTTGGGGAAGAATGTAGGAAGGTGGATAGCCTGATTTAAAGAGACTCTGGATACCACCTTAGGCATAAATGTAGGATTTGTTCTCATGGACACTCTATCTTGATGGAAGATCAGGAAGGGTTGCACTGCCATTAATGCCTGTAGTTCAGAGACCCTTCTCGCTGAAGTTATTGCCAGCAGGAAAGCAGTCTTCCAGGATAAGTATTGTAATTCTGCTGTTGCTGCTGGTTCGAAAGGAGGAAGAGTCAGTTTTTCTAGCACAAAGTTCAAGTCCCATACTGGCAATGGAGGTTTCCTGGGAGGTTTTACATTCTTAATTCCTCTCAGAAACTGTCTGAGCAGAGGATGCGAGAAGACAGGAGGATCCAAGCTATATTCTGCTGAAATAGCTGATGCATGTATCTTGATGGAAGAATAGGACAGGCCTGTATGGAAGAGCTCCGCCAAGTACTCCAGGATGTTGGCTATGTTCACCAGTGTCACATCTTGCCCCTTTGCAGTACTCCAGATGAGATATCTTTTCCATTTTGCTGCATAATTCTTTCTTGTTGAAGGTCTACGAGCCTCCATGATTATATCTTTAACCCTTTGGGATAAATTTGGGTTAATTGCTGTTATGTAATGTTCCAGGCAGTTAGCTGCAGAGTTTTTAGGTTTGGATGCAGGATGTTGTAGTTGCTCTGTGTTAGCAGTAATGGGATCAGGGGCAGTGTCCATATTTGTTCCCGGGACATGCTCCTCAGCAGTGGATTCCAATGTTGTCTTGGCCAGTCTGGGGCTATCAGAATGATCCTCGGACGCTCCTCTTTAATCTTCAGAAGCACCTTGTGCATCAAAGGAAGTGGTGGGAATGCGTATGCTGTCAGGTTTTTCCAACTGAAAGATAGGGAGTCCACCTTCCAAGCAAGTGGGTGGTAAGTCCTTGTGCAGAATTTCTTCAACTGGTGATTGAATGGGGATGCAAACAAGTCTATTTGTGGTAATCCCCATTCTCTTGTGATGGTTTTGAAGATGTCCGGATGCAGCATCCATTCGTGGGCATCTGTTGTAGTTCTGCTTAATATGTCTGCTAGAATGTTCTCCTTCCCTGGTACATAAATTGCCTGTAACTGAATGTTGTAGCTCAGAGCCACATCCCATAGGTCCAGTGCCAGCCGGCATAGAGGGTATGAGTGTGTGCCTCCCTGTTTGTTGATGTACCACATAACTGTGGTGTTGTCTGTCCTTATCATCAACTGGCCTTCTTGGAGAAAAGGTCTGAATGCCTGGATTGCCAATTTTACTGCCATCATTTCTTTTAGATTTATGTGCAGATGCAGCTGGTCTTGAGTCCATAGGCCTTGAATGCACTTGTCCATCATGTGTGCCCCCCAACCGAGGTCTGAGGCATCTGTTGTGATGGTTTGTCTTGGTTGACTTTTGCTGAAGGGTAATCCTGTGTTTGATTGGCAGGCCTGAGCCCACCATAGGAACTCTTGCTTCAGGCATGGAATCATTGGAATTTTGGCTTCTAGGCTGTGCTTGTGCTGGGACCACAAATTCTTTAGGTACCACTGTAGCTTTCTCATATGCAGCCTGGCATGAGGGACCAGAATTATGCAGGATGCCATGAAGCCTAGAGCTTGTAGCACTTTTCTTGCAGTTAGATGGTTCTGCTTTGTTAAAGCCAAGAAGAAGAGAGGAAGCTGCTCTTTCTTTTCTGCAGTTAGAAATGCCATTTGTTTTGATGTGTCCAGTTCTGCACCCAGAAAAGGTATTCTTTGGGATGGAATCAGCCTTGACTTTTTTGTATTGACTGTATATCCCAGGGCTTGCAGCAGGTAGATGACTCTTTGTAAGTCTTCTGTTAGTTTGTTTTTGTTGTCCGCTTGTATCAGGCAGTCGTCCAGGTAGGGATAGATTTGAATCCCCTGAAGTCTGCAATGAGCGATTACTGATGCCAGGCATTTCGTGAACACTCTGGGCGCAGTAGATAAGCCAAAGGGCAATGCTGAGAATTGATAATGCTCTGATCCTGCAAGAAATCTGAGGTATCTTCTGCAAATTGGTCTTATGGGGACGTGCAGGTATGCCTCCTTGAGATCTAGAGTTACCAGCCAAGACTCCTTGCCCAGCATGGGAAGAAGCTGCTGTAAGGTCAGCATTTTGAATTTTGGAACAATGAGGAATGTGTTTAAAGCGGACAGGTCTAGAATAGGCCTCCATTTGTTTTCTTTTCTTGGTACCAGGAAGAGTCTGGAGTAAAATCCCTTCCCTTGCTCCATAGATGGTACCTTTTCCACAGCTCTCATTCTTAACAATTGAGATATTTGTTTTAGAGCTTCTGTCCTTTGAGTAGGTGGAAGGTTTGGCATTCCTCTCTTTCCAGGTAGAGTATGGAAATGGAACCTGTAACCATGGTCTATAGTTTGCAAAATCCATTTTTCTCTTGTAATGCAGTGCCAGTTTCTTGAAAATAAGGTTAGCTTTCCGCCTAAGGGTGCTTCTAGTTGTTCCCTGGTAGGCGGTGCCACCGCCAAGTCACTGTGATTGAGTTGTTGTAGTGGTGGTGGCTGTATCCGTGCCTCGTTGGTTGTTACCCTGCCACTGGCGACCCCTGTAGGCACCCCTGGATTGGTTTCTGCCTCTAGAGCGCCTATTCCTGCCTCTTTGTGCCTTAGAGGAGTCGGAAAGGACCAATTCTTGGAGGGCCAGTTCCTGCTAAACCTTGGAGGTTGAACTTGTAAGAAATCTTTCACTGTTTGCACAGATTTTGCTTTCTCTTCCATCTTTTAGTACCTGCTGTGCAGGAACCAAATAAATTGACCTTGTCCATAGGTGCATCCAAAAGCTTAGATTTGACGTGTTCTGGTAATGCCTGTTCTTTCAACCATGCATGCCTCCTGATAACTGTGCCAGTCATGGCTGATCTAAAGGAAGCCTCCAGTGCATCATAGCCACATTTTAAAGAATGGTTACTAACCTGCTGTATATTATGTACCATTTCTTGAACATACTTTTTATCTAAAGATTCTTCAGAGGACAGCTTTTTAGTCAACTGGTCAAGCATAAACTCTTGATATTGAAGCATATGAAATTGGCAGTTCAAAGCTCTAGCTGACAAAGTAGCAGAGGTGTAAACTTTTTTACCCCATCTCTCTAAGGACCTGGTTCATTAAATGCATCATCAACAACAGGGAGAACTGGAGGTATGGCTAAAGGCCTATGCTGTGGCAAATGTAGAAAGGTCCTAAGCCTTTTTCTAGAGTCTGAGAAATCTTGGCCCTGCCACTGAAATTGTTCCCTCATAGCATGTAAGGTTCCCCAAAGGAAAATTCCTCAGGAGGAGAGGCTGAAGGGATGGACTCCTCAGCATCAGAGTCTTCGTAAGGAGAATAAGAAGCCTCAGGAGGGTCTGTATGTTCTGAGTCATCAGAGGAATCATCTGTGGATACTGGCTCAGGGGGCTCTGCTCTAGGCCTCTTTTTCTGGAGGAGGGCGAGGCCCTGTCTGGATGAGGCTGGGCTCCACGAATTAAAGAGATGAGATCCTCAGCCAAAGAAAGCATATGGGAGCTGGTGCTGGGCCTGTGAGAGGGGGGCTTGGCAGGCACAGGTTTTGATGCTTTGGCTGCTTTAGCCCTGGCAAAGGCCTTATTAGACATGGCTGGAGGAGGCCTAGCAGCTCCACGTGCAGGGGTAGAGATATCCAGGGGAATGGTGTCTGATAAATCCTGTGAAACCGCAACAGAAGGTTGGATTTCAGAAGCCGTTTCTACCAGGTTAGAAGAGGCCTCGGTAGAAGGCAAGTTATCGGCTGAAGAAAGAACCGCTTGCTCGGTTTCGGCCGAAACCGAGACACTCGTGGTTTGCTTAACCGCGGTTTCGGCCGAAACCGCGGACCGCGAGTGTCAGTCCTTTTCTTTGCGTTTTTTGGTTATTTGCGTAGTCGGAGGATCCGACGGCATAATGTAGGCAAAATCGGAGCCGAAAATCTGCTCAGCAAAGTCCGACCGACGTCTAAGCGTCCGTCGGTTAAAAGAAGCACAGGCTATACAAGCTGCTACGTCGTGGTCTGGGCCTAAACAATGTATGCAATAGGAGTGGAAATCTTTATGAGGTATTTGTTTCCCACAAGATAAACAGTTATTAACTTTCTCTGACATCGGCTGAGGCAAGAAAGAGTCCCCAACGGGGTACTTAGCTTTATAGAAGTCTTCGAAGTAGTATTCGGTAGTAGTAATCTCTGGATCTGACCAACCGGCACTTGCGAACAGCTTCTGCTTCGGGCGCCACGCGGCAAGAAAGACTGGGGAAAATGGCGTCGGCTGATGCCTTTATACCCGAATAACTGCCGCAGTGACGTCGGGTGAAGTGCGACACCAGCCGAAGCCAGACCCAAACTTTGGAATCCGGCCGACCGAAGGGCTGCCTGACGACAGGACAACCCATTTGTAAAGACTGCAGATGCATCCTTGAAGGACATCCACCTTTGGGGTCCCCCATTTCTGAATCAGAAGGTTGAAGGTGCTGGGCTCTAATTGCCTCTTGTGTGGGTCTAGGAGATTTCTGCTTAAGTCATGGACCTGCATGTCCAAGGCTGTGTTCCACAGGGCCATGGCTATCCTGCAGAGTGGGTAAGAGTGGGTTCCCTCCTGCTTGTTGATGTACCACATAACTGTGGTGTTGTTTTTATTAGCAGGTGTCCTGGTGAGAG
The DNA here is from genome assembly GCF_019279795.1 of Protopterus annectens. NCBI lineage: Eukaryota > Metazoa > Chordata > Ceratodontiformes > Protopteridae > Protopterus > Protopterus annectens. Next base: position 1,236,649,585 of record NC_056743.1, read on the forward strand.
TAGGGATCTGAAAGCTGTCAGAGCATGCTACAGCTAGCATCTCTTTATGGTTGATGTGCAGATGAATTTGACTTGGGTTCTAGTGGCCCTGAATGCACTTGTTGTCCATGTGGACCCCCCAGGCATAGTCTGATACATCTGTGGTAAGGGTCTGGGCAATGTGGGGTTGAGTACAGGGCAGTCCCTGGTTGTGGTTGCATGCTGCTGCCCACCAAAGAAACTCTGTCCTTAGACAGGGTATTATAGGAATGATAGTTTCCAGGTCCTGAGTGTTGCCACCAAAGGCTTTTTAAGTACCACTGAAGTTTCCTCATATGCAGTCTGGCATATAGAATAAGTAGGATGCATGAGGCCATGAACCCTAGGGCATGTAGGATTTTCCTTGCGGATAGCTTGGTTCTGGTAGCCATTTGAGTAAAATAGTCTGTCAGATAGGCTTGTTTTTCTGGAGTGAGGAATGTCATCTGGGATGCTGTGTCCAACCTTGCTCCCAGGAATACAATCTTTTGACTGGGGACTAGTTTTGATTTATTTTCATTAATGGTGTACCCCAGGGAGGTTAGAAGGTTTTTTACAAATGTCAGGTGCTACAACAGCGTTTCATGACTGTCTGCCTGAATCAGGCAGCCGTCCAAGTACGGGTAAATTTGAATATTTTTCTGTCTGTAGTAAGCAATGGCTGGACTCGGGCATTTTGTGAATACTCTGGGAGCAGTGGATACGCAAAAGTGAAGTGCAGAGAAGTGGTAATGCATAGATCCTGCCCTGAAGCATAGATATTTCCTGCATGACTCCCTTATAGGGACGTGCAGATAGGATTATTTTAAGTCTAGAGTGACTAACCAGGCATCTTTGGCTAGCATAGGCAGAAGCTGCTGCAGGGTGAGCATTTTGAATTTTGGTACCACCAGGAAGGTGTTGAGAATTGAAAGATCTAGGATTGGGTGCCAAGTTCCCTCTTTTCTGGGTACCAGGAAAAGTCTGGAATAAAATCCTTGACCTATCTGTTCCGCAGGAACAGGTTGAATTGCTCTTATAGAGAGCAGGGATTGAACTTGGTTTTGTGTCTCTGCCCACTGGTTTGAGGAAGGTCTGGGAACCCATTTGGGGTTGGCAGAGAGTGGAAGTAAAATTTGTACCCCTGGGATACAATGTTAAGAACCCATCGGGTCTTTGGGGATGGAAAGCCAGTTTTCTGCATGAAGGGCAAGTTTTCCTCCTAGGGGCACAAGGAGTTGGGCAGAGGTGGGGAGTGGAGTTGAGAAGTCATTGGGAATTCTTTCTGTAAGGGGGTGGTTTAGCACTCCATGCTTTAGAGGTGGAGGCAACCCATTGCTTAGGTCTCTGCATACCCTGAGAATGTAGTCTGGGGGGGGGGGTCTGTTTCCACTGGGTCTAGGTTGAAATGTCCTAGAGGGGGCTGGAAAGGACCAATGTTTCGAGGGGCAATGTCTACTGAATCTAGGAGGCTGTACTTGCAAGAATTCTTTGACTGTCTGCATAGATTTAGCTTTTTTTCCATCTTTTTAAGAACCTCTTCTGCTTTGGTGCCAAACAGATAGTCCTTGTTCAAAGGAGCATCTAATAACTTTGATTTGACGTGGTCAGGCAAGGTCTGCTCCTTAAGCAAGCATGCTTTCTCAGTACAGAACCCATGACTGCTGCCCTGCAAGATGCTTCTAGGGCGTCAAAGCCACACTGCAGTGTATGCTTGCTGACTTGGCTTGCAGAATGCATACGCTCATGCAATTCTATATTTTTTGCACCATCTGTAAAGGTAGCTATTTTTTTTTATTTTTGCTTAATAAGTTCCATGGTATGTTGTTGGTACTTCAGCATGTGAAAATGACAATTCAAAGCCCTAATGGCAAGAGTTAGAGGTATATACTTTCTTACCCCATCTGTGCAAAGCTATGGAATCCCTGTCTGAAGGGGTGGGATTCTTAGCTGTAGTTGCTTTGATACCTTTAGGCCCTTGGGAAGATGACCTCTGGGTCAGCAGTAGGATTTCTGAAAAGGAATTTGTGAGAATCAGGTACTCTGTAGTACCTGTCTGATTTCCTAGGAGCAGGGGGTAAAGTATCAGGAGTTAAACTGAATTCCATAAAGACATAATCCACAACATCCAGGACTGGTGGAATTGCTAAAGGCCTATGTTGTGGCAAATCTAGAATTCTCTGAGTCTCTTTTTGGACTGAGGATAGTCTTGGCATTCCCAGTGGAAATGCTCTCTTAAAGTGTGTAAGGTTTCCCCAAAAGAAAAATCCTCTGGATGAGAAGCACAGGGAATGGATTCCGCTGCATCTGAATCCTCATAAGCAGATAAGGGCATGTCTTCATAATCAGATACCTCAGTCATCGGACTCTTGGTCTTTTAAAGCTACTGGGGACAGGTCTCTTTTTCTCTTAGCAGGGGAAGGCTGACTTCCCCTAATCATCATCATAAGGTCCTCTGCCATTTTAAGCATTTGATGTTGTGGTGAGGGAGCAGGTGCGTGCGCTTTGGACGTAGTTTTTTTTAGGCGTAGTGCGTACTCTTGGCCTTAGAAACTCGGTAGTTTTAGACAGAACTGAAGACGTCAAAGAAATCGTCGGTTTGAGTTGAACATCGGTAGTACGAAGAACTTCCTCAGAAGCTGGTGCCTGCTCAGTGGCTCTGGACCCAACCAAGGTAGAGACATCTGCCGGTTCTGTAGTCGAAGAAGAGTCTCGCGGCATACTGGACTCGGAACGGGTCTCAGTAGAGGCATGCGAATCCACTGAAGTGGGCATAAGGGGCTGTGAAAGCGCCTCACTGAGTACCAGCAAACTGGCGACTGGCTTAATGGAAGCGTTGTCGGCAGCTTTGAACCTGTGCAGTCTGTCTCTGTCTTTATCCTTATGTTTTTTCGGAAGATCGGTAGTCAGATGGCTTACAGAAGCCATTTCGGAATACGGAGATCAAGAATGAAAGTATTTTGTAACAAAAAGGGCCCGACAATGAATAGTTCAGGCATTGAACAAGGCAAAAAACCGACAGCGGGGTACATCGTGGTCTGGGCCTAAACAGGTGATGCAGTAAGAATGGAAATCTCAGTGTGGTATTTGCTTTCCACAGGCAAGGCAATTGTTAACTTTTTCTGACATCGGTTAGAGCAAGAAAAAAAGGGTCCCCAGTGGGGTACTTAGCTTTAGAAGAGTTCAGGATAACTCAATTTGGAAACAAAAACTCAGGTAGCGTCCGACCGGCACTCGTGCAAACTGCTTCTGGCTCCTTCACAGCAAGAAAGACTGATGTAATGGTGTCGGCTGCCTGTTTTTATACCCCTGATGACCTGACGTCAGTCCTGGAGTGACAGCAACCAATGCAGAAATACTAAGTCTCTGGTATTCGGGCCGACTAAGGGCTACCTGCAGGCAGATAACCCCCAAGTGTGATGACTGCAACAGTGAAACACGAAGAACATCAGCCAAACCTACAGACCAAGGATGAGAAGAAACAAAAAGCTGTTCAGATTTACAAAACGTTTTGGTCTTATCCAAATAATATCCGAGTTGTCTATGTAAATCCAAGATGTGCAAATCCTTCTCACTAGCAGACTGCGGATAGGGAAAAAGGTGGGCAAATGAATAAACTGATTAAGAGACAACTCATTAACCACCTTGGGCAAACAAGGACTGATATGGAGAGACATCCTGTCCTTATGGAAAACTAAAAACGGAGGAACAGCCACAAGGGCTTGCAGCTCAGACACCCATCTCACAGAAGGATCAAAAGAACAACAGTCTTCCAAAAACAATGTTGTAAGGAAGCTGAAGCAGTAGGCTCAAAAGGAGACTGAGTCAATTTTAATTAAACAAAATTAAGGTCCCTGGAAGGAGGGACAAGCTTCCTGGTAGACCTAATATGAAGGGTGCCTTTAAGAAACTGCTCTCAAATCTAGAAGCCAAAGGGGGAGACAAAGGCAGAAAAGCAGAGATAGTTGATAGGTGGAATATGCCAACCCAGCATTCAGCAAGTTGCACAAATAAGACAGAACCAAAGGAACATCCATGGTAAATGGATTCAGGTTAAGAGAAAGACACCAAACAGAAAACCTCTTCCATTTGGATAAGTAAGATTTCCTAGTAGTGGGTTTCCTGGTCTCCTGCAAGACCTGAGGTATGTCCTCAGAAAAAAATGGTGTCTGTAGGGGGATCAAAACCCTATCACCCACAATGTAATTTGAAGAGTGAACAGGTACGGATGGGTGTGAGATCCTTTGTATTGTGTGAGAAGGTTCACCCTGTGAGTTAACTTGTGAAGATTGCCCTTGCCAAGGTGCAGAAGAAGAGTGAACCAGTGCTGTCTGGGCCAAAAAGGAGTCACCAGCAAGATTCTGGAAGCATCCGTTTTTATCTTGAACAGGATTTTTGGAATGAGAGGAAGGGGAGTGAAGGCATATAAATCATCTTGTTTTACCTTGAACAGAACTTTCGGAATGAGAGGAAGGCATAAAGAAATATCCCCTTCCAAGAAAAAGAGAAGGCATCCACCTTCCAGGCCAGAGGCCATGGGATTCTGGCACAAAATAGAGGAAGTTGTCTGTTCAGAGGAGGAGGCAAACAGATATACTTGAGGAGTACTCCACAGGTGTACAATGTCCAGAAACACATCCCTCTGAAGCATCCACTCATGGGCTAGTGTTATGGATCTGCTCAGAGAATCTGCCACTATGTTCTGATCTCAGGGAATGTAAATGGGTCCACCTGACACTGGATAGCCAGCTCCCAAACCTGAAGGGCTAACCTACATAGAGATAAGACCTTGTCCCCCATTGCTTGTTGATATACCATGTGACACCCGTGCCCTGGCCCAGCAATCAAGGAGCCTCAATCCTCACCACTAACACCAGAGAGGGCATCTCATACATGATGAAAGGATAACAAATACACACAGTGAAGTGCAATTTCCCTTAAGAGCACAGAGAGCACAGTCAATCTGGGGCTAGTCACTCCCTTGCTCTCCAGGTCCCCAATAAGACTCCCCACTGGCACAGCTATAGATAGGGTCCAGATCTCAGCCAGCTGGGCAAGCTAAAATCTCCAGCACCCTCTCTGTCCAACCAGTGCTTCATGTCCCTGCCCAAGTAGCCGACACACACACACTTTGAGTTAAGAGTTTATACAACCACACAGACACTTCTGGGGAAGGCTGGCACAGGTACTCCAGCTGTGTCCCTTTTACCCAGACTATACTGTAGTACCACTTGCCACCACCCAGCTAATATTTATCAGCTACTCAAAGGCCCTTACAAAAGGGTGTCCAATTATTACTGTGCAATATTATTATCCAATGGGTAAGTGTGACTAAACAGTCAAGGCTTATTTGGAGTGACTTGGACAGTTGTTGTGTCTTTCGGCTTTTCCCGGTTAGGGGTCGCCACAGTGGAACTCCGGTCCGCTAATGATTGGCAGTAGATTTTTACATGCTGGCTTGCATGCTAACGCACAACCTTCAATGAAGGAATGCCCATTCACGCATGTCGCCACATAGAAGACGCTCTATCTGAGAATCGAACGAGCAACATCTAACTGTGAGGCGACAACACTATCACAGCACCACTCTATAAATATGCAATGTACTCTAGAGCTTAAATTATCTCTACACAAAACAGCCACAGTTGAAAGGTTTTAAAATATTTAATAATAACTAATAAAAACACAAGATAATACTTCTTACTACACATTGCTAGTCAAGAGTTCAGAGATCACAGAGAAATACTTAAAATAATTCAGTAGTACAGTTCTGACATCACAGAAAAACACAGTCTAATATTTCTAGTTTCTAGCTATTTCTAAAAGAAACCACGAGTCTAAGATAACTTACATAAGAAAACAGGCAGAGTGCTGATGAGTTGGATGGTCAAGACAAAAATGCTTAATGCCTTCTGATTCTCTCTGTTTAAATTGCTATCTTCAGTCCTGATTCCCATTACATAATTTTTCACACCTTCCTGTGGTACCCAGGCCAACAGATACTACATTCTTTTGTTATCTTGAACCTGCAGGAAGCTACATCAATAAAAGACATTCCACATGTAAACTCTAATAAGTATTCCTTAAGTTAAAACAATAGGCAGGATCCTTCACTCCAGACTCATCGACTCCAAATTTTAACTTCAAAGGGACAAACAAGAAATAATTTTAACTTCAAAGGACAGACAAGAAATGCTCGACTTAGCTTTCTTTACAGCAGAGGGCAATGTTGCTACATTGTTTTAAGTTAAATATTTCACAGCATATTCTTTCATTTAAGAAACCAAGCTTGTAGGTTCCATTCATATATACAAATGACAGAATTATGTACCAAATTCTATCTGGCTAGGCTGGCAGCCTTCACAACCCCTCGGAGAACTCAAGCTAGTTTTTCAAGTGACCCTTGAGAAACACTACTTGAGAGGGTTCAGGTCTATCTGAGTATACCTACCCCATTCCCTGTCTTGAGAGCCCATCTGCATTGGCATTGCTACTCCCACTGCGGTGCTGCACTGACATATCATATGCTTGCAACCGTAGGCTCCATCTTAGCAACTTGGCATTTTGCTGGCTGGCTCTGTTTAACCATGGTAGGGGGGTTGTGATCTGTCATAACAGTGAATTTCCATCCATACAGATAAGGCTGAAGTTTCTGCAATGTTCACACTATAGTTAGACATTCCTTTTCTACAGCTGCATAGCATTCCTCCCTGGGTTGGAACCTATGACTGAGATAAACCATTGGGTGCTCTTCCTCCTCTGCAGAAATCTGGCTAAGTACAGCCCCCACCCCATGGTTTGAAGCATCCACCTGCACAACAGATTCTTTGCTGTAATCTGGACTGGCTAACATAGGGGGTCCTCCCAAAGCTTCTTTAAGTTTCTAGAATGCCTGCTCACATGCTGGGGTCCACACTACATTATCTGGGCTGTTCTTCCTTGTCAGGTCTGTGAGGGGAGCAGCTATGGTACTATAACTGGGGACGAACTTTCTGTAGTATCCTGCTGTCCCTAAAAATGCCCTCACCTGCTTTTTAGTAACAGGTGCAGGCCATGCCTGAATGTCTTCCACTTTGGCAGGTTCTGACCTTATGTTACCTGTCCCCACTCTATGTCCTAGGTAGGAGACCTCCACCATACCCACCTAACATTTGCTTGGCTTAATGGTCAACCCTGCCCTCTGCAGTCTGCCCAGCACCTCCCTGACATGCTGAAGGTGCTCTGGCCAGGAATGGCTGTAGATGGCAATATCATCTAGGTAAGCAAGGGCAAACACTCCTGCTAGGATATGATCTACCAGCCTCTGGAAAGTCACTGGGGCATTCTTCATCCCAAAGGGCATCTTTGTGAACTGATACAAGCCAAAAGGAGTCACAAAGACTGACTTCTCTCTAGCACTGCAAGTCAAGGGCACCTGTCAGTAACCCTTAGTAAGATCAATGGTTGTAAGATACTTAGCCCCACCCAGCTGCTTTATGGCCTCATCTGTCTTAGGCATGGGGTAAGCATCCGACTCTGTGGGACTCTAATTTCCTGTAGTCCACATAGAACCTGGTGCTGCCATCCTTCTTTGGCACCAGCACCACTGGGGAGGCCCAGGGACTGTTGGACTCTTGAATCACCCTAAGTTCCAACATTTCCTGTACCTCCTCTTTCAGAGTCTGAGTCTCTCATGCACTCTATAAGGGGCCTGCCTAATAGGCCTTTGGGGTCCTGTATCCACCTGGTGTTGCACCAGGTGGGTGCACCCTGGTTTCCCAGGGAACATGCCCCCAGATTCCTGCAACACTGCTCAGATTTCTCGTTCCTGGGTAGGAAATAGCTGCTAGGACATTGCTACCCCTTCCACTGAGGTGTCAGCCCGAGCCTCACTGAGGAGATCAGTCCCCAGATCTCCCTCAGACTCCTCCTGCAATCTACTGCAAATTCACAGCACAACAGCCTACCTATCATGGCAAGGTTTCATCATGTTAACATTGTACAACTGGTGCCCCTGCCGTCTGCCTAGCAGTTCTACCATGTAGTTAACATCGCTTACATTTCTTGCCACCTTGCAGGGACCCACCCAAGCTGCTTGCAGCTTGTTGTGTCTGACAGGAATGAGAACCACTGCCTGCTGCCCCACAGCATACTCTCTAGCTTGAGCATTCCTGTCATACCACACCTTTTTCTGTTGATGGGCTTCTGCCAGGTTCTCCTGGGCCAAGCCCACAAGTTCCCTGAGCCTTGTCCTGAGGTTTAGGATGTATGCCAAAATAGACTCCTTGTGAGACTCGCACTCACCTTCCCACTCATCTCAAATTAAATCTAGAGGTCTCCTTACCCTATGCCCATGCAGCAACTCAAAGGGTGAAAAACCTGTGGATTCCTGGGGAACTTCTCTGTAAGCAAACAGATGAGGCAAATATTTGTCCCACTCCCTCTTAAACTGATCTGCAAATGCCTGTAGCATGGACTTGAATGTAGAGTGTAATCTCTCAACAAGACCATTAGTCTGGGGATGGTCTTCATGTACTTCACCCCACAGGACTTCGCACACAAGCCAGCAGGTCTGACATGAAATTGGCACTCCCTGTCAGTCAGTATTTCTTTTGGGAAACCTACCCTGATGAAAATCTCTAACAAAACATTTGCTACCTTCTCTGCCTCAATAGAGGTCAAAGCCACAGCCTCAGGGTATCGTGTAGCATAATCCACTACCACTAGGATATACTTCCCTGTGGAACTTGGGGTACTTAGAAGACCCACAATATCCATAGCTACCCCTCTGAAATGACTCCTCAATCACAGGCAAATGCATCAAAGGAGCTCTCACCTTGTCTCCTGCCTTGCCTACCTTTTAGCACTGCTCACAGGTCCTGCAGTACCCTGTTACAGCTCTGGAAATTCCAGGCCAATAGAAGTTCTGCATAATACGCCTCTTTGTATGACCTGCAAAGTGAATATCATGGGCTATGGCTAGGAGCACCAGATTGTAGGCTCTAGGCAATACCAACTGCTGTACTATCTCACAATCTAGCCCTCCCTCAGGGGTTCACTCTCTGTATAGTAACCCTTTGTCCCAGTATACAGATTCTCCCTTTCCTTGAGAATCAGGTGCCTCCCTAGCTACCTGCTTCAGGCCTTGCAATGTATGGTCTGAGAGCTAAGCATGTCTCAACTCCCTCCTTGTAACCCTTTCCAGCTCCCCTTCCACAGAAGTCTGGCATCCTCTGATAGAGGTGCCTCACTGTCAGCCTGAGTACTACTACTTGCCTCTACCTTTGCAGTCACTCTGTCCAAGGGACCATCAGTACACCTCCAAGCAGCTGTGGCTCACTGCTACAGCATAGCTCACTCCCTGAAATAACCACCTCATCAGTCCTGGCTGCAAGTATGCAGTCTGTCTGGGTCTCCCCCAGCCTACCAGACTTACCTGCTTGTCTCCAAGCCTGAGTGCATGTAACTGCACAAGCACAGGGTACTGCACTATCAAAATCATTCCCTATCAGGACATCTGCAGGTATATCCTCAAACACACCTACTTGCTGGCTTCCTTTTCCACCCTCCCAGTCAAGGTGAACCATAGCCAAAGGTATTTGGCATGGGATCCCTCCTAAAGCCCTGACTGCAGTAGCCTGCCCAGGCAAGTAGTGCCCCTCTGTAACCATTGCAGGCTTTACAATGGTTATATATGAGGCTGTGTCTCTCTTGGCAATGGCCTCTTTGCCATTCACTACAATAGGATATAGCCTCTGGTGATAGTTTGGTACCCTTGTTGTCCCAAGACAACCTACTATTGACATTTTGTCTTTCCCACTTACTGGCTCCCTCACCTTTTGTTCCCCACCTTGCCTCCATGGACACCTGTATGCCACATGGCCCCACTGGTTGCATTCAAAACATTTAACCCTAGCTTCTGGACGTGTACCTGGACTAGTGGCTTCCCCTGCTACTGGCAGATTCTGTTGTGGCAGTCTGTGCTGCCCACCATGGGTTCCTTTAGACCCATGAGCAGTACTGGGGGTCACCTTCCTGTGCAGGGCTGCCCTGCTTGCCAGGTATAGGTCTCCCTTCTTCCCCAACTTATCTGAAGTAGCACATTGTCTATCAGCTAACCAGACCCTCATGTCCACAGGCAAAGTGCTAAGGGCTTGTTCCCTCACTAAAAGGTGTGCCAATCCTTCAAAAGTGGTGACCTGACATCCACTCACCCACCTATGGAAATAAGTGCTCAATTCAGCAATATTTTCACACACACTTTTATCTGCCTTCCGTCTATGCTCACGAAACGTTTTCCTATATGTTTCAGGTGTTAGCTTAAAAAACTCTAACAGATAATTTTTTTTACAGCAGTATAATCAAAACATGCAACTTCAGACATTTTAGACAATACAGTTACAGCCTTACCATGGAGTAAGGGGACCAGGAACTGTACCCAAAGCCCTTGGTCAAAGTCATACTGTTTACATACCCTCTCAAACATATGAATGAAACTATCAAAATTATTCACCTCTTTAAACTGTGGAAAAAATGTACTGACCTTTTCTGCTTCTGGGGTGCAGTTACTCCCTTCCCCATTATCTCCATGACTCTGGCAAAGAGTCAGCATTTCTCTCCCATGCTTCCTCTGCCACTCCTTTTTTACAGCTTCCAGGCATAGCAGTTTCTCATTTTCCACAGCCTGTAGACTCCTCAGTCTCTCAGCTGCTTCTATTTCCAAATGCCTGGCCTCCAACTCAAGTCTCTTTAGCTCCAACTGGATTTTTAAGTCCACTGCAGAAAGGTCGAGCTGTCCATTCTACAAGGGTATTATATCTCCACTGCCAGTCTGACTGTCCTCCTGGTTGCTGTTTTCTGATGCAGCTGTAACCAAGGCTGCAATCAGGTCTGCGTTAGTCAGCTTTCCATGTACCAGTCCCTAAGCCTGGCACTTCTCCGCCAGATGGCTCCTTGTCAGCTTTCCATACTCCTCTGCTGACATGCTGGCCTGCTCACCCTGACTAACTAAGCTACAAAAAAAAAATAAAACAAGTGTGATCTGAAATCTTGAATATTCACTGCGTGGCTGATTTAGAGTACAAAACACCTTCAAAGCTCACTGTACACAAGCTACAGGAATTCACTCTACCCACACCACTACAAGCCAATTAGTATTTTCCAGCTAATTAATATGTGATGTGGATATCCCACCACTGCCAAACAATTAATATGTTGTGGATATCCCAACCACTGCCACCAATTAATATGTGATGTGGATATCGCAACCACTACCACCAATTAATATGCGATGCCCATGCCCTGGCCCAGCAATCAAGGAGCCTCAGTACTCACCACTAACACCAGAGAGGGCGTATCACATATGAGGAAAGGATAAATGCTAATTCCACCTAAAACACGGCTTTTCAGCGCTTCTGTGGATCCCTAGTGATATCTGCATTACTTACTGTACTTATTTCCTTGTTTCACTTGAATGAAAGTTACTGTTTGTCGTTTTTGCATTTAAGTTACCTGTAGCACATTGCATTTAAGTTACCTGGCACTTGCTCACTAAAGCAATTATATAAGTCAGCACTAAAAAATTAAAAGCACTACACCCTCACAAACTCCCCTTGAGTACCTTGTTCCCCATTTGCCCTTTTTTTCAATTATAAAGGAATTCCCAATACTATTCTAGCATGTCCAAAGGTCAGTTGTCAATCTCCTCTCCGGTCCAGCTGGTGAATATGGGAATCTTGAGGCAATGTTACAACTGCCTCATGTACACAGACAACCCTCTCCTCCTCCCAACAAATTCCAACACATGTGAGAGATGCAACCATATAGCCAAACTGGAGGCTAAGCTTTCTCAACTCAGTACTGGCGTAACCAGTCAGGAGGAAAAGGAAACCACACTCACTACAATTCCAGTCTCACACACACCTACCACGACAGCAAACCAAACACATAAACACACAAAAACATACTCGGAGGCTCTAAATAAAAACCTGCCTAAGCAGCAGAGACCTCCAAAGCAGACACCCAAGCAACCGCTACCCCAAAACAAAACACGTGCAACACATAGCTCACAAAGCCAGTGTGCCGAACAGTCACAGCCCTTAAGGCTAAACAACAAACCTGACACACTTGTAATAGGTGACTCTATCATCAGGCACACTGACGTCCCGCTCAACAGGCTGAACAAGGAGAAGGTCACGGTGAGCTGCCTGTCGGGCGCTAGGATCTGCCACATAACGCAAGCACTCAGGTCACTCCAAGGCAAGTACAAATATGACTCAGTCATTGTCCATGCTGGTGTGAATGACCTGAGACGTACCTCCCTGGACTACATGAAAAGAGACATAGAGGAGCTCTCTGAGCATGTAGTCCAGGCCAGTATGACCCTGACCTTGAGTAGCATCTTACCCTCACCAAGAATGATGCCACAATATGAAGACAAGATGATCAATTTCAACAAGTGGCTTAAGTATTGGTGTCATTCAAAGGGGATCCAATGCCTGTCAGCCTGGGATGACACGCTCGACAAGCCACGATGCTTCACTAGGGACGGCTTGCACCTATCACCCCTGGGCTTTTGGATATTGGCAAAGGCTCTTGCTACCCCATAGTGCCTTTTTAGGCAAGGCTCAAAAGACAAACCCACCTCCATAGGTATCACAAGGGATAAGAAACTAAGAGTAATGCTACTCAATGCCAGAAGTCTAAACCTCAAGATGCATGCACTCAAAACTCTCCTTAGCATGGAGAACATCGATATCTGTGCAGTAACAGAAACCTGGTTCAAGGCTCCCGAGAGCACCCCAGCACTACCAGGTTATACCTCATACCATGCTTTTCGCCCCAAAACTTGGACTGAACCACAAAAGGAGGGGAGTATCAATATTCGTCAAAGATACCCACACCTCCAGGTTGGTGGCACAGCACGAAGCATCAGAGACTATCCATGTGCAACTAACAGTGGGTAAAACTGCCTTCCAGTTTATAGCCTGCTACAGACCACCCTCCCAAACCCAGGAACTCCACTCGGCCTTCCTGAGAACACTGGAAAATATGAAGGTCTCTCCAAACACCATTATATTGGGCAACTTCAACTACCCAAACATAGACTGGGAGCATTACTCTAGCTCCAACACCCTAGCCCAAAGGTTCCTAGAATTTATAAACTCAAATGCTATGGAACAACTTGTTACCACTCCCACAAGAGGGGAAAACATACTGGACCTGATCATCACCAACATGGGGACTCTATGCTCCAGACCAGAAGTGTATCCCTCACTGGTAAGATCAGACCATAAACTAATCTCACTGGATATTCACATCCCGACCCCACCCCCTGCCCAGAAAACCACAGTGAAAAACTTCTCTAAAGCAAATTTCACACTCCTCAAAACAGAGGTGGAATCCTTCAAAGCCCCCAGGCCTGTGGAAAATATGGCCCAGACTGCAGAATCCTTTATAAACGCATTCTATGAACACCTTCTGGAATGCATGGATCATGCAATCCCAAATAAAACCAAGACCCAATCCTCCAAAGGCAGACGTCCTGTCTGGTGGACCCCAGCCATAAACAAACTATACAATAGAAGGAGGAAGCTACTACATGATAGAGCAAAATCCCAAAAAGGGAAGGCATCTCCGATCACTATTAGCAAAAAACTACGGGCACTCATAAAATCGTCTAAGGCCAGCTTCGAGAGAAAAATTGCACAGGACATTAAGGATAATCACAAGGCTTTCTTTAGTTATGTTAGGAACCTGGGTGGGAATTCCCAGATATGCTCAGAATTAGTCCAAAATGACAAAAAATACACCGAACCCACAGATATTGCCAACATCCTAGCTGACAGGTTCAGCGCAAACTTCTCCCCCCCTCCCCACCAAAAGAGCAAATATCTATCCCAGCAGAGTGCTGCCCCCCTGACATCTCAGATGCTCAGGTAAGAGCCGTCCTCTCCAAAGCAAAAAACACAGCATCAATGGGACCAGGCGGTGTCCCGGGCTGCGTCCTACATGAACTCCAAGAAGAGCTAAACCCAAACATAAAACTACTGTTCAATCTCAGTCTTACTACAGGATATGTACCCAAAGAGTGGCGTACAGCAACGGTGGTCCCTCTCCACAAAGGTGGTGCCTCAACGGATCCTGGAAACTATCGCCCCATAAGCCTGACTAGCTTGGTCTGCAAAGCTATGGAAATGATCATCATGGACCTTATAAATAAAGATATTGGGGACCTACAGACACTGGATCCTACCCAGTTCGGCTTTGTTAAGGGCAGATCCTGCCTCTTAAACCTGGTCAATTTCTTTGAAACAGTCACCAAGGCCATTGACGAGGGGAAGGTGGTCCACACAGCCTACCTGGACCTCGTAAAAGCCTTTGATACAATACCCCACTCGGGCATTATAGATAAGCTCACCAGCTTAAATATAAACCCCTATGTCACTAGATGGGTTGCAAACTGGCTCAAGGACAGAACCCACATGGTTAGAATTGCTGGAGCCATGTCAGACTCCAAACCAGTTACAAGTGGCATCCCACAAGGCTCAGTCCTGGGACCTCTCTTGTTCGGTATATATTTCTCAGAAGTACAGGCCAACACGGAAGGACTGTGGCTGACCAAGTTCGCAGATGACTGCAAACTGGGCGCCATAATCGACTCTCCAGCCGACACAAGCATCCTCCAAAAGGGCCTCATAGAAACAGACAACTGGTGCCAGAGCCACGGCCTCAAGCTAAACGCCAAAAAGTGTATAGTCATCCCCTTTGGCAAAAACAAAGTGCCCACAAATTACCACATAAGTGGTAATCCATTAAGTACGGAAGAAGTAATTAGGGACCTGGGGACCCAAGTTGATAGCAATCTCTCATTTGACAACCACGTGGCCAAAGTGGTTAGAAAAACATTTTATATAGCCCACCTAATCATGAAGGGATTCACATCTAGATCAGAGGTGGTCATCATGCCTCTTTACTCATCCCTCATCAGGCCCATAATTGAGTACAATGCCCCTTTTGGGATGTACCTTACCAGACACCTGCAGCAAATGGAAAGACCCCAAAAGTACCTCACCAAGAGGATCAAAGGGCTCAAACAGATGCCATATGCTGCCCGGTTAAAGAAACTCCAGCTCTACTCAGTGGCATACTGCCTGCTCAGAGGCGATCTCTGCCTGACGTATAAAGCCATGTCCAACCCGGAATTAATGGACATGTTGCACCTCAGAAAATCCAAATCCCATCGAGCTACGGGCTCGAGAGACTTGAACCTCAGCACTGAAATAAATAGGACATGCTGGACGGACAGATTCATAACCCAGAGGCTCCCTTCACTCTGGAATAAAATCCCAGTCCAGGTTAGGCAGAGTCCCTCATTGACTCTTTTCAAGAGGAATCTTGATGAGTGGATGGGAGATCGTATGTTTACCCTGGGTATCACTTCTGTGTCACTGTTAGACAGAGGCACAGTATACTAACCTCAAAAAAGGGCATAGCAAAATTAATTTAAAATGGGTGGCGAAAGCCAAACACACTCTGGCTAGGCTTATAAATGCCCTAGGGCAGATAGCCTAGTATGAACCTATAACAAATACATACAGTAAAGTGCAATTTCCCTTAAGAGCACACAGAGATCACAGTCAGTCCAGGGTTGGTTGCTCCCTTGCTCTCCAGGTCCCCAATAAGACTCCCCACTGGCACAGCTATAGGGTCCGACTCCCCACTGGCACAGCTATAGGGTCCAGATCTCAGCCAGCTGGGCAAGCTAAAATCTCCAGCACCCTCTCTGTCCAACCAGTGTTTCATGTCCCTGCCCAAGTAGCTGACACACACACACTTTGAGATAAGAGTTTATACAACCACACAGACACTTCTAGGGAAGGCTGGCACAGGTTCTCCAGCTGTGCCCCTTTTACCCAAACTATATGGTAGTACCACTTGCCACCACCCAGCTAATATTTATCGGCTAGTCAAAGGCCCTTATGAAAGGAAGTCCAATTATTAATGTGCAATATTATTATCCAACTGGCAAGTGTGACTAAACAGTCAAGGCTTATTTGGAGTGACTCTATCGAAAACTCTATAAATATGCAATGTACTCTTGAACTTAAATTATCTCTACACAAAACAGCCACAGCTGAAAGGTTTTAAATAGTTAATAATAATAAATAAAAACACAAGATAATACTTCTTACAAGACAGTGCTAGTCAAGAATTCAGAGATCACAGACAAATACTTAAAATAATTCAGTAGTACAGCTCTGACATCACAGAAAAACACGGCCTAATCTTTCTAGTTTCTAGCTATTTCTAAAAGAAAATACAAGTCTAAAATAACTTACATAAGAAAACACATGTATAAGATAACTTACATAAGAAAACACAAGTCTAAGATAACTTACATAAGAAAACAGGCAGAGTGCTGATGAGTTGGATGGTCAAGACAAAAATGCTTAAAGCCTTCTGATTCTCTCTGTTTAAATTGCTATCTTAAGCCATGATTCCCATTACATAATTTTTCACACTTTCCTGGGGTTCCCAGGCCAACAGATGCTACATTATTTTCTTATCTTGCACCTGCAGGAAGCTACATCGATAAAAGACATTCCACATGTAAACTCTAGTAATTATTCCTTAAGTTAAAACAATAGGCAGGATGCTTCACTCTAGACTCAACGACTCCAAATTTTAACTTCAAAGGGACAGACATGAAATAAATTTAACTTCAAAGGACAGACAAGAAATGCTTGACTTAGCTTTCTTTACAGCAGAGGGCAATGTTGCTACATTGTTTTAAGTTCAGCATTTCACAACATATTCTTTTATTTAAGAAAACAAGTTTGTAGTTTCCATTCATATTTACAAATAACAGAATTATGTACCAAATTCTATCTGGCTAGGCTGGCAGCCTTCACATACCACATCACTGTGGTATTGTCTATGAGAATCTTGAGGGGCCCTGGAAGAAAAAGAGAATGGAAAGCCTGAAGATCAAGCAGAAGACCTCTCATCTTTGACACTGATGTGGTCTCTCTTTTGTTGAAATAACCAAATGCCCTGTACCTTCAGAGGGCCGAAGGAGAGGGTTCCTATAACCAGATCGCAGACGCAGTTTGTCAAATGCGTCTTGATCGAACTGAAAAGAGTGAAAAGGCAAAATAACAAAGTGGCTTTTCAGCAAATTCTTTCCCTGGGAAAGAATTTGTTTGGCTGCTTTCATTACTTTGCCATTTTCGACACTGTGGTGTGATCTTGAAGTTGGTATATTTAAGTAGGGTGTGTGTGGGGGGCACAGCCCCCCACATTATGTAACATTTTAAAGTTTTTTTTTCTTTTTTTGGAACAGTGATTTTTTTTCCTTTGGAAAAAAATTGCTGTTCTGAGGTTTCGACGTTGTAAACTTTTGCTTACATGGGGTCGATTATTTATCATTCGCTTTTGTACGTGTGTGATGATAATATAATATAGACCTGAAGGAGAACCCCATCCCACATCTGAGGCATCTATGAAAAGTTGCTGAGAGGGGATTGGAGGTTGAAAAGAAAGCCCTGGTTTGAGGGACAACAGATGAGTAAACCAATGAAGGTCCCACTTGAGGCATGGAAATAGAGGGACTATAAAATCTAAAAGATGAGAATGTTGAAGCCACACTGACTTTAAAAAAAATCACTTAAACTTTCTCATGTGAAGCTTAGCTACAGGGAGCATAGGAATGGTGGAAGCCATGTAATTCAGAGTACTTAGTAATTCTTCGACTGTGATAGAAACCAGAGGAAAAACAGATTGAAAGAAAGCAATGAGAGTTAAAGTCTTGGGAGAAGGCATGGATGCCAGCATTGGAACAGTCTGGTTCCTGTGGCCAAAAAAAAAAAATGATCCTGAGAAGGAATTGGGAATGACTTCTGTAAATTTACAGTAAAGCCCAGGCTTTGCAAGAGAGAAATGATAAAGTGTAAATGCTGAAGTAAGATCTCTTGAGGAGAAGCCTGGATAAGCAGGTAGTCCAGGTAGGAGTGAGGCATTTGGTAAAGACCCCTGGGGCAGTGGAGAAACCAAAGGGCAAAACAGAGAACTAGAAATGCCAGGAAGCAACACAGAAGCAAAAACTTCTTGAAAAGGGAGTGAATAGGAATGTGTAGATAAGCAATGTGAGATCCATGGAAACTAGAAAAGTCTGAGGAAGTAGTAGAGGAAACAAGGTTTGAAGGGACCGCATCTGAAAGGAAGGGACTTTGAAGGTGTTTAGCTGAGAAAGATCCAGAATGGGTCTCCAGATACCTTCTTTCCTGGAGAGCAAGAACATTTTGAATAAAACCCTTTCCCCTCTCTGAGGAGCTGGAACTTCTTAAATTGTTCCTTGAGCCAACAGGCCCTGAATCACCTCTGTAAAAAAGGGCAGTTGTTCCTGAGGATACTGTGGAAAGCCCAAAAAGGGGGGAAGAGATTTCTAAACCATGTAATAAGCCTGGCAAATTATGGAAAGAACTCGGGAGTCTTAGGTGACTTTTACCCGAATAGGAAGGGACAGGGAAAGATGCAAAGAAAGAGGAATGTGACTGAGAAGAACAGGATAGTCAGACAGCACCCACTTTATCAGGAAAATGGAGACTTCCCAGTAGGAGGAGTTTGGGTAGCCTTCGCAGGGAGGGCCCCTCTACCACACTCTTTACCTTTGGGGGTGGCAAGACGGTCTATGAACAAAGGCAGGCTTATTAGGATAATTCCTCTGAAACTTGAGCACTGGAGAAACAAAAATATGTTTCAACTCCTGTAAGGCCTTGCCCTTTTCCTGCAGGGACATAAAACAACTACGCAGCAGCACTGCCAAACAAATGCTTATTATCCAGAATGACATACATCAATTTAGCCTTAATATCATCAGGCAAAGGCTGAAGTCTGAGCCAGGAACACCTCCTCAAAACAGATCCAAAAGCAGCAGCCCTAGAGGAAGGATTAGACACATCATAGCTGAATATAATGGAATTTCGAGCTACTTGGGAGGACATCCCAAGCAAAGCAAGAGCAGAGGCCTACTACTCAGAATCAGGGAAATCAGAAATAGCCTGACAGGTCTGACAGAGAAGAGCCAAAATGTACCTAGTCATACTTGTCTGACAGTTAACAGCTCTAATGGCTAGAGTATCAGAGGTGTACACCTTCTTACCCAGTCTCTCCACGGTCCTGCTATCCTTATCAGAAGACAGCAATTTACTGGAAGGCTTGGGCACTTATAGAGAAACTTGCAGTCCTCAGGCACTTTATAAAACCTATCAGGATTTTGGGAGCAGGCGGGTGGGAGTCAGGAACCCGAGAAGCAGTGGAAAAGGCATCCAGCAAAGCTGCAAGAACAGGAGGAACAGCAGAGAGCCTAGGAGACTCCATTTGTAGAAGCTCATAGTACCTCTTCTGAACATCAGATACCTGAGCACAGTCCCGTTTGAAAAAATTCCATCATTCTAGAAAGAGTATCATGAAATGAAGTCCCCTCAAAAAGATAATCAGGACTGATAGACTCTTCTTCCGCAGAACCATAGTCAAGTGGCGAAGGAGTCTGGGAATAATAAATCAGGGACTCTCTGTCAGAATCAGCAGCATCTTCCTCAGAAGAATCCTGCTTCTTGGGTCTCTTTAAGAGGAGTATAAATCCAGGGTGAGCATGAACCAAAACACCCTGTGATACTTAAGAGTCATAAAGGGCATTAAACAGGTCTTGAGTGAAGTTTTGCCATTCACTCCGATGATCTTTTGAAGCAGGTGAAATATATTTCATTTTTTGCTTCTTTTTGAGTGGGACTCAGCCTTGAAAAATTTTAGAGGCTCTGGACCCTGATGGCACTCAAAGTTAGTCAGAACTTCTTCCCTTACTAAAATTTGAGGAACATCCTGAGGTCCTTCAGTAATAACCAGCCACCAATTCCCCTATACATCCGAGGTGGATATCTGCAAAACTTCATTGGATATGTGTGGAGTTGGGTCCATGCCAGCCTCCAAAGAGGTTGCAGCAGAGAAATCCATGAAAGAAACCACATGATCCTCCAGGCTTTCACTAGCCTCGAGAGAGACATCTAGTGGAGATAGTACAGCTGAAGACTCAGACCAGACTTTCTTGGACTTTTTCTTTGCAGATGGCTGGCCTTTGGACGGAGAAGATCATTCCATGGTATCCTCAGCGAACAATGGAAGGTGTTGGTTCTCAAGGTAAATTGTGAGGGAAGAAAGCCGACTCCAGAACATCATAGGGACAAAGGACTGACAAAATCTCACAAGAAGTATGGTCATAGGAAGCACCTGAACTGGACAAACACTGGTCATGATGATCTTTATGAGGAATGTGTCTCCTGCACTAGCATATTCCCTTTCTGGATGACATGAAACCCAACAACCATAAACAAGGCAAACGTAAGCTGATAAAACCAAAAAATGCCAATGGGGCACTTATCTGAGAATGGTAGAAACTAGCAGATGAATAAGAGTTCAGACTAACGATCGAAGATGGTGTTTGGACTGGCAGTCCAAAAAAAAAAAAAAAGGGCTTTGGTATACTGGCTGGACATCAGGCTGCCTTTGGCAGGGGCTCCTTATTATAAAGGACACTGCAACAGTGATACAGAAGTACATCAAAGTGGTTTAGGATTACCTAATTTTAAAGAATATTTCAGAGCTGCACAGTTAAGCCTCCTGTACATAGCAAAAGCAGAAATCTATAATAAAAGTGGAAAGGAATGATGATGAAACAGGGGGAAGCTCAAGACACAAGGAGATCATGAGATTTTGGATGCAGATTCTTAAGGAGAACAACGACTATCCAGAATATTATATTCATAAAGTTGCAGAAAGTATTCTATGAACTAAGCCAACACAGGACTGAAGAAAGGAGATTTTTGTCGATAGGTATGACTGCAATTAGGGATATAGACAAGAGGGGTCTGGAATTTATTGGAGAAAACTGGCAAAAAAAACAAGGTTTTGTGAGAAAATAATCAGATGGGAAAAGGCAACAGAATGGGAAGAGGTCAAGAATCTACTTGGACTGCAGGCTAGAGACAAGTCTTCCCTATCATCAAGGATTGATGAGTATAGGCAAAGAGAAAGAAATATGGGGACCCTAAATGAAAAACCATCACTGGTACAGTTTTTACTAGAATCTAGAACAGACACTGCTGTTAAAACAGAGATAATTAGTACAGCATATAAAATATTGCATGACGTCTATAATAATCAATCAGGTGAAGTTAGAAAGGATTGTTGAGAGAGACTGGATAAGCAATTCACAAAGAAACAAACTCAGGATATATGTATGTCTTCCAATTATGCAACAAAGTCTAAAAGATTTCGGATCTTTGCTTGGAAGTGGTTACATAGGCATTTTTAAACTCCAAATACATTCCAAAGAATTTTTCTGTAGGTAGATAGCAAATGTTGGAGGTCTGATGCAGAAGAAATAAGTACATAGGATCATATTTTCTGGTAGTGTAAGACTTTAAACGCTCCCTGCAGACTACTCTATCAGAAATACTGGGTGAGCAAATTGGTTTAACTAAGAAAAGGATTGTTTTGAGCTATGATACAGAATTGGAATTGCCTAGACATAGTAAAGTCTTGCTGAGTCTAACTATGGTGGCTGCTAAAAAACAATTACTTTAAAATGGAAATCAAAGTCTTAACCAACTGTACTAGAAGTAGTGAATATAGTAAGAGATAAAACAACTGGAAATGGGATCTTTAAAAAAAGGAAGAACAAATTACATGGAAAAAACGGGAATTGTGCGAACAATACTTGCAGAATAAAGTTTTGGGGGAGGAATGGGGTTTAAAAGAAGCCAGGGTTTGAATCAGCTATGTAGTGTTTGACTTACGACTGGATATATTACAAGTGATGTATAATGCTTGCAACTGAAAAATATGTCAGTATGGTCTATTTTCATTTATATGCATGTATGATTACCTATGTCATAAGTGAAAATTTAATAAAGATGTGTCATGTTTAACAAATACTATGGGTCTTGTACCCAGCTCCACGGTGCAAAAGGATAAAGCCTTGACTGCACCCTAGATGAACTGTGCTTCACTAGAAGTGCGGGTGCTGGAAGGAAGGACCAGATGGGTAAATGGGATTGAGCATTCAGTGCTGGCTTCACCCACAATGGAGACAGTGCGACAGCTTGGCTCACTGCTTTGGTGGCACCTACAGAAATGCAAGTGTATCGCCATAGCATGACCCAGATGCAGTGTTCTGCTTGTTTTGGGCATTTCATATATGGAAATGTGCATGGGCCTCAAAAGGCACCTATAACGGAGCTTGCAGACTGTTTAAAGGGTAGGGATATGAGACTGGCCCATTCTGTAATCCCAGACATTCACCTTCACGAAGGAATGAATATATCAATTGGGTGTAGGAAGGGGAGCTATTAGGCTGATCCTGCAGACTGAAAAAAAAGTTGTTTGATCTCATGGTTACTCATGCAGGACTCCCCCATGAGACTTCAGTGCACCATTCAGGTTCACTGGTCTTAGAATGCAAATCCTCTGAAACATTAAACCTATATCTGACACACCTGCAAACTTTATATGACACAGTGGATAGAGACTGTGAATATTTCCTTTGGTAGTCCATTCTATTTCTTCCACTCTGTGGCAACAGTTACCATGGATACATTAGCTATGGGGTGATGGGACAGATCAGGATGTCTAAATGCCATTTGACTTTTCCATTTACATCAGTGTGTTGATCCTCTAAGCAGTCCTGGAGACTTTTTGCTTTGAACTCCCATTGGAACAGACTGGCAACACGGCAATTGTGTAGTATATCAGTCAGCAAGGGAAACTGCAATCCTATCTCTTATGTTGCAAAGCTATGAGTGCTTGGGAATGGCTGATGTCCAATGACGTTTTTCCTTGTTGTCCTCTGTATCCCTCTGGTGTCCAGTTCCTCGGAAAACAAGTTAAGCAGATGCCTGCTGGTATCCTACAAGTGGTTCTTAAATCCTCTGCAACAAGAAAAGTATTCCAAAAATGTGGGTGTGTGGGGGGGGGGGGCTGTTGTGGCCTGTTAGAATTCTCAGACAGCACTAAGTACAGGGATATCATCATACTCATTTCATCACAAAGAATCTCCCGAAGGCTAATGCGATTAACAGGTGGCCAGATGGACTCCTGGACAGTTTTCCATTTCCCCTGACAACAGGATTCATCCAGAAAACAAAATTCCCAACGCCAACTTTTTTGGCTCAGAACTATCTGGTTCTTTCCAAAGGTACACCCACAGAATCCATATTCCATGACTGGCAGCCACCCAGACACACAGTGTTGTGAAGACCAATTCAACTCCGAGTTTAGAAATGGCAGTAAAATCCCTAAATAAGTAGAAAACACAGAAGTGGAAGCACATTAACTACAACATTTTTTTTAAATGAGCTACCTAGAAATGAATAAAAAAGCTGCAAGAGGCTCACAGTAATAAGAGAGAGAACACCAGTAGAAAACAAAAAGGCATTAAGATACATCTGGGCTTATTAGCAAAAAAATTCTGAATGAAAAATTCCTAGTAATGGCAAAATTGAAGATCAAAAACAGTAAATGACAGCATCCTATCAACAGAAACTGACCAAAAGAAGGATCACATTCACTACCTTAACAACACATTTTAGCTGCTACAGGGGCCCCATTTAGGAGACCAACCAAGCTCTCTATGTGGTAATAAAGATCTGGACAGGAATAACAGTGTGGTGCACTATGAGATGGGAGGAACTACTCTACATATAGGGAAAGATGGACTGCTGAGAACTTCTAATGCCTGTTGCCTTATTCTGATTTACTGAGGTTGGACCAGACTTTTACTATGACATCTATTATGAGATTTGGTAGGAGAATTCTGTTGCCACAAATGTTGGTGTTGTAGTGATTCATGAAGTTGAAAGTTAACTAGGATCAGGAATCATATTCAACCCAGGTATTAGATTTGAGAAACACATTTCAACCAATCTGTTTACAGCAAAAGTAAACATACGAGAGCTAATAGGGTACAGATCTAGCTGGAACCTGGGAATTATATCACTGTATATGATGTTTACTAAATCCGACCTTAGAATATAGAAATGCAGTCTAGTACCCAATTAGGAAATTACTGTAATTTTTACAGTACAAAACTTATTCACAAAAAAGAATCAGAGACCTGGTCAATCTATCTTGTGATGTCACATTAAGGTTGATGGGCATTATTTTTAAGTCACAGGCATTTAAAATTACTTTTAATTTCGGAAATCTTTTTGAATATGAACGCTAGGACAAGTTACAGCATGGACCTCTTATTAAAGAGCCTGAATATGCCTTAATGGCAAGTAGTTAACAGACTAATAAATACAGAAAATAGTTTAACATTAAAATCATAATGCTTACATCAGACTTGCTCCTAGCAGTGATGCATTTAAAGCACTACTGGATAAGTTTTTGTTGGATAAAGGTCTGCACCATTTTAAGACAAATGAAAAGATACTTCACTGAGAGCTTCATATCCTGTTATATAACTGTGTTTCAAAAAAAAATTACTACAAAGAAATTTCTTTCTATCCACCGCAATGAAATTTAATCAAATGGTACAGCTTCAAGTTTTACCAGCAAATAAGACAATTTGGAGATTCTGCTTGAAAGAATTGACTTGAAAAATTTAACATGGAACTCCCCCCACACATCAATATCATGCCAGGTAGCTGAAGAATGACTAGTGGTGGTGATGGTGTGGAAAGTAGCAAGTAGTATCCACTGTGGAGACACAGCTCAATAGGCTAGCAACCTTTGCCATACCTAAAGACTCAATATAGACTGCTGTGACAAAAGTGATGTTGTTGACAAAGCGATGTGTAAGAGTTTTCATCACTATCCAAAGCAATATTATGAATAACCCTTTACTTCAAAGGATCATCTCTACAACTATTCATTGATGTATCTTCAAGTAGTTCAATAATTTATTCCCAGACTAAAAGGTCTAACTCATAAAAACTGAAGATGTTTTTGATTATGACACTTAATCGAACTATCAAAAAACAAACCAAAAGGTTCCGAACCAGCAGGTGTAAAACTCCAAAGGTTTATTACTGTTTAGGTTTATTACAGCTGCCTTAATTGAATCAAGTTCATGTTTCTTTTTTGAAAACTTTTTTATGTTTGACACCCGGTCTACACTAAGTGGACATTTATTTATGCTTTTAATGTAATACAACTTTAAATGTGAAGGTATGTCAGTGGGTTCAATTAAGGCAGCTGTTTGTAATTTTGTAACACACACCACTTTTTTTGGGTTTTAAATTGTGTTTGATGATTTTTTCCTTTGTCTGAAGAAGTCTTCCTACTAAGGGAGACGAAAAGCGCTTTACTTTTACATTTTGTAATAAACCTTTGGAGTTTTACACCTGCTGGTTCGGAACCTTTTGGTTTGTTTTTTGACAGTTTGTTTTACTTAATCGAACTACACAAACATCAATGCAAACCACACTGATGCTGGAAGTTCAAAGCAAAATGAAAAAAAAAATCTGAAAAAATCAAATTATCCAAAAAAAACAAACAAAAAAGAAGTTATGTACTCACCATAACGTTCCATGTGTGTTGTCCATCTCGTTTTCATTCTTAACTTTTGGGTTTGGAACCAATCCGTGGTTCAGACTAGGCCTTATACAAAGCTCGAGGTCTTCCACTAGCTTGTAGCTCTAACCCTATCACATCATGCCCTTGGAAAGCTCCCCAGATCTTGTTTGCTGATATAACAACAGATACCATTAACTATGAAACTATTTATACAGCAATGAAGAAAGTCAAAGAACATTAATTTCCAACTGTAACTGCTCTGTCCTCCAGGAGCCAAAGGTTGGGGGAAGGTGGGTGGGATGTAAGAATGAACGCGAGATGGATAACACACATGGAATGTTATGGTGAGTACTTAACTTTTTTATGTGATGTTGTCCTATCTTGCCTTCATTCTTAACTGGTTGGGACAGTGTCCCTAGCACAATATTTCTTGTGTGGCTCACAGGAGAATATTCTTCAGAACAGTGAAGCCAAAAAGAGGCCCTGTTCCTTGAGGCCAAATTCACTTTGTAATGAGTGATAAAGGTATGAGGCCTTGTCCATGTTGCTTCAGCACAAATGGTATCAATTGGTAGTCTCGCTCAAAAGGCAGAAGAGGTTGCTATGGCTCTTGTAGAATTACATTTTACCTTTTTGGAGAGTTCTTTGTTTTGAGATTTGTAAGTAAAAGTAATACAATCCGACAGCCATTTTGAAAGTGTGACTTTTGATACAGGAGCACATTTCTTGTAGTCTGAAAATGATACAAATAATTGGTCAGATTTTCTGAAGTCCTTTGTTCTATGCAAGTAGAAGTGTAACTGACTATGTACATCTAAGTTGGTGTAGCATATATTCTGCCTTGTTGCCATAGCTGGGGAAATAACTGGTAGGTCTACGGATTGGTTCAAATTAGATTCTGAGCATACTTTGGGTAGAAAGGATGGGTTTGTTCGTAGGGATACTCTGTCTTTGTGGAAAAGCATGTAGGGGAGCTTTATTGACGATGCTTGTAGCTCTGAATCTCTTCTAGCAGAAGTGATGGCTATCAAAAGGACTGTCTTCCAAGTTAAAAACTTTAGATTACAGGATGATGCAGATTCAAAAGGGGGAAGAATCAAATGGGATAAGACAAAGTTTAGGTCCCATGTGCTGGAGGGGCTTTAATGGGGGGGGTCTTAATAAAATAGTGCCCTTAAGAAAAGCCTTGCAAATTCGGTGGGACATCACATTCAGCCCTGATTTACCTATGTGGAAGTTAGATAGCGCTACTAACTGAACTCAAATAGTAGCTGCAGCTGTGCCCTCATTAAATAGCTTTGCCAAGAATTCAAGAATGGAAGCTATAGGAGCAGAGAAGAGATCAATGCAATTATTCAAGGCCCTAGAAGAAAATCTCTTCCATTTGCTCGCATATAACTTCCTTGCTGAAGCCTTATGAGACAAGATCAAGATATGTTTCACTGATGGAGAAAGGTTAGGGAACCTGGGTATATGTTTGGAATTGGAGCTGCCAAGCTGTCAATTTGAGGGTTTGAAAGGAGGGCTCAGCATCCTTGATGCATAAGTCAGGAGGTCTGGAACTGGGTACAGAATCCACAGCTCCTGCTGGAGATGAGGCCAAAGGAAGGGGAACCAGATTTGACAAGGCCAGTATGAGGCGATGAGTATCAAATTCCTTACCAAGGAATTGGCTTTCTGAAGAACTTTGGGTATCAACAGAAAGGGAGGAAAGGCACAGAGGAGACCCGAAGGCTAGTTGTGTACAAGTACATCCCTTGGTGACTCCCCTGTAGGGAGGATAAGGGCAAGATAGCTGCCGCATTTGGCATTCATGGACATGGTAAAAAGGTCACAGTAAGGCTGGCCCCATTTGAGGAAAATCATTTTCGCTACTTCTTGTTTTAGGGACCACTTGTGAGACATCAGAATCACTCTGCTAAGTTTGTCTGCTCTCATGTTGGATTTCCCCGGGATGTGTGTTGCTATCAGAAAGTGTTGGGAGGAGGCTGCCCACTGCCATATTCTCAGGGCCTCCCAACAAAGGGGATAAGATCTGCTTCTTCCTTGCTTGTTTATGTAACACAACCAACATGTTGTCTGTCTGTATTGCAACAGCTACTAGCAGAAGAGAGTCTTGGAATGCTTGCAATGCTAGAAGCACCGCCCTCATCTCTAGGACACTGATGTGCAAATGGGTCTCGTGATCCTGGCATGTGCCTTGGTCTGTGTTTCCCAGATAATGCTCCCCCCACCAGGGAAGTGTCTGTGGTCACTGTGGCTAAAGGTTGCGGAAGAACAAAGGGTCAACCTAATGTCACGAGTGGAGTGACGCCACTAAAGAAGATCTTTATTGCAAGATTCCATTGTCATGATTTTGGTGGGACGTGGGTAGTTCGTGCATGGACCACTGAGTGAATAGTAGCCACTGCAGGATTCTCATAAGCAAACGTGCTAATGGAATCAAGTTTATTGCTGCTGCCATGGTGCCCAAGATTTTCAGGACTGCTCTTGCATGTACTTTTTTCTTGGAAAGTAGGATGATGACTTGATGTAGCACTTGAACTCTTTCAGGAGGAAGTTTGCCATCATTTTTGTTGTATCTAGATCTGTTCCTATAAAAACGATATGTTGAGATGACAACAAGGCAGATTTTTCATAATTTATTGTGATACCTAGGTAACAGCAGAGCAGTAAGGTTGTGTCCCTTGCTTTTATTAGTAGATGCTCAGTGGTGGCAGTTAGGAGCCAGCCGTCTAGGTACGGAAAAGTACAGTTGTGTACACTTACCATAAATGTAGATGTTCAAGTGTATTCACTGTTGCAGTCATTACATTTGGGTAATCTGCTGGCAGATTGCCCTCAGTCGGCTTGATTAACAAAGTCTTGGGTCCTGCGTCGGTTGCTGTCCCTTCTTCCATGACGTCAGGTCGTCAGGGGTATAAAACATGCAGCCGATGCCATTACATCAGTTTTTCTTGCCCCAGATGTCAGGTGCCCCTCAAATGGGGAGCAAAAAATATATATGAGTATAGAATTTAAAACACAAAAAATATACCTCCAAAAAAAGCAAATACACCCAAAAAGGCTTTTGAGCAAGGTAATAGAAGAGAGGTATAGTAAAGAAAAACAGGGGGCTGGAGGGAGAGTAACCAGGACTGCAACAGTGAATACACTCGAACACCTACATTTATGGTAAGTGTACACAACTGTACTATGTTCTTCGTGTTTCACTGTTGCAGTCATTACACTTGGTTGGAATCCCAAAGCTATGGTTGGGAGGATGGATTTATACAGCATTAGTTGCAGCTATAAGGCCCTGCAGGACAGCAGTGGCAAAGCCAGCTCTGGATTTAGAGAAGAGAGGTAAATGGTAATGTTTGGAGAACGTATGAACTGAGCTCCAGGTAGCAGCTTCTAGAATGTCTCTGGTAGGAACCCCTCTGAGAAAGGCTGCAGAAGTAGATGCGGCCCTGGTGGAATGAGACCTGATCCCCTTGGGGATAGGTTTACCACGGTGCATATAGCAGAAACGAATACAATGGCTTATCCATTTGGAAATAGTCTGCTTTGAAATAGCCTTTCCCTCTGCCCCTGCAGCAAATGCCACCAGTAGTTGTTCAGATTTTCTTAGAGATTTCGTCCTGTTTAAGTAAAATCTAAGCTGTCTGTGTACATCCAGTGAATGCAGAATCCATTCACCTTTGTTCTGTGGATTGGGGAAGAAAGTTGGCAGATGAATGGTCTGATTAAGAGCCACAATGGACACCACCTTAGGCATGAAAGATGGACTGGTCCTGAGAGCCACCCTGTCCGGATGAAAAAATAACGAAAGGCTCCGCTGCCATAAGAGCCTGTAATTCTGAAATCCTTCTAGCTGAAGTGACTGCTAAAAGGAAAGCTGTTTTCCAGAAGAAAAAAAAAATTAGGTCTGCAGTAGCAGCTGGCTCAAAAGGTGGGAGAGTGAGTTTTTCCAAAACAAAATGAACGTCCCATGCAGTAGCTGTATCTGATAGGTCAAGGCCGTGTTCCACAATGTCATGGCTAGTCCGCAAAGAGGGTAGGAATGTGTATCCCCATGCTTGTTTATGTACCACATAAAGTACAGTTTTGTACCTACCATAAATGTAGATGTTCGAGTGTATACCCTGCTGCAGTCATCACACTTGGGTTATCCTGCCGTCAGGCGGTCCCGCAGTCAGCCCGAATTCCAAAGTCTTGGTCTGGCATCGGTTGCAGTCGCTTCTTCCCTGACGTCAGTGCGCCAGGGGTATACAAGAGGCATCCAATGCCATTTTCTCCAGTTTTTCTTGCCCCAGATGTCAGGTGCCCCCCCCCCCAAAAGATGGTCAGTAGGTAGTACCAATAATAAAAGCTTAGCACAAACAACACATTCCTCCAGCTATAAGCAAATACACCACAAAGGTTGTATTAGATTTTAAGGTATTGAAAGGTTTTAGTTAGGTCAGAGGGGATGGAGGGAGGGTAACCTGGACTGCAGCAGGGTATACACTCGAACATCTACATTTATGGTAGGTACAAAACTGTACTATGTTCATCGTGTTACCCTGCTGCAGTCATCACACTTGGGTAGAATACCAAAGCTAAGGATGGGAGGTGGAGTCAAACAGGGTTAGAGGGGGCTAGAAAGCTCTAGTCTTAGAGTAAAGTGGTAAGTGATAGTATTTGGTGAAGGTGTGTACTGAACTCCAAGTTGCATCTTCCAGAATATCCTTGGTTGGCACCCTGCTGAGGAAGGCTGTAGATGTAGCTGCTGCCCTGGTGGAGTGGGGCCTTATGCTAGCAGGAACTGGTTTTCCATGATGGGTGTAGCAAAAACGTATGCAATGTCCTATCCATTTGGTAATGGTCTGTTTTGAGATAGCCTTTCCTTGTGATGCTGTAGCATAAGATACAAAAAGCTGGTCAGATTTTCTGAAAGCCTTAGTTTTGTCCAAGTAGTAACGTAGTTGCCTGTGTATGTCCAAGGAATGCAGGAGTCTTTCTCCTTTGTTCTGTGGATTTGGAAAGAAGGTGGGTAAGTGGATGGTTTGATTTAGAGCCACCCTGGATACCACCTTTGGCATAAAGGAGGGGTTAGTTCGTAGAGAAACTCTGTCTTGATGAAAAATGAGGAAGGCTCTACTGCCATTAGTGCCTGTAGCTCTGAGACTCTTTGGCTGAAGTAATTGCTAGCAGCAGGGCAGTCTTCCATGATATAAACTTTGTCAGCTGAGAAAGCTGGCTCAAAAGGTGGCAGCGTAGGTTTTTCCAGAACAAAATGTAGGTCCCAAGTTGGTGTTGGCGCTCTCCTGGGAGGTCTAATGTTTTTTGCCCCTCTGAGATACTGCCTTAGAAGTGGATGTGAAAATAAGGGAGGATCCGTGTTGTAGTGAGCTGAAATAGCTGAGGCGTGGATTTTAATAGATGAAAAAGAAAGTCCTTTGTGTAACATCTCAGTTAAATATTGTAGAATCTGAGGCATATCCGGCTGAAGGGTACTTTGGCCTTTAGCTTGGTTCCAGGCGCAAAATCTTTTCCATTTGTCTGAGTAGGCTTTCCTGGTGCTGGGCCTCCTGGCCTCCAGAATGACATCCATAACAGCTTGTGAAAGAGGGGCTGGCTGGTTGCTTAGGTGATGTGCCATGCAGCCAAATTTAAGGTTTTGAGCTGGCTGTGTAGAATCTGACTGCCTTGCTGTGTGAGTAGATGAGGAATTTGTGGTAAAATCCATGGTGGGCCCTGGGGCCATGTTCCTTAGTAGTGGGCACCAGTGCTGGCGTGGCCAGTCCGGGGCAATGAGTATCATTTGAGGTCTCTCCATCTTGACTTTCAGCAGCACCTTTGTGAGAAGGGGTAATGGAGGAAAGGCATATACTGTCAGCATTTTCCAACTGAATGACAGTGCGTCCACTTTCCAAGCTTGATGGTGAAATGTCTTTGTGCAAAATTTTGAAAGCTGATGGATTTTGGGGTTGGCAAACAGTTCTATGTCTGGACGTCCCCATTTTTGACTTATCATTGCAAATACTTGTGGATCCAGTTTCCCCTCGTGGGGATCCATGATGTTTCTGCTTAGGTCGTCTGCCAATGCGTTCTTTTTTCCTGGCAGGAATTGAGCTTATAATTGAACTTGGTAAGCCAGTGCTGTGTTCCACAAGATCACTGCTTGCCTGCATAGAGGGTAGGAGTGTATACCCCCTTGTTTGTTTATGTACCACATTACTGTGGTGTTGTCTGTCCTTATTATAAGCTGTCCTGGATGTAAGAGGTCCTTGAAGGCTGTCAGAGCATTCTGTACAGCTAGCATTTATTTTTGATTGATGTGCAGATTCCTTTGATCTGCAGTCCATATGCCTTGAATGCACCGTCCTGCCATGTGTGCCCCCCAGGCATAGTCCGCTGCATCTGTTGTCATAGTTTGCCTGGCTGGGGATAAGGTGAAAGGCTGACCCTTGTTGAGGTGACATGCCTGTGACCACCATAGAAACTCCTGTTGAAGGCAGGGAATGAGAGGTATCGTTTCCAAGCTGTGGCTGTGTTGAGACCATACGCTTTTCAGGTACCATTGTAATTTCCTCATATGCAGTTTTGCAAATGGTATTAGTAGTAAACAAGATGCCATGAAGCCCAAGGCCTGCAGAATTTTTCTTGCAGGGAGTTGGGTCTTTGTTGCCATTATTTTGAAGTATTGAGTTAGGTGTAGTTGTTTGTCTGGCATCAGATAAGCCATCTGGGCCGTTGTATTCAAGCTGGCACCCAGGAATATCATATTTTGTGAGGGTACTAGTTTTGATTTCTTTTCATTTACTGTGTACCCTAGGCAACTTAGAAGGTGTTTTACAAAAGTCAGATGTCGTAAGAGAATATCCTTGCTTTCTGCTTGGATGAGGCAGTCGTCCAGGTATAGGTATATTTGAATTCCTCTGTCTGCAGTATGCAATTACTGGTGCCAGGCATTTTGTGAAGACCCTGGGGGTGCAGTAGATAAGTCAAAGGGCAGTGCAGAGAATTGGTAATGGGTTGAACCTGCAATGAAACGGAGGTATCTTCTGCAATTTTGTCTGATAGGGACATGCAGGTATGCCTCCTTGAGGTCCAACGTTACTAGCCACGCTTTCTTGCCCAACATGGGAAGAAGCTGCTGTAGTGTTAGCATCTTGAATTTGGGTACTTGCAAGAAGGTATTTAGAACTGAAAGGTCCAGAATGGGTCACCAAGCATTGTCCTTTCTGGGGACTAGAAAGCGCCTTGAGTAAAATCCTTGGCCTTGCTCCTGTGTAGGTTGAATGGCTCTCATGTCCATGAGAGCTGTAATTTCTTTTTGTGCCTCTGCCCATTGATTTTGTGGCAAGTTTGGCATTCCTTTTATCCTTGGCAAGGTGTGGAAATGGAATCTGTATCCTTGTGAGATAATGTCTAGGACCCATTTGTCCTTTGTGATGATGCGCCAGTTGTCTATAAAAAATGCTAATTTTCCTCCCAAGGGAGCTGCCAAGAGATATTTGCTTGGCAGTTTGAGGTTTAAGTCATTGTGTTTGTCTTCTAGTAGTTTGGGACCTGTCTTCTCCTCCCTTCTGTGTTGCAGTGCCCCATTGGCGAGGTTTGTAAGGGATTTGTGCTTGTCCGCTGCCCCTTGGGCGTCTGTATTTACCCCTCTGTGGTCTGTCAGAAGCTGGAAAGGACCATTTATTTGCTGGCCAATTTCTGCTGAAGCGTGGGGGTTGTACCTGTAAGAAATCTTTGACCGTCTGCATAGATTTTGCCTTATCCTCCATTTTCTTTAAAACCTCTTCTGCTTTAACCCCAAATAAGACATCCTGCTGTAAGGGTGCATCTAGTAACTTTGCTTTAACAGGATCAGGCAGAGTTTGTTCCTTTAACCAAGCATGCCTACGTATAACAGACCCAGTAACAGCTGCTCTACAGGAAGCTTCCAAGGAATCAAATCCACATTGTAAAGTATGTTTGCCCACCTGTTCAGCTGCATACAACAGATCCTGCATTTCTTTGAATTCAGACTGTTGAGGGTGCGTGCTCATCTTTTGTTTTATTTGAGACATTAGGAATTGCTGGTATTTCAGCATGTGAAATTGACAATTTAGTGCTCTCATAGCTAGAGCAGCTGAGGTGTAAACCTTCTTCCAACACCTATCTAGCGCTCTGGAGTCCCTTTCAGAGGGTACAAGATTTTTAGCCATAGAAGCCTTAGCCCCTTTGGGACCCTGGGAAATAGTCTCTGGGTCAGCAACAGGGCTTTTGTAAAGGAATTTGTGTGAGTCAAGCACTCTGTAATATCTCTCTGGTTTGGCTGGAGCAGGAGGCAGAGAATCTGGATTTAGACTAGATTCTAAGTAAACATTATCCACGATGTCTAAAACTGGAGTGATGGCAAGTGGTCTGTGCTGGGGGAGTAAAAGGAACTCTCGGAGCCTTTTCTTTGAGTTGGAGTAGTCCTGACCTTCCCAGTGGAAATGTTCCCTCATGGTATGTAAGGTATCCCCAAAGGAATAGTCTTCAGGGGGAGAAGCTGAGGGAATGGAATCTTCAGCATCAGAATCTTCATAAGGGGGAAAGGAGTAATCCTGTTCCTCAGAGGAGCCTGAGGAAATAGACACTTGATCAGAGGAGGCATAATCCTCCTCTTGTCTAGGCCTTTTGTCTGGGGGGGGGGGTTGGGAACCACTGATTAAAGAAATCAAATCTTCCGTCATTTTAAGCATCTGTTTCTTAGGCATGGGACCTTGAACTGGAGACTGATGTGCAGTCTTTTTTGGTTTTAGAGGAGTCTTAAGCTTAGCATAAGATTTTATGGTGAGAGTAGTCGGTCTGAAGACACCTTCTGTAACCGAAGGTGTTTCCGCAGCACCGGCTTCTCCTTCTGCAATGTTGTCGGTAGGACCTAAAGAAAATGGCTGCGTCGGCCTAGAACTCTCCACTTGAGAATCCAAAGCGGTCTGGGGTTCCAATTCTGCGGTCGTCAGGGGCTATGTAGGCGCCTCACTGAAAACCGGAGAACCGGCGACCAGACCAGCCCAGCCGAGGCCTCGGACTCTGGCTTGGATCTAGGCTGCCTGTCTTTATCTTTGCGTTTTTTATGCACGCTGGTAGTCGGTTGCTCCGACGGCATAGTGTAATTAAATTTCCTACCGAAGTAGTGTCAAGCGAAATCAAAGCGTCGCTTTATAGTTCGCTTATTGAACCTAGCACAAAACCGACAACCAGTGACGTCGTGGTCTGGGTCTAGGCAAGGTATACAATAAGAGTGAAAGTCCTTATGAGGTATTTGCTTCCCACAAGAAATGCAATTGTTAACTTTTTCTGACATCGGACTGAGGCAAGAAAAGGTTCCCCAATGGGGTACTTAGCTTTGAAGACTTCAGACTGAAATTCGATTCGAAAATCTCAGGTGTCGGCCGACCGGCACTTGCGAACTGCTTTTGCTTCGGGCACTGCGCGGCAAGAAAGACTGCAGAAAATGGCGTCGGATGCCTCTTATATACCCCTGGCACACTGACATCAGGGAAGAAGCGACAGCAACCGACGCTGGACCAAGACTTTGGAATTCGGGCCGACTGCGGGACCGTCTGATGGCAGGATAACCCAAGTGTGATGACTACAGCAGGGTAACACGATGAACATCTGTGGTGTTGTCTGTCTTTATCATTAGTTGTCCTGGATGAAGGTAGTCCTTGAAGGCTGTCAGAGCATTCTGTACAGTTAGCCATCTCTTTCTGATTGATATGTAGGTGCATTTGATTTGGGCTCCATTTGCCCTGAATGCACTTCCCTGCCAGATGAGCCCCCCCCTATCATAGTCTGATGCGTCTGTTGTTAGGGTTTGGGTGGCAGGGGGTGGAGTGAATGGCAGTCCCCTGTTTTCGTGGCAGGCCTCTGCCCTCCATAGGAACTCTAGTTGCAGGCAAGGTATAATAGGAATCATGGTTTCCAGGCTGTGACAATGTTGGCTCCATAACCTTTTTAAGTACCACTGAAGTTTCCTCATATGCAGTCTTGCATATGGAATTAGAAGAATGCAGGATGCCATGAACCCCAAGGCTTGCAAAATTTGTCTTGCAGATAAGCAGGGTTTTTGTGGCCACCTGTTAGAAGTAAGTCATCAATTGAATTTGCTTTTCTGGCGTAAGGTAAGTCATCCGGGCAGTTGTATTCAAGCTTGCACCCAGGAATGTAATTTTTTGAGAGGGTACCAGTTGTGATTTCTTTTCGTTTATGGTGTACCCTAGACAAGTTAGAACCCTTTTTACAAACACCAGATGCTTTAGAAAAATGTCCTTGTTTTCTGCTTGAATTAGACAATCGTCCAGGTATGGATATATTTGAATATTTCTTTGCCTGCAAAATGCAATTATTGGTGCCAGGCACTTTGTGAAGACCCTGGGTGCAGTAGATAAGCCAGAGGGCAGTGCAGAAAACTGGTAATGCGAGTAGCCTGCTTTGAAGCGGAGATATCTTCTGCAAGATTCCCTGATTGGGATATGCAGGTAAGCCTCTTGAGTCTAGAGTTACCAACCAGGCATCTTTGCCTAGCACAGGTAGTAACTGTTGAAGAGTCAGCATCTTGAATTTTGGAACGTCCAGAAATTAGTTTAGAGTGGATAAGTCCAGAATTGGACGCCATGATTTGTCTTTTCTGGGTACCAGGAAAAGTCTGGAGTAGAAACTTTGTCCCTTTTCCTCTTCTGGTACTGGTTGAATAGCCCCCATGTTCATGAGGGACATAACTTTGGGCCTCTGCCCACTGATTTGGGGGGTAGATCTGGCCATCCGTTTGGGATTGGCAACATGTGGAAGTGAAATCTGTATCCCTGGGATACTATATTTAAAACCCATTTGTCCTGGGTAATAAGGTGCCAGTTTCGTGCATGAAGTGCTAGTTTTCCCCCCAAAGGGGCGGCTAAGAGATAAGTGCTTGGTGACTGTAGAGGGAAGTCATTGAGATTGTTTACTATAGGGAGGTGCCTTGTTGCTTCCAGTTTTGGAGGTGGAGGCACCCCATTGTTTTGTTCTAAAAGTTCCTTGTGACTGAAACCTGGAGCCTTTGGAATGTCTTGATTTGACCTGAGCGGTTCTCAAGGGGTCTGGAAAGGACCAGTTCTTAGTAGGCCAGTGCCTACTAAATCTTGGAGGTTGCATTTGTAAGAATTTTTTCACAGTTTGCATAGATTTAGCTTTATCTTCCATCTTTTTTAACACTTCTTCAGCCTTATTACCAAAGAGACTGTCCTGTTGTAAAGGAGCATCCAACAATTTTGCTTTAACATGGTCAGGCAGAGTTTGCTCCTTGAGCCAAGCATGCCTTCTTAACACAGACCCAGTTACAAGCAGCCCTGCAACAGGCCTCCAAGGAATCAAAACCACATTGCAAAGTATGCTTTCCAACTTGTTCAGCTGAATGCAATAAATCCTGCAATTCTTTATTTTCCACACAGTCAGAGATTAACATCATTTTCTGTTTAAGTAGTCCCATGATATGCTGTTGATATTTAAGCATATGAAATTGACAGTTTAAAGCCCTGATTGCCAAGGTTGCAGACGTGTAAACCTTCTTACCCCATCTATCCAGCGCCCTGGAATCTCTATCAGAAGGGGTGGGATTTTTGGCAGTAGAGGCCTTAATACCCTTGGGACCCTGAGAAATGGTTTCAGGATCAGCAATAGGGTTTTTAAAAA
Source organism: Protopterus annectens (assembly GCF_019279795.1). Classification (NCBI taxonomy): domain Eukaryota; kingdom Metazoa; phylum Chordata; order Ceratodontiformes; family Protopteridae; genus Protopterus; species Protopterus annectens. Next base: position 1,236,686,809 of record NC_056743.1, read on the forward strand.
GGAATTTGTGGGAGTCAGGAACCCTGTAGTATCTGTCTGGCTTACAAGGAGTCGGAGGCAGAGAATCAGGAGTCATACTAGATTTTGAAAAAACATCATCAACAATGTCTAGAACAGGAGGTATAGCCAAAGGCCTATGCTGAGGAAGTAGAAGAAAATCCCCAAGTCTCTTTTTAGATTCAGAGAAATCCTGACTTTCCCAGTGGAAATGTTCCCTTAAGGCATGTAAAGTTTTCCCAAAGGAAAAATCCTCAGGGGGAGAGGCAGAAGGAATAGAATCCTGTTCAGAAGATTCATAATCAATGCCTTGCCTAGGCCTCTTAGAAGGAGGGGGTTGGCTACCCCTGATCAGAGTAATTAAATCTTCAGCCATTTTGATCATTTGTTTTTTAAGCATAGGGGCCCGCACATGTGGCCCAGGCGTCAGTTTTTTAGACAAAGATTTAGATTTTGGCCTTAGTTTTAAAGATGGCATCGGTCTAATATACAAATCTGTAGGCATGAAAACACCCTCAGAAGCCGGTGCCTGCACAGCGGCTCCAGACCCATCTAATGTAGAGACATCCGTGGGTTCCATAATTGAAGTATCTCGTGGCATACCGGACTCCAAATGGGTCTCAGTAGAGGCCTGTGAATCAGAAGTAGCAGGTATCAGTTCTGCAAAAGTGCCTCAATGAGTACCGGCGACTGGCTTAGGAAAAGTGTCATCGGTTTTGGACCTCGACGGTCTGTCTCTGTCTTTCTTTGCGTTTTTTAGCTATTCCGGTAGTCAGATTGCTAACCAACGAAATTTCTGGATAATTAAATCTTGAGCCAAAATATTTAGAAGCAAAAATATACTGATGTTTAATCGTGCGTTGATTAAATAAATTTAGCATAAAACTGACAGCAAGGCACACTGTGGTCAGGGCCTAGGCAAGGAATACAGTACAAATGAAAATCCTTATAAGGTACTTGCTTCCCACAAGTAATGCAATTATTAACTTTTACTGACATCGGTAAGGAGCAAGAAAAAGTTTCCCCAACGGGGTACTTAGCTTTTAGTTGAAGACTTCGATTCTGAAACTCGAAAACAAAAATTTCAGGAGTCGGCCGACTGGCACTTGTGAACTGCTTCTGCTTTGGGCACCGCGTGGCAAGAAAGACTGATGTAATGGTGTCGGCTGCATGTTTTATACCCCTGATGACCTGACGTCATGGAAGAAGGGACAGCAACCGACGCAGGACCCAAGACTTTGTTAATAAGGCTGACTGAGGGCAATCTGCCAGCAGATTACCCAAATGTAATGATTGCAACAGTGAAACACGAAGAACATCACTCAATCCTAAGCATCTCAAGTGAGCCGTGACCACTGCCATACACTTGGTGAACACTCTGGGGGCTGTAGTGAGACCAAAGGGCAGAGCTTGAAACTGGTAGTGACTGGCTCCCAGCGAAAGCGCAAATGACTCCTGGATTGCCTGTCCATTTTTGTGTGGTAGTATGCATCCTGGAGGTCTGTATAGCACATTCAATCGTCTTGTCCCAGAAAAGGGAGTACTGACTGTAGTGTTACCATCAGGAACCTTTAATTTAGAAGCCGCAGTGGTACAGCGGTAGCATTGTTGCCTCACAGCAAGAGGCACTCCTGTTCAATTCTTGGCTGGAATGCCTTCTGTGTGGAGTCTGCATGTCCTCCCAGCGGTAGAGTGGCCTCCGAAAGACATGCGTGAATGGGCGTGCCTTCGCTGAAGGTTGGGCGTCGGGTTGGCAACTCAGCACCATAAAAATCTACTGCCAGTCATTAGCAGACCGAAGTTCCACTGTGGCGACCCCTAACCGGGAAAAGCCGAAAAGACAAACAACAACTGATTTGTTTAATTAGCTGAGATCCAGGATGGGTCTCCAGTCCCGTTTTCTTTGGAACTAAAAAGAACCTTGAGTAAGTTCCGGATCTGATTTGGTCTGCGGGGATTGTTTGGATGACTTTTGTCTAGCAACTTTTGTATTTCTACAGTTGCCTGTTTCCTTTGACTGCATGGAACGTCCGGGCTGTTTTTTATGTTTGGGACAGGGAAGGAAAAGGGTATGGAATACTCTGGATACGATGCATTGTACCCACTTGTCTTATTTTTAACCAGGTTTCTGGGTACAAAGATTAGCGACCCACGACTGCCTCCAGAGACTGACAGGCGGACCTCCTTTCAAAAGTGCTGAAGGAGCTTACCAAGGAAGGGATTTCCTGTCGCCCTGACTTTGTGGACCCCCCCTCTGCTGTGTGGTCAGCTCCTTCCATTACTGCTTCCCCCTCTGCCCCTGGAGGAAGGAATCACCACGTGCGCCTTGGAAAGCTCTCTCTGATTTTCGGAACCACATCTTTCCTCCCCTTTTGGATATGGTCTAGAAGGCAGGGTAAAACTGACTCCTATGGCAGAGAGTGTGTTTTTTCTTCTTGTTCACACCTGGTTAGTGTGTCTCTGACTTCTGGCCTGAACAGGGGTGAGATGTTGAAGGGGTGTTAAAGTAAGATTTAAAAGGCTCCGCAAAGTCACACAAGCGTATCCAGGAATGTCTCCTTAGGGAAATTCTGGAACCCGTTGCCCTACTCGCTCCATCCGCTGCGTACGAAATGAGTCTCAGGAGGAGTTAACCACTGAATTTAAGGTGAAAAGCCAAGGGGATACCTTCTCTGATTCCCCTTCAGTTACTGAATCTTGGAGAGCATCTCCTAACTCCTTCAGGAGATCTCTCTGAAGTCTGGTAAAATGGGTGAAATAATTCAGCAATCTGAGTGCAAAGGTTGCTGAAGAAAAAGTGCGTTTTCTATAATCTGTCCATCGTGCGAGACTCCTTGTTCATTGGATGGACAGAGGAAGACATCTCTGAAATTTCCTTTTTGGTGGCCGCTGCCACCACCACCATAGCATCTATGAGTCTGTATTAGATGAATGAACAATTAAAATGTTGACTACAACATACTCGGCACACTGTAATCGAACGTTCATCTAATCCGAAACTGAAATGGCTGAAAATCAGGTAATCTAAAGATTTTGTTTGGCCAACACCTACCCTGTACTGACATATGAGACATATAGAAACTACCAATATATGTCCACCCCTACTCGCTCACATTATTTCAAACCTTTCATATCTAAAAATACTCTTCTGCTTTTTAAGAGAAGGAGGGGGGCTTTGCCCCCCCCCCAACTAAATATACCAACTCTGAGATCGCTCTACATTGGGGAAAGGGCAATTTCCCGGTAATGCCAAAGCAAATTCTTTCACAAGGAAAGAATTCTCTTACCTCGCCATTCGAGACAGGTTAACGTATTGACGTCACAAGTCAAATTCAGTGACATGACCAAGTAAAAGTTTTCAAAACTCCTATTTTCAGCATTTTCAGCTTCCGATTAGATGAACGTTTGATTAGAGTGTGTCGAGCATGTTGTACTCGACATTTTAATCGTTCATTCATCTAATATAGACCCAGCATCTACTGGGACTCTCTTTGTAAGAAAATTTTTGTTGGTAGGAGACGTTATGAATTTGTTTGGCCTCCGAGGAATGAGCTCCACTGAGTCTGGAGACTGCCCCGACTTTCAACAAACTAGGTCCATCAGTTCATCGAAAGGCAGAGATACCCAAGTGGCGGAAGGGCGAGACCCAAAAGCCTTCAGATATACAGACTCCTCCTCAGAGGCATTGATGGGCTTTCCAGCTGCCTCTCTGTTTAAGTATTTCCAGGATGTCTGTGAAGGAGACATCTTCAGTGGGTGACTGTGGGGACCCTTCTGACTCATCAAGGTCTGTATCGGATGTGATGGACTCCACTGGGGAGTCTAAATGCTTCCTCTTGCATAGTCTCTTCTGAGAGACCTCTTCAAAAGGGTATTCAGGAGAGGTTTCGGAAGAGAGGGGGTTCACCCAATGACGCATCCTAAGGCTTAGGGTCTCTGCGTCTCTGTGGATGCAGTAGTGCTGAAACAGACACTGGTACCTTTGGGAGAACAATGTCCGGACCGGAGAGTGGACCTGTCTGTGGAGACAGTACTCTCCTCATCACCTTGAATGTCCCTTGCCCCCGACCCGTGGAAACTCCCAGCTCCGAGGAACCAGAAGGTATCCCCGGAACAGAGGGGGTTAGCGCCGAGGCAGATGTAGAAGCCGAACTCACCCGTGCCGAAGCCCTGAGAGGCAAGTTTGAATCAGACAACTGTCTGATCGCTCTACATTGGGGAAAGGGCAATTTCTCGGTAATGCCAAAGCAAATTCTTTCACAAGGAAAGACTTCTCTTACCTCGCCATTCGAGACAGGTTAGCGTATTGACGTCACAAGTCAAATTCAGTGACATGACCAAGTAAAAGTTTTCAAAACTCCTATTTTTGGCATTTTCAGCTTCCGATTAGATGAACGTTTGATTAAAGTGTGTCGAGCATGTTGTACTTGACATTTTAATCGTTCATTCATCTAATATAGACCCAGCATCTACTAGGATTCTCTTTGTAAGAAAATTTTTGTTGGTAGGAGACGTTATGAATTTGTTTGGCCTCCGAGGAATGAGCTCCACTGAGTCTGGAGACTGCCCCACCTTTCAACAAACTAGGTCCATCAGTTCGTCGAAAGGCAGAGATACCAAAGTGGCGGAAGGGCGAGACCCAAAAGCCTTCAGATATACACACTCCTCCTCAGAGGGGTTGATGGGCTTTCCAGTTGCCTCTCTGTTTAAGTATTTCCAGGATGTCTGTGAAGGAGACATCTTCAGTGGGCGAATGTGGGGACCCTTCTGACACATCAAGGTCTGTATCGGATGTGATGGACTCCACTGGGGAATCTAAATGCTTCCCCTTGCATAGTCTCTTCTGAGAGACCACTTCAGAAGGGTATTCTGGAGAGGTTTCGGAAGAGAGGGGGTTCACCCAATGAGGTATCCTAAGGCTTATGGTCTCTGTGTCTCTGTGGATGCAGTAGTGCTGAAACAGACACTAGTACCTTTGGGAGAACAATGTCCGGACCTGAGAGTGGACCTGTCTGTGGAGACAGTATACTCCTCATCACCTTGAATGTCCCTGCCCCTGATCCGAGGAAACTCCCAGCTCCGATGAACCAGAAGGTATCCCCGGAACAGAGGGGGTTAGCGCCGAGGCAGATGTAGAAGCCGAGCTCACCCATGCCTAAGCCCTGAGAGGCAAGTTTGAATCAGACAACTGTCTGATCAGACTCTCCTTCCCGGACCCGACTGGACAGCATCAGCTGCTAGACTCCTCGAGTTCAGATGGAACCAAGGATGTCAAAGCAGTAGTCAAAACCGAAGATTCTGGGATAGGTCTTGGCTTCGACACTTCCACTATAATCAGTTCAAGACATTCTGGCTTAGAGGTTCCAGATTGGATCGGTGGAGGAATCAATGGTGAAAGGGTAGGCTTGGCTGGTTCCAAATCCCTCTGAGTTGGAGCCAACAACAGTTTGGCAAGTGCCGGTGCCCTCAATAGTCTCTGCACCACACAATCCACATCATCATCAAAGAGGCTCCTGGAGGACAGAGAGGATGGAGCAGGAGATCTAGTAGACTGTAGTAAAGGGGATCTGAGAGTGGGAGAGACAGGCTCCAATTTCGGGGAGAGACTCCACAAATGAAACTCCATCAGCACTGACATAGAAGGAGCCGAGGTAGCAGATCTTTCGGGTCAGACAGCCTTCGGGTCCGAAGATGACACTTTAGAAGCTCCAATTGAGTACTAAAAGAAGATGACCTCTTCCTCAACTTTTCTGATTTTGAAGAAGGGGATCTGGTCAATTTTGAAGAACTCCGACCTTCCTCAACAGCTTCAGTAAAGGAGGTCTTCATTCAGCAAACCTCTCAAAATGAGTTTATTCTTTCTTTCCAGCAGAACTCTATGGCTAAAGGAGTGACGGAACAGGACTCCTACAAGTGAACTGCTCCAAGCCAAGACAGTACACACAAATAGTATGACCGTCAGTCACCAACATTTTTTGACTACATTTCAGACATTTCTTCAACCCAGAGGGTTTTGTTTCCTTAGGATCCTCAGATATTATACTGTGAATAACAGCAGCAGCAGCTAATAACTACAGAAAAAACATATTCTAGCACTACTTTTTACTTTTTTTTTGTAACAAGAACAGAAGCAAACACTCAGAGAAAAAGCCCTTCAAATAGAAAGAAAAAAGGCAGTTCTCTATTTTAAACAAACCTGCCTAAAATCAAGGACGAAAGTAGGGAAGGGAAGAAAGGGCCTTCTAAATTAAATGAGCCACGGCGGCCCTCTAATTTAAACCAGCTTGCATGGTAATTCAAAGGGAACAAGGGGGAAAAACCAAGTCACAACAGCTCTCTAACTTAAATGAGCCTGATTATAAAGGTAAAAGGAAGAGGGCCCTCTAACTAAAAACGAGCTTAAGAAATATTAATTTTAAGCCTTGATAGGGAAAAGGCCTACAGAAAAAACGACAGCCAACAGCAAACTACAGAAGCGAACACACTAAAACTATCTAATAAACACTAGTAGAATATAACTATATTAATCAAGTGACTGTTATCCAAAAAAGAAGAAAGAAATTTCACTTAGTCAGAGCCAGTATGGAAGCAGCCAATCTTGTTTAGTGGCAAACGAGATCTGGGGAGCTTTCCAAGGGGGTGATGGGATAGGGTTACAGCCACGAGCTAGTGGAAGACCTCGAGCTTTGTACAAGGCTGCGTAGGAACCGAGGATCAGTTCTGAAATCAACCAGTTAAGAATGAAGGCGAGATAAGACATCACATCAAAAGTTTCCTTTTCTGATCACTAAATCCAAACCCTAACAGTACAGATGGACCAAATTTGGCTGAATAGTGGTACTGTTAGGGAAAGAGGGGTTGGTAAATTTTTTTGGGGGGGCATGCTATGTACCCCTGCTTTATTCTGACAGCCGTTCTCAATGCCCCACATTCAGCATTAGGTCTACTGGTCACTCCATTCTATCCATGGACTTGTACTGATTACAACTGGGGCCAATGTGGAACCTATGAAGAGTCTTGGGGGGTGGTGTGGTCTAACATATGCTGGGAGAAGTCTCAAGGCCAACCCCTGATTTTTCCACTCCATCCCTCTAATTACGTGGTTATCTCATGGGGTTGGTGTGCAATGGAAGCATGTGGCATCTCACCTGACCTCAGTGGAAGCTCAGCCATGTTCCCCTCTAATTCTCTTACACTGCACTTTCCCTTGCATAGTCTCCTGCCTTTGCCAGGGACATCACAGGGAATGACCATACAATTGCGTCCCAACTTGGAATAGGTACATGCCCAATACCTCCTTTTCCATTTGTCAGTTGCCCAAGCGGCTAATAAAACCCAGGTCGTCTGGTCTGTAGTCAGGGCTTTATTCCTCTACGCTTTCAGAGCAGTCAGGGTTTATGCAAGTTAATGTGCAGGGTTAGGGTTAGGGCTAGTGGCATAGGCAAGGACAGGGTTGGATATACCATGCAAGAGCTGGGTGGCTAAAGGGGCTTCCCTTGCCTCACCTTTTTTATATGTGACAACCCTAAGCCTTGCCCTTCACTCTACACCGAAAACCTCTTTCCCTAGCAGTACCACTAACACAACATGCGTGGGCACAAACACACAAGCACCATCTAACATACACAACATACATGTATACCCTAACCTTTACTGGGAACATAAGCAGCAAACACACACACACACTCACTGAAATACATCAATTAACACTCTTGTCTAACAAGAAAAGTACAGTTGTGTACACTTACCATAAATGTAGATGTTCAAGTGTATTCACTGTTGCAGTCACACTTGGGTTATCCTGCCAGGGGTAGCCCTCAGTCGGCCCGAATACCAGAGGCTTAGTATTTCTGTCTCAGTTGCTGTCGCTCCAGGACTGACGTCAGGTCGTCAGTGGTATAAAAACAGGCAACTGACACCATTATGTCAGTTACTCTTTCCCCAAATGTCAGGAGCCTCCAAATAGGGAGCTAGGTTATGGTGGAATAACACCAACACTAGAAAATAAATACCAAATAGCCCTGTAAAGAGTGAGGAAGAGAGAGAGAAAGGGGATGGAGGGTGGGAAACCAGGACTGCAGCAGTGAATACACTCTAACATCTACATTTATGGTAAGTGCACACAACTGTACTATGTTCTTCATGTTTCACTGTTGCAGTCATCACACACGGGTTGATTCCCAAAGCTGAAGAAAGGGTGGAGGCAGTCAAGAAGAGTTGGGGCTGGCTAGTCATGCCCTGCAGGACTGCAGTTGCAAAGCCAGCCCTTGATCTGGAAAAGACAGGCAGGTGGTAATGCTTGGTGAAGGTATGAACAGAGCTCCATGTTGGAGCTTCCAGGATGTCCCTGGTAGCGACCCCTCTGAGAAAGGTTGCAGAGGTGGAAGTTGCCCTAATGGAATGTATAACACAAAAAGTAAATAAAATAAAAAACACCGCTAATACTGTATGCCCTAGTGGAATGTGTTCAGACCCCGTGTAGGGGTGGCTTCCCGTGGTGTTTGTAACAGAAATGGATGCAGTATGCTATCCATTTGGAAATGGTTTGTTTTGATATGGCCTTGCCCTCTGCCCTTGGTGCAAAGTTGACTAGTAACTGGTCAGATTTCCTAAAGGGCTTAGTCCTATCCAGGTAGAATCTGAGCTGTCTGTGCACATCTAAAGAGTGCAGGATCCTTTCCCCCTTATTTTGAGGTTTAGGGAAAAAGGTGGGCAAATGAATAGATTGGTTGAGAGCCACACTGGACACCACTTTAGGCATGAGAGTTGGGTTAGTCCTGAGGGAGACCCTGTCAGAATGAAAAATGATGAAGGGTTCCACAGCTATGAGTGCTTATAGCTCAGACACTCTTCTAGCTGAAGTGATGGCCAGAAGCAAGGCAGTTTTCCAAGAGAGGAATTTTAACTCTGCTGAAGCTGCAGGCTCAAAGGAGGGTAGCATGAGCTTCTTCAACACAAAGTTAAGGTCCCAAGCAGGGGTAGGGGCTCTTCTGTATGGCCTTAAGTTGTTAGGCCCCTCTAAGGGACTGCTTGATGAGTGGGTGTGAAAAGAGAGGTGGGTCTGTGCTGTAATGAGCAGAGTTGGCAGAGGCATGGATTTTAACAGAAGAGAAGGATAGGCCCCTGTGGAGTAGGTCTGCTAGGTAGTTCAGGATGAGAGGTAAGGAGAGCTGTGCTGGTTCAGCTCCTTTAGCCTGGATCCAGGAGCAATACCTTTTCCACTTGTCAGCATAGGATTTTCTAGTGCTGGGTCGTCTCGCTTCACGTATAATGTCCAGGACCTGCTTGCTTAGGCTGGCCACTGAAGAAGAGGTCAAGAAACAAGCCAGGTTCAGGGTCTGCAATTGTGGATGCAAGAACTCTCCGTCCTGCTGAGTCAGGAGAGTTGGAATCTGAGGGAGATGCCATGGAGGCAATGGTGACAGACTGCGCAGTAGTGGGTACCAGTGTTGGTGTGGCCAGTCTGGGGCAATCAGGATTGCCCTTGGTTTTTCCTCCCTTATTTTGAGTAATACCCTTGTAAGAAGAGGTAGAGGGGGAAATGCATAGATTGAGAGGTTTACCCATTGGAAGGATAGTGCATCCACTTTCCAGGACTTGCTGTGAGGTTCTCTGGTGCAGAATTTGCTGAGCTGGTGGTTGTTGTAGGAGGCAAATAGGTCCACCTTCGGGGTACCCCATTTCTGGGTTACGAGGCTGAAGTTGTGGTTTAATTGCCACTCGTGTGGGTCTAGAAGATTTCTGCTTAAGTTGTCTGCCAGAGAGTTTTGGTTACCTGGCAGGAATTGGGCTAGCAGGTGAATATGCATGGTTGAGGCCATGTTCCAAAGGGTCATGGCTAGCCTGCAGAGTGGATAAGAGTGGGTTCCCCCCTGCTTGTTGATGTACCACATTACTGTGGTGGTGTCTGTTTTGATTAGTAGAGGATTCCAGAGAGAATAAGGTTCTGAAAGCTGTCAGAGCGTGCTGAACGGCTAACATCTCTTTTTGGTTGATGTGCAGATGAATTTGATTTGGACTCCAGTGGCCCTGAATGCACCTGCCATCCAGGTGTGCACCCCAGGCATAGTCTGATGAGTCTGTGATTAGGGTCTGGGTGGCATGGGGTAGTGAAAAGGTAAGTCCCTTGTTGCGGTTGCATGCTGCTGCCCACCAAAGAAGATCTTTCCTTAGACAAGGTATCATAGGTGTAATAGTTTCCAGGTCTTGAGAATGTTGACACCAAAGGCTCTCTAAGTACCACTGAAGTTTCCTCATATGCCGTCTGGCATATGGAATTAGAAGAATGCAAGTGGCCATGAACCCTAGAGCTTGCAGGATTTTCCTTGCAGAAAACTGGGTTCTGGTGGCCAGTTGAGAGAAGTAGCCAGTCAGATAGGCTTGTTTTCTGAAGTAAGGAATGCCATCTGGGATGCTGTGTCCAGGCTTGCTCCCAGGAATACAATTTTCTGACTGGGGACTAGTTTGGATTTATTTTCATTTATAATGTACCCCAGTGAGGTCAGGAAGTCCTTTACAAATGGCAGGTGCTGCAACAACTTTTCCTGACTGTCTGCCTGAATCGGGCAGTCGTCCAAATAGGGGTAAATTTGAATATTTCTTTGTCTGCAAAAAACAATGGCTGGTGCCAGGCATTTTGTGAAAACTCTGGCAGCAGTGGATAAGCCAAAGGGAAGTGCACAGACTGATAATGCATAGATCCTGCCCTGAAATGTAGATATTTCCTGCTAGAGTCTCTGACTGGGATGTGCAGACAGGCCTCTTTTAGGTCTAGGGTGACTAACCAGGCATCTTTGGACAGCATAGGAAGAAGCTGCTGAAGGGTGAGCATTCTGAATTTTGGTACCACCAGGAAGGTGTTTAGAATGGCTAGATCTAAGATTGGGCACCAGATGCGCTCTTTTCTGGTTACCAGGAAAAGTCTGAAATGGAATCCTTGGCCTATCTGGACTGCAGGAACAGGCTGAATTGCCCTCAAGGAGAGCAGGGAATGATCTTGGTTTTGTGCCTCTGCCCACTGGTTTGGAGGAAGATCTGGGAACCCTTTTGGGGTTGGCAGTGTGTGGAAATAAAATCTGTACCCCTGGGACACAATGTTGAGGACCCATCGATCGTTGGTGATGGAATCGGTGATCGAAGAGGTGGACTGGAGAAGTCATAGTGAATTCTTTCCATAAGGGGGTGGCTTTGCACTCCCTGTTTTAGAAGTGGAAGGTACTCCATTGCTTAGATCTCTGCATTCCCTGGGATTGCTGTCTGGGGGGGGGGGTCTGCTTCCCCTAGGTCTAGTCTGAGACAGCCATGAGGGGGCTGGAAAGGACCAGTGTTTTGAGGGGCAATGCCTACTGATCCTCGGAGGCAGAACTTGCAAAAAATCTAACTGTCTGCATAGACTTAGCTTTTTCTTCCATCTCTTTTAAAACTTCCTCTGCTTTGATGCCAAACAGATTGTCTTTGTTCAGTGATGTGTCCAATAGTTTTGATTTGACATGATCTGGCAAGGTCTGTTCCTTAAGCCAAGCATGCCTTCTAAGTACAGAACCTGTGACTGCTGCCCTGCAGGATGCTTCTAGAGCGTCAAACCCACATTGCAGGGTATGCTTAGAAACTTGTCTTGCAGAATGCACGAGCTCCTGTAATTCTTTATTTTCTGCACAGTCTGGGAAGATAGATCATTTTTGTTTAATAAGTTCCATAGTATGTTGCTGGTATTTCAGCATGTGGAACTGACAATTTAATGCTCTAATGGCAAGAGTTGCAGAGGTGTATACTTTTTTTAGCCCATCTGTCTAAAGTGTGGGAATCCATGTCCGAAGGGGTGGGATTTCTTAATTGTGGTTGCTTTTATTCCTTTAGGTCTTTGGGAGATGTCCTCTTGGTCAGCAATAGGATTTTTGAAAAGAAATTTGTGTGAGTTAGGGACTCTAATACCGGTTAGGTTTCCTGGGAGCAGAAGGTAGAGTACCAGGAGTTAGACTGGAGTCCATAAAAACATCATCCACAACATCCAACACAGGAGAAATAGCTAAGGGTCTGTACTGTGGCAAATCTAAAAATTCCCCGAGTCTCTCTTTGGACTGAGTATAATCCTGGCATTCCCAATGGAAATGCTCTCTCAAGGTATGTAAGGTTTCACAAAAAAAAAAAATCCTTTGGAGGAGGAGAGGCAGAAGGAATGGATTCCTCTGCATCTGAATCCTCACAAGCAGATAAGGGCAGGTCTTCATATCCAGAAACCACAGAGTCATCAGACTCTTGGTCAGATAAAGATGCTGGGGACAAGTCTCTTTTTCTTTTAGCAGGGGTAGGCTGACTTCCATTAATCAGCATGACGAAGTCTTCCGCCATTTTAAGCATTTGAGATTGAAGCATGGAAGCAGGCGCTTGAGCTTGGGTCGTCGTTTTTTTAGGTGTGGTTTGTACCCTGGGCCTTAGAAACTCGGTAGTTTTAGAAAGAACTGAAGACGCAAAAGAAGTCGGTTTGTGTCGAATATCGGTAGTGCAAAGAATTTCCTCGGAAGCCAGTGCCTGCACAGTGGCTCCAGACCCATCCAAGGTAGAGACATCTGCAGGTTCCATAGTCAAATAAGAGTCTCGCGGCATACCAGACTCAGAATGGGTCTCGGTAGCAGCCTGTGAATCCAAGGAAGCGGGCATCAGGGGCTGCGAAAGCGTTTCACCGAGTACCGGCGAACTGGCGACTAGCTTAACGGAAGCATCATCGGCAGTTTTGGACCTGTGCAGTCTGTCTCTGTCTTTATCCTTATGTTTTTTCAGAAGATTGGTAGTCGGATGGCTTACAGAAGCCATTTCGGAATACGGAGATCAAGAGCAAAAGTATTTAGCTACGATAGGGGCCCGACGATGTATAGTTCTGGCGTTGAACAAAGCACAAAACTGACAGCGAGGGACGTCATGGTCTGGGCCTAAACTGGTGATGCAGTAAGAATGGAAATCTGGGTGTGGTATTTGCTTTCCACAGGCGAGACAATTGTTAACTTTTTCTGACATCGGTTAGAGCAAGAAAAAAGGATCCCAACGGAGTACTCAGTTTTAGAAGACTTCAACTTCAATTTTGGAAACGAAAACTCAGGTAGTTGCCGACCGGCACTTGTGTGAACTGCTTCTGCTTGGGATCCTCGGCAAGAAAGACTGATATAATGGCGTCGGCTGCCTGTTTTTATACCACTGACGACCTGAAGTCATTCCTGGAGCGACAGCAACCGACGCAAAAATACTAAGTCTCTGGTATTCGGGCCGACTGAGGGCTACCCCTGGCAGGATAACCCAAGTGTGATGACTGCAACAGTGAAACACAAAGAACATCCTTTTTATAGTCAGTCGCTCACACGTCTAAATATATCCTTTTACTTAGTCCTTAATCTAACTTCCAACCCCAAGACGAAAAATATACACACAGCACAAGCTATCTTCTTACCTAACCCTAATCATAATCACAAATCATTTGCACACACAATACAAAATTTAGCCTCTTACTTACTCCAACAAACTAAACCCACTTGGACTCCAACCCAGTCTCAGCATACTTGCCAAGCTGAACATACGGCTGAATAATTTGCATTCTGACAGTGTCTAACAACCATTTTTCTATACATACATATGTAGTGTAGGTAGAAGACATATCTAGCTTGTTTGCTTATTCTAACAAGCATCAAGCAAACTGCCCCTCTGCCATCTCTTCCCTATACTAAGGCCTCAGTGTTTTTTCACTGTACCATCCTCACAGGATGTCAAATGACTTAACTATGTTATGTAAAAAAAGAAAGAAAAAAAAGCACCTACTCATATTCCACCTGAACTTAATGTCGTTAGTCAAGTAATATAATTTTCACTTTGGTTGTGAAAGGTCCTATGTTCAAATCCTGGACAAGACCAACTTTGAATATGGCAACACACTATATTAGGAGTATGAGGTGTATGAACCTATGAAGCTTAAGTGGGTTACGAGCTTTTAACAAGCTGCTTTATGTAGTCAAGGTTTTGATTCCTTTGGTCTCCATTTGCCTGTTTTGTGTCTGTGAGTAAGTCATTTAATCAAATAGATCTCTGAGATAACGGAGAAATCGGGTAAGGCTGCTCAAGAGTCTCCTGGACTACATGCTTATTAACTACCTATGAACATATGCCCTCATTTTTCCAAATGGAAACTCCTCACATATGGTAGTTTCAGTGGTGCAACAGGTAGCACACGTCTGGTGCTGGAAGACCACAAGATTGTGGGTTTAATTCCTAATCTAGGTGACTGAATTGCTGACAATGCAATAAAGCATTATGGGGGTGTTGTACTGTCAAGACTGTTGCCCTTCAAATGAGATGTTACACAGAGGCCCCATGTGATTAAGCTGGTGTTACCTCAGGTGGATTTAAAAGAACCCACAGTATATATCGAAAGCAGTAGGGGAAGTCCACCAATGTCCTTGCCAAATTTCCCCTAGTAACATAACTACCACCTTAGGTGTCTCCTAAAGAGAGGCCACTAGCCTAGTGGGACTAACCTGGTAAACAAAAACAAATAAAAAAAAAATATGCTTACCTTATATCATATACACCTACAGCACCTCTACCCATTCCCTCTCAGAGCCTATCAAACACTACTACGCCCTTTTTCTGTTGAACATTTTTTGATATACATAACAGAACTATCATCACAATTCAACATTATATGACACTGCAATTCACATTCCATTAAAATATGTTTATTACATTATCAAAAGCTATAACTTACCAATTAATAAAAAGCATATTCACCTTGTGCTTCCTTATAACAACTCCAACATGTCCATTCCTCAGTGTACCCTTCCAGAGTCTGCACTTTTTCTAAATTTGAGCTTCTAAATCAGGGGTTCTTGTCTTTTTCTTCACACATTCTCTTTTTCAGTTTCAAAGGCAAGGTGTTTCTCTTTAAAGTAAGTCAGTGCATGATGGAGAAACCTCTGGCACCACTGAAAGCATTTAGTGGCTATGGTTGCTCTGTCTATATCTGTATCAGTTTTGCCGAAGTAAAGCTTCAGTCAACTACTGCAGCATTTCTTTACCACAGGATCCAGGATCTGCGTTTGTGACTAAAAGAGTAGCAAAAAAGGATCTGTTATGGGACATGAATCAGACATGCAAATGCAATGTCCAGAGTACTAATGTTCTCATATCAGACCCTTCATTGTTAGGGAAACTAGCCTCAATGAGTATAATGTTGTTAAACCCAGAAGACTACAGACAGATATACTAATTTCTTATGTATTCATGATAATAATGCCTATTTATTGACCAGGTAGGCCAAATGGACAAACCATCCCTTTTCAAGGGCAACATGGGAGCAATGTATGGTCAAGAGACTTGCTCAACGTTACACAATAGGCAAATGAGGGCAGAGGGAATCAAACCCCTGTACCATAAGAACTACAGCTCAGAGCCACAACCCTCTGCATTGACTGCCATTTTATGCAGCAAGTCCAATGTTCCACTTTTTCACAAAAAGTAGCAGAAAATACTGAATTTGGATCATCCAAGGTTTGAATAAATATGAAATTTTCATGTGTTCCCACATAATGATCCCTGTGAAGGCCAGGCACATGTGAAAGAGGTTAGGACAGGGACTCTGAGCTGCCAAAGAGGTGAGGTGATATATCAACATATCCCAGTTGCATGCCCATCCTTATGGTGGATTCAAGGGACCACTGGGTGGTGGAAAAATGGGTAAGGTATAAAAGAAATGTCATCCCAGTGAATGGAATGACAGACAGACCCCCCCCAGGATGCCCTTAAGATCCACTCCTGCCCCAGCCATACACAGAAAATGTGGGGAGGGGTACAGGAGGTAGCAGGCAGACCTCCTAGTTTCTTCTAAGTACCACATCACAATCAAGTAATGTTATAGCTTGCAAATAAAATATTGAATAGATATCTTTCACAAAAATGGAATTTCATTTTGTTTAAGGGTCTTAAATCAGTGCCTCTGACTACATAAGTGAAAGGTTAACACCCACACCCTGTCATAAATTTACTAATTAAATGGATGGCAGGATGCAAATCCTTAGCAATACACTGTCAAACATTTGCTAACAATCTGGAGTAGAGAAAACAAAAAATGTAAGGGGGTTACCTCTGTACCACGTGAAATAATGGAAGCTCCACAGGCTTCTGTCCTGGGGCTACTTCACAGATCAGAGAAAAAGTACAGTTGTGTACACTTACCATAAATGTAGATTTTCAAGTGTATTCACTATTGCAGTCATCACATTTGGGTTATCTGCTTGCAGGTAGCCCTCAGTCGGCCTGATTATCAAAGTCTTGGGTCCTGCGTCAGTTGCTGTCTCATCTTCCATGACATCAGGCCAGCAGGGGTATAAAGCATGAAGCCGACACCATTACATCAGTTTTTCTTGCCCCAGATGTCAGGTGCCCCCATAATGCGAAGCAATTATATACAAGGTTACACTTCCAACAAAAAGCAAAATACACCAGAAAGCTTTAAGCATAGTAAGCAAGAATAGAGGTATAGTCAATAGAAGTCAGGGGGCTAGAGGGAAGGTAAACAGGACTGCAACAGTGAATACACTTGAACATCTACACTTATGGTAAGTGTACACAACTGTACTATGTACTTCATGTTTCACTGTTGCAGTCATCACATTTGGGTAGATTCCCAAAGCTAAGGATCGGAGGAGGCAATTAGATAGCATTAGGACCAGCTATAAGGCCCTGCAAGACTGCAGTGGCAAAGCCAGCTCTGGATTTAGAGAAAACTGGCAAGTGGTAATGCTTGGTGAAGGTATGAACAGAACTCCAGGTAGCAGCTTCTACGATGTCCCTGGTAGGGACACCTCTGAGAAAGGCTGTAGAGGTAGATGCAGCCCTGCTGGCATGAGGTCTTATCCCCTGTGGGGTAGGTTTTCCATGGTGCTTATAGCAGAAATGAATGCAATGGCCTATCCACTTAGAAATGGCCTTCCCCTCTGCCCCTGCAGCAAATGCCACCAGTAGCTATTCAGATTTCCTGAGAAGCTTAGCCCTGTTCAAGTAAAATCTAAGTTGTCTGAAAGGCATAAGCTGATACGTTTTTCCAGGTGAAGGACAGGGCATCCACTTTCCAAGTTTGGCTGTGGGGAGTCCTTGTGCAGAATTTGTCCAATTGGTAGTTCAGAGGGGGGGCAAACAGGTCTATCTCTGGGTTCCCCCATTTGTTTCTCAACATGTTGAATATCTTTGGTTCCAGTTTCCACTCGTGTGGGCCCATTAGATTTCTGCTTAGGTCGTCTGCCAGTGTATTTAGCTTGCCTGGCAGGAATTGAGCCTGTAGGTGCACTTTGTAGCTCAAAGCTGTGCTCCACAGAGCCATGGCTAGTCTGCAGAAAGGGTATTGTTTATGTACCACATAACCGTGGTGTTGTCCGTCTTTACCAATAATTGTCCTGGAAGAATACGGTCCTTGAAGACTGTCAGAGCATTTTGTACAGCTAACATTTCTGTTCGATTGATATGCAGGTGCATTTGACTCGAGTTCCATTTGCCCTGAATGCACTGCCCTGCCAGGTGAGCCCCCCCATGCATAGTCTGATGTGTCTGTTGTTAGGGATTGGGTGGCAGGGGGTAGAGTGAATGGCAGTCCCTTGTTTTGGTGGCAGGCCTCTGCCCACCAAAGGAACTCTATCTTTAGACAAGGTATGATATGAATCACGGATTCTAGGTCCTGAGAATGTTGACACCATAGGCTTTTTAGATACCATTGTAGTTTCTTCATATGCAGTCTTGCATATGGAATTAGTAGAATGCAAGAGGCCATGAACACCAGGGCTTGCAGTATTTTCCTTGCAGATAGCTGGGTCTTTGTGGCCAGTAGTTTGAAGTAGGCTGCCAAATGAACTTGTTTCTCTGGCGTGAGGTAAGCCATTTGGGAAGTTGTATTCAAGCTTGCTCCCAGGAATACAATTTGTTGGCAGGGAATTAGATGTGATTTATTTTTGTTTATAGTGTATCCCAGAGAAGTTAGTAATTTCCTCACAAATGCCAGATGATTCAAAAGTACGTCCTGGCTTTCTGCCTGAATTAGACAGTCGTCCACGTATGGGTACATTTGAATAATTCTTTGCCTGCAAAATGCAATGACTGGAGCTAGGCACTTTGTGAATACCCTGGGTGCAGTAGATAAGCCAACGGGCAATGCAGACAACTGATAGTGCATGTAGCCTTGCTCTGAAGCATAGATATCTTCTGCAAGATTCCCTCATTGGGATGTGCAGGTAGGCTTCCTTTAAATCCAGTGTTGCCAACCAGGCATTGTTGCCTAGCATGGGAAGCAGCTGATGCAGAGTTAGCATTCTGAATTTTGGGATTTCCAAAAAAGCGTTTAAGATAGACAGGTCCAGGATAGGACGCCAGAAATTGTCTTTTTTGGATACCAGGAAAATTCTTGAGTAGAAGCCTTGTCCCCATTCTTCTTCTGGGACAGGTTGAATAGCCCTGATGCTTAGAAGAGCGAGAACTTGTTTTTGTGCCTCTGCTCACTGATTTGGGGGTAGGTCTGGCCAACTGTTTGGGGTTGGTAAGGAGTGGAAGTGGAATCTGTATCCTTGGGAAACTACATTTAAAACCCATTTATCTTTGGTAATGAGTTCCCAATTTTTTTGCATGCAGGGCGATCTTTCCCCCAAAAGGAACGATTAGTTGAGCAGGGCTTGGAAAGTTTAAAGTTAAGTCATTGTGACAGTTTACCATAGGAGGGTGTCTTACTACTCCCAGCTTTGGAAGTGGGAGGCCCCCACTGCTTAGGCCTGTAAGTACCTTGAGACTGAAGCCTGGGTATTCTGCTGGTTCTGGGTTTGGAATGAGAAGGCCTGGAAGAGGCAGGAAAGGACCAATTCTTAGAAGGCCAATGCCTACTAAATCTGGGAGGCTGAACTTGCAGGAAATCTTTAACAGTTTGCATAGATTTAGCTTTTTCCTCCATCTTTTTAAGTACTTCTTCTGCTTTGTTGCTAAACAGACTGTTTTGGTTTAAGGGAGCATCCAGTAATTTAGCTTTAACATGATCTGGCAAAGATTGCTCCTTAAGCCAAGCATGCCTTCTAAGTACAGACCCAGTGACAGCAGCCCTGCAAGATGCCTCTAATGAATCAAAACCACATTGCAAAGTATGCATTCCAACCTGCTCAGCAGAATGCTTTAAATCCTGTACTTCCTTATTTTCAGCACAGTCAGGAAACTTCTGTTTAAGTAGTCCAATAATATCCTGCTGATACTTAATATATGAAACTGGTAGTTTAAGGCCCTAATGGCCAAAGTAGCAGAAGTGTATCCCTTCTTACCCAATCTATCCAGGGCTCTGGAATCTCCATCAGAGGGGGTAGCGTTTTTGGCAGTAGTAGCCTTAATGCCTTTGGGTCCCTGTGAAGTGGTGTCAGTATCAGAGGATTCTTAAAGAGAAACTTGATAGAGTCAGGTACCCTGTAATACCTGTCAGGTTTTCCGGGAGCCGGAGGTAGAGAGTCAGGGGCCAGACTAGATTCCGAAAATGCATCACCTACAATGTCCACTATAGGAGGGATGGCTAAAGGCCTGTGTTGAGGTAGGAGTAGGAATTCCCTAAGCCTCTTAATCCTGGCTTTCCCAGCGGAAATGCTCCCCAAGAGTATGCAAGGTTTCACCAAAAGAGAAATCCTCTGGAGGGGAAGCAGAAGAAATGGAGTCCTCTGCATCAGAATCCTCATAGGTAGATAAGGGCAACTCCTGGTCATCAGAGAAAACAGAAATGTCAGAATTCTGATCAGAAGAATCAGAAGGAAAATCAGTCCTAGGTCTCTCAGAGGGAGAAGGGTGGCTTCCCCTGATTAGAGTAATAAGGTCTTCAGCCATTTTTATAATTTGTTTTTTAGGCATAGGGGCCTGATCATGCGGTCTGGGCGTTGATTTTTCTAGGCATGGATCGAGTTTTAGGCCTTGAAGAAGAAGATGGCGTCAGTTTAACATGCAAGTCAGTAGGCCTGAATACACCCTCAGGAGCCGGTGCCTGCACAGTGGCTCCGGACCCATCCAAGGTAGAGACATCCGCAGGTTCCACAGTTGAAGCATCTTGCAGCATATCGGACTCCGAAAGGGTCTCAGTAGAGGCCTGCAAATCTGAAGTAGAGGTTATCAGGGGCTGCGAAAGTGCCTCACTGAGTACCAGCGAACTGGCAACTAGTTTAGGAGAAGCGTCGTCGGCAGCTTTGGACCTATGCAGTCTGTCTCTGTCTTTATCTTTGCGTTTTTTCGTAATGTCAGTAGTTGGGTGGCTTACTGAAGCCATTTCTGGATAATTGAACAGAGTACCAAAATACTTATATGCGAAAATGAACTGATGACGAATAGTTCAAGGGCCTAGGCAAAGAATGCAGTACGTATGAAAATCTTTATGAGGTATTTGCTTTCCACAAGAAATACAATTGTTAACTTTTACTAACATCGGTTTAAAGCAAGAAAAAGGATCCCCAACGGGGTACTTAGCTTAAGACTTTGGGTCTGAAACTCGAAAACGAAAATTTCAGAGTTGGACGACCGGCACTTGCGAACTGCTTCTGCTTTGGGCACCGCACAGCAAGAAAGACTGCTGTAATGGCATCGGCTGCATGCTTTATACCCCTGATGACCTGACGTCATGGAAGATGAGACAGCAACCGACGCAGGACCCAAGACTTTGATAATCAGGCTGACTGAGGGCTACCTGCAAGCAGATAAACCAAATGTGATGACTGCAACAGTGAAACACGAAGAACATCTTGTAGTAAGATGCAAGTAATATGCTCATATCACTGTTCTACTGTTCTCTAATAAATCTGGTTACAAACTCAAAAGAGCTACCACAGCCATCTTTTCCTGTTTAACATCTGCTGTCACACACGGAGCACTTAGAAGACCAAAAAATCCCAAAAAGACATGAAACCATACACAACACTAAACACACACACATGCATGCACACAAACACATAGATAAACTAATGGATGAAAATTCTGAATAACTGGCACCCAACTTCAAATGCTTGGGTTTCTGATTAGATCAAATGATTATACAAGAACAGAGAAGACCCCACCTTATAGACCGGTGGTAGCAAGTGGAGGTTCCCTTACTGAAGCCACAGCCATTTACCTTGAATATTTGCTGAAACCTCTAGCAGAAACGAATAAGTCATACATAAGAGATTCAATGGATTTTTTGAAGAAAATAAAAAACATTACAGTGGAAGCTGACAGTATTTTGGTAACTATTGATGTGGAATCCTTGTACACAGTGCTCCCTCACAATTACCGTACAGCAGCAGCTATGGAGTCTTTTAAGAAACATAATTGGGGTACACAGGCACAACTGCAAAAGTTAAGCAAGCTCATTAAGCTTGTACTGGACTTCAATTTCTTTACTTTCAATGGCAAACACTACAAACAAAAAACTGGTATAGCAATGGGGGCTGCCATGGCTCCCAGCATAGCTAACATCGCCCCGGGCAAATGGGAGGAGACTTTGTGTTAAACAACACAGATTACATGCAGCATATCACATGCTATTTATGTTTTATTGATGATGTCTTTATTGTGTGGGAAGGTGACACCTTGCAGCTTGGAGATTTTATCACTTACCTCAATCAAACAATCCCCTTCCTGAAGTTTATCTCTTCCCATAGCTGTACTTCAACCACTTTCTTAGATATGCAGATTTCCAAGGACACCAACAATAACAGAATCAACACTGATCTATTCAGAAAACCAACGAGGGTTAACTTATTACTCCACAGTAAGTCTACATCCTACAAAAAACAAGTATAATGTAGTGAAGCCCCAAGGCTATAGATTAGCTCGAATTACCACAGAGATGGAACCATTTTTGAGAAACCTGAACAACTTAGAGAATGATTTTCTAGTGAGAGACTATGAAAATCAGATGTTAAACATCCTGGAACCCATTATAGAACTGAAGAGGACCGAAGCACCTTCACTCAACCTCACCAGTAGAAAAATGTTAATTCCACAGAAAATAACAAATGCAAAAATAGCTGCATCCTGATATACACTTTGGATTATCACAGTATCAAAAATATTATTGAAGAAAACTGGGACATTGTCACAGGAAACCCTTTTCCTGATTAACATCTTAGGTGAAGCCCCATCATTTGTTTATAGGAAGGCCAGGAACATTAGAAGTTTTGTTGAATTTAAACCTAGACCATGTGAGAAAAGCACTAAAAGATGTGAAACTAATCGTACATTTTGTATATTTATACGGCAAGGTGATAGTTTTTATTGCCTTTATTTAAAGAAGATCATTAAAACCAGTGCAGGGGGTGACTGTAATACTAAAAAAGTAATTTACAAGGAACAGTACAATGAATGTGATGCATTCTATGTGGGCAAGACTGTAAAACTCAAGTGTAAGATTTCATGTCATCTGTCAGAAATTCGCTCTGGATGTAAAAATAATGCACTAGCCAAACACCTTTCTCTTCATAAAAGACACACAGGTATTAAGTTCCAGATCCTGGACCGCATAGACATGGGTGATCTTGAAGGAGACATCCCGAATATTCTGGAGAAACATGAACTCATGTGGCAATTAAAGCTGAACTCTTTTAGGAAGCCTGGACTACACTACTACTGTTCAATTAAAAGTGCACTGGAACTTAGAAAATTGCCACACTGTTTACATGACTGTTTGTGTCTTTCGGCTTTTCCCGGTTAGGGATCGCCACAGCGGAACTCCGGTCCGCTAATGATTGGTAGTTGATTTTTACGTGCCGAGTTACCAGCCCTGACGCACAACCTTCAACGAAGGTACGCCCATTCACGCATGTCTCCATGCAGAAGACGCTCTAGCTTAGAATCGAACTGGACAGCGTCTTACTGTGAGGCGACAATGCTACCGCACCACCACCTACAAACTGGTTTTAAATACCATTTTAAATCAGCTGAAATTTAAGTGTATATTTTGTTTCCATCATCATACATACGTTTTTTTCTTTTTTTTTTTCTGGTTCTTTTTTTCACTTTATTCAAAATGATGTGTAATAACAATACTAACTAATTATACAATTATATAAGTTTTTAGGGTTCTTGTACACAGACCTGAAGAAGTCTAGAAGGACGAAAGCGATCTTTGTTAACAATAGGTTATGAAAATAGAAATTGATTTTTACATGCAAAATGTATATGTATATATTTATACATATTTTTTGATTGCCAAATGAACTAAGATTGATATATTTTCAACCATGTAGTATATTGGCTTGTATAAAATCACAGACTTAATAATCTACTTAATAATTTGGTTAAATAAGAGGTACCATATCATTATAAATTTTATTTAAAGTACATAAGGGTTATATATTATTATGACAGCTACTAAGTAGGGCAGGGCCAGCTCGAATGTCACACTGATGGGGGAGGGATGTGAATTTAACATGTCTACCAATAGCACTTTGTTTTACAGCACAATAAGCCACTCCCATGCCTGATAAAAAGTATATATATATATTTAGAAAGCTTGTGAGGAAATTATTACTCTATTTTTGTTTTACTTGGATCGCTTGTCTATGTACTTAAAGGATTTTTGACTAGAAACAGACTGCCTGCCTTGCTTGGATTACTTTTGAATACTTGGTAATGCTGTACAATTATATATTTTCTATTACTACTTTTTGTTTTGACTCAAGACGAGTTTACGTTCGCTACTTCGACTACTATTGTCTGATCTGATTAATATACAGTGATTAACTACAAATATATGGACTGAAAATCTTCTACACAGAGAAGTTTCTTACACTGTTTTGATTAGATCAAATGCTTCCCAATTGTAGGCATATAATTTACATGGAGTCAACATACTAAAGAAGCTGACTGTCTTACACAGGCTTCAGAATTATTTAACCCCAAATCTGAAAGCCAGGCAGCTACAGCCATGTCTTTTTCCTCACATGAAGCATGATAATGTGCTGTCCCACTACAGTATTTATTAAACCAAACTAGTTCATTTCAAGCAATGACTGCTCGACTCTTTCAGGTAGGGCAGTGTCTACTCTTCCCACCAACTACAATTTAACTAGCTGTTTCACATCCCGCCCTTTTTAAAAACTCTGGATAGAGATCATTTGGACTACACCATGATACAACTCATTGACAAACAGTTCTGAAGAACAGCTGGATGAAACCCTGCCTATGGACTAGCCAACATAGGTTTGTTTAGCATTCTGGGTGAAGAAAGTACTAGCAAGGGGGGGGGGGAGTGAAAGAAAGAACAGTTGTCCAAGAACTTACCATAACCATAGATGTCCTCCTCTTCCATGCTGCAATATTCATAACAGTAGGGAGGTTGCTGCTTGCAGCACCAGACATCCGGCCAGAATACAAAAGTCTTTGGATAAGGGGTACGTCCTACACTGCATGTCAGAACCATTAACCTACGTTGGCTATATATGTGACGTCTGCATGTACCCAACTCAGAATGGACTGCGGCATACCGCAGTACCCCTGGGCGGCTAGAAGGAAAGAAAGTTTCCAGACCCACACATACCACTAGTCAAGGAAGTATTTAAGCTGTAGAACTATATGGCAGCTGTTCTACCCTTTTAAGGAAAAACAAAACAAAACAAAGAAAAACAAACAAAAAAGAAAGAAAACCAACAATTTAAGAAGAGGGTAGGAGGGGGGACTGAATACTGCAACATGGAAGAGAAGGACATCTATGGTTGTGGTACGTTCTTACACAACTTGTTCTATTCCTTCTATTCTCATATTACGGTATTCATAACAGTAGGGAGAGTACCAAAGCTTTAGGTAGGAGGCTGGGAAGTAGGTTGGGAAACAATCGATGAGACCCTGCAAAACTGACCTGGCAAACCCAGCCCTTGCTCTAGAAATCAAGTCTAACTTGTAATGTTTGATGAAAGTATGTACAGAAGACCGGGTGGCTGATTCCAGATTGAAAGTGTAGTCAATACCCCTGCAGAAAGCTGCCAAAGAGGCAGCTGCTCTGGTAGAATGGGCTTTCACATTGGAATTCAATTCCTTTCCATGAAAGGAATAGCAAAATGAGATAGCCTTAGAAATCCAAGAGGAAATGGTCTATTTTGACATTGCCTTGCCCAGGGCTCTAGGGTGAAAGGAGACAAAAAGCTGGTCACACTTTCTAGTGGATTTGATCTTGTCCAGATAATACCTCAGTTGTTTATGAACATCCAGGGAATGCAAAGTCCTTTCTGAGGCAGAGGGAAAAAAAACAGGTAGATTAATGGTCTGATTCACGAAGACTTCATTAACCACTTTAGGCATGAAGGAAGCATCGGTTCTGAGGGAGACCCTATCTCTGCAGAAGATGAGGTATGGAGGAGGGGCAGAAGTTAAGAGCCACCAGCAAAACTTTTGTCCAAGTACATAACTTCAGAGATACTGAATGGGCTGGTTCAGAGGGAGGTAACAAGTTTTTCCAGTACAAAATTTAGGGCCCAGGATGGAGGAATAGGCTTACGAGGAGGCCTAATATGGAGAACCCCTTTTAAAAAAAAGTTTTACATATAGCCTGGATACCAGTGGAGGTACTACGTTGTCGCCTCACAGTAAGACGCTGTCCGGTTCGATTCTCAGCTAGAGCGTCTTCTGCATGGAGACATGCGTGAATGGGCGTACCTTCATTGAAGGTTGTGCGTCAGGCCTGGCAAGCCGGTATGTAAAAATCAACTGCCAATCATTAGCAGACCGGAGTTCCACTGCGGCGACCCCTAACCGGGAAAAGCCGAAAGACACAAACAAACCAGTGGAGGTACTACAGGGAAACAAGCAGGCACTTTAACAGAAGAATACGTCAGTCCAGAATGTAGCAGCTCACACAAATAAGAAAGGACCACAGGTACTGGAGCAAGTAATGGGTCCTGTTTGTTCTTGAGACACCACCTAGGGAATCTTATCCATTTAGATAAGTAATTTCTCCTGGTACTGCCAGGTTTCCTGGCCTTCTGCAGGACATTGAGTATGGCCTCTGAATACAGGTGTCTAAAGGGGATCCAAATTCTATCACCCATAAGGTCAGTTTGAGGTTGAGCACCTGTGGGTGTATGAGGGATTTCCTATCTTGTGTGAGTAGGTCGAATCGGTGAGGTAACCTGTGGTGATTGCCCTTGGCTAAGAGAAACAGTAGGGCAAACCAATGCTGTCTTGGCCAAAAGGGGGTCACCTGCAGGATTTCTGTCTTGTCCCTCTGAATCTTCAGTAGGATGTTTTGAATCAGTGTGAAGGGGGGGGGGGAGGCATAAAGGAACATCCTCTCCCATGAAAAAGAGAAGGCGTCCACCTTCCAAGCTTGTGGATGTGGAGTTCTCGTGAAAAAGAGGGGCATCTGTCTGTTCTGGGAGGAGGTAAACAGATCTGCCTGTGGAATACCCCACCTCTGAATAATATCCAGAAGCACTTCCCTGTGAAGCATCCATTTGAGAGAGGGTGCTAAGGTTCGGCTGAGGGTGTCTGCCATCACATTCTCTGCTGGGAGAATGTATACAGCTTGCAGGTGTATGTGAAGGTTCGCCGCTAGGGACCAAATATGAATTGCCAAGGTGCACAGTGGATAAGATCTTGTCCCTCACTGCTTGTTGACATACTACAGAACCGTCATATTGTCTGTGATTACCTTCAAGGTGCCTGGCAGCAGAATCTCTTGGAAGGCCTGCAGTGCCAAGAGAAGGGCCTTCAGTCCTTTATGCTGATGTGGTCCATTTTCCCTTGGGTGGGCCACTCTCCCTGAACTTTGTTTTGACTGTGGTTGCTGTGCAGGATGGCTCCCCAACCCAGATCTGATGCATCTCTGTAGAGGTGTTGTGTGGGACGAGGGATCTGCAGGGGTACCCCCTGATTGAGGGTAATACTGGAGATCCACCATGACAGTTCCTTTTTCTGGCATGGGAGAAGAGGGAGTGCAACATCCAGAGGATGTGTGTGTTGGCTCCACAAATTCCTCAAGACCTACTGGATTTTCCTCATATGCAGCCTGGCCAACAGAAGCATGAGAATCAAGGAGGCCATGTGGCCCAGGACCCTCAGAAATTCCCTGATTGAGATGGCTGGGAGAGGAAGGAGAGATTGGAAGTAGTGGGTGAGGGTTTCCACCTTCTGGCAGGGGAAAGGCTGACATTGTGTCCGTCCTTATCCTGTTCCCCAAGAAGACAAGATCTTGACTTGGTGTCATTTGGGATTTTGATAGGTTCAATATGAAACCTAGGGCCTCCAAGATCCAGCCCACCATGTCTAAGTGATGGGACAGGGAATGACAGTCCTGATGCAGGATTAGGAGGTCGCCTAGGTAGGGATAAGTTTGTATGCCCTGCATTCTGCAATGGGCGATAACTGGGGCTAGACACTTTGTGAATACCCTTGGTGTTGTAGAGAGCCCAAATGGCAATGCAGAAAACTGAAAATGTGAAGAATCCACTGAGAAATGCAGGAATTTCCTGTAGCTGGGGTGAATGGGGATGTGAAGGTAAGTATCCTTCAGATCCTTGGATGCCATAAAAGCTTGGTGAGGGATAAGAAGTAAGAGATGCTGTAAAGTAAGCATCATGAAAGCAGGCACCTTGAGATATGGATTGAGTAGTCAAGAACTGGTCTCCAAGGACCATCTTTTTTTGGGACCAGAAATAATGACCCTTGGCTGTCTGAGATACCGACGGACATCCTCTATTGTGCCCCGAGATAGGAGCTGATACAGAATTTCAGGAAAAAGGTGTAGCTGATTTGATGGAGGTTGAAGGATCCCCTGGAAGGGTGGAACTGCCCACCAAGTCATGAAGCAACCATTTTGTATGACAGAAAGGACCCAATTCCCTGAAGTGATTTTCTGCCAGGAGGGTAGGGAAATGGTAAGATGCCGAGACGGGGTGGATCTGGGTAAGGAATTTGAGTCACAGTGGAGGAGCTCCGTCTGGGTCAGGCCATCTCAGAAAGAAAGTAGGAGTTGTGGTGGTGGAAGGTCTAGGAGTGGTTTGCTTCCTAGGGTGTCTCTATCCCTTAGACTGGGCTGCAGCAGAGAGGGAGGACTAACTCCTTACAAAACTGGTCTTTTGTGGGTAGTTCCTGTGGTATCTAGGAATGGGTGAGACGAGCAAATGTTTAAAATTTTGCAGCTCTTTGCCATTTTCTTGTAGGGATTTGAGGAGATCAGCTGAAACAAGCATGCTGTGACAATTGTAAAAATCAACTGCCTCTGGGGCACACCTCCTAACACAAGTTTCTCAGCATGCGAGAATTAGTAGGAATGTCAGCTTCCTGGCAGACAGCTGCTTTAGATAACCACCTTTGTAAGCAAGGGACAGCCCCATTATGACGCACTGTATGCTACACCCCGGATTAGTTGATGAGGTG
Organism: Protopterus annectens; assembly: GCF_019279795.1. Taxonomy (NCBI): domain Eukaryota; kingdom Metazoa; phylum Chordata; order Ceratodontiformes; family Protopteridae; genus Protopterus; species Protopterus annectens. The sequence goes on from NC_056743.1 coordinate 1,236,715,186, forward strand.
CCCAAGGGGAGACTAGGAACATACAGAAAAAATATCTAGCGTGATGGTTCACTATTGGTAGTAGCCATAACTAGCCAAGATGGGGGAACAAATGAGTCAAAATGGAAAAGGACTGCCAGGATATCAAGTGGAGCAGATCAAAATATATTACTTTATACAACTAACTACATATACGATTTGTGAAAAATCAGAACTCCCATTACCTTCCATGAACCTGTTTGAAAGCAATATATACCGTACACTTCAATATTTGTATCAACTGTCAAACTTACATAACATCACAAACTATTTGTCCTGGCAGTGTTTAAATCCAAGTTAGAAATGTTCATATATGTATATAAAGTGGAAGTCGCATTTTAGAGTTACGTAGTGGTTTTAAATTCCATGTTCCCTTCTGCTCACATGGTACTCCCTTACTTATGTACATGATGCTTACACTACTACATCCTGGTAATTTCACACAGAGAAAAGGTGCGTCAATGGCTTTGTAAACACTCTTTGGTAAAAAAGGTAGAAGCTGTGGGTGATGCTACTCTCTTCATAGTATACTGGCTAATCACTGCTTTAAGTGTAGCATACTTGGAGAAATGCTCCTTTTATAGCATCATTCCCCAGTGGGACTTTTATTATTTTACAAAATGACAGGAATAAGAACACATACATAGATTTCAACATTTTTATTTATTCAACAGTTTAGGACCACAGTTTCAAAACAACTTGGAAAAGTCCAAGGAAACATGTAAGAAATAACAAAACGACAAAGTCAATTGATGTAACAAAATTTAAAAAGGAGAAAATACATTATGAAGCATTTTGCAAACTGGCTGTGAATGCTTAAACAAGTCTACATAGACAAACTAAAACAAATACATACAGAGATTCCAAAATAAGGCATTAATCCTAGCAGAGTGTATAGTAATCTTAAGCATATTTATTTAAATGACTTACACTGGTCGAGAAATGAAGTGAAGTCATCCCTGTCTAATCCACCATTTGGCTATCTTTTAGAACAATTTTGGGATTTTTACTTAACAGCTCGTTATTACAATTACCATAAATCTGAGCAGCATGACAGTAGGAAGCACAAGAAATGCAGATGGCAGTTTTTTTCTATGTCTAGTCTTCAACCAATCGTTTCTTCTCACTCACGTAATAGACTTTTAACAGATATGAAAACACAAGCACCAACTAAATGCCATCTATGTTAGGATGAATGCAGCCTTAATCCATGCACTTTTACTACACTGTACAAATTCTTAAAACACTGACTTGCCTCATAGCAACAGAGTTTGACATCAGCACTTTTGCTTGCAGTAGGTAATATGCAACTCAAAACCATTCAATATTTGCATTTTGTTGACTGATGTGCCTCTGTCAGCTGATAAGGGGTAGTTTTCTTCACGTTTGTAATGCAAACCAAAGGGGATTAATAGTAGGAAAATTTTGTTAGAAAATGAAGGTCTCTTTGTGGCATGATGGTCCACTCTGAAGGATGGTTCATCTTCTGCAGCCAAAGAAATAAGACCAACAGTCTGTATTTTCATCATGTCCTATCTGAGGATTTGTTTGGGTTCACTGAGAACAACTCCACCATCTTTCATTGCTTTATGAAACCTCTGAATCTGTAACAAAATGGGATGGTGTATTAGAAGACAAGAAAACATTTGCTTCTCTTAGATACTCTATAGTATGCTGCTACTATCGCTCCTCCAGTGAGCCAGACAATTATAAAGCTACATTCACCTCTCAGAAATGCCTAGCTTCCATTCACGAGATGGCAGAAGTTAACTTCAAACATAGCCCTCAACCTCTAAGCACAAGAAATCTGGACAGAGCCAAAAATAAACGGGGAGCAAAGGCAGAAAAACTGGGATGAATTTTAAATACTGCTCTTATGAACTTGGAAAGTTGATAAAACAACAGGCTTTGCATTAACATGCATTTTCTGGAAAACGTGAAGTCTGAAATTCAAATGTCTGTCATTATTTAGTGACTTCAATTCTCAAGCGATTTGCCAGAAAAACACAAATTTTATGAACAACATTCCAGTAATTCAAAGCAAAAAATCTGGATAATCTGTGAAAATCTGGGCAACTGAGAGGTATGACTCCAAATGTCAAGCTCAGAGAGTCCCTAATTTCAAAAAGCTGTGCCTCCTAGCGCGGTTCCAGGTGCTGACCGCAAGTTAAAATGGTCTTTCACGTCATACTTCTACAGCTACTACCAAATTTATCAGATAAGGTAAAGAACATAAATAAGTATGCATTACAGCCAGACATACCTCTCAACCTCTTAGCCCAAGAAACTGGGCAAAGCTTGACATAATGGGTCAACAACGGCCGGTTTGTGTTAAAATGCATTTTCTAAAGGGTGTGAAGTCTGAAACTAAAATGTATGTCATTATTTAGTGATTTCATTCCACAGACCACCCCAGTAATTTGCCAACCCCACCCCCCCTCCCCACAACACACACACACATTTCATAAAGAACAGACTGAAATTTTGAAGCAAAATACTGGACAGTTGAGAGGTATGCAGTCAGAAAGGAAGTAACATTTTTTATATTCTACATACAAATATACAGATACCAAGAGTACCAAATGCAGTCAGTGCACACCCACAGAACACCTCAAAAGGTAATGCAACTAGTGAATATACTCATCATAGTAATACATGTTTGAATAGCAGGACTGTTACTACTGGAATTCATAATACGGACAGGAGAAAGCAAGTAGCACCAATCTTCTGTCCAGACCTTTTCTAGTAGTTAAGGCATTTCAAGGAGTGTACTATCTCATTTTGTGATTTTTAAGAGAAGTGTAGTCATAAGAGAAAAATACAGTTGGACTTTGTTCTTTCCCAATGGTGGTGGCAATGCGACTTGTGTGTTAAGTCTACATTACAGATTGATTTAGTTTTTATGTTCAGGCAGTTAAGAATGACAACTCCCTGAAAGAAGGGTTATTTTACAATCCAAGTAATGTTTAAACTGATTCAAGTTATCTGAAGACTGAACATTTTATGGTAATATATTCTATGCAGTAGGGATAAATTGCATTATATACATACTTCTTATTTTGGTTTTGTTTATAATAAAGTTTGAAAAGTATTTAATGTCTTGGTGTTCTTGAGTTAGTTCGAATGCCCATTAATGATGCTCTTAATTTGTCTCTGAAGACTTCGTAAGTCTGGATTAATTTGATCTGGAGATGACTATACTGCATAGTGAATAAATTCAAGAGTTGCCACTGTTCCATGTAAGTGTATTCTTCTACCAATGGTACTTTCTTGGTAAATTTCCTTTGAACGGACTTCCAAGGAAACTAAATGTCCAATTTTGTAGCTTCAAAATACATTGTTGCATTCAATAATGTGTCAGATACAGGTTTTGTAAAGTAAAACCAGACTATTTACCTCTTGTGGTAGTGTTTTTGAGTAACCCAGTTTGTCTCACAGCCTTCCTGTGGATTGTACTCATGTTTATTCAAAGAATATTTACATCCAATAAATGCCTAAGTCACAATATTCTTCAACTTCTTCTAAACTGAATTTTACAATGTGATTGGTTTATAAAATGAAGATGTGCCTAAAAATAATAACTTGTATTAATACTAAGCTGCAGCCATGTATGATTTGCTCCCTCTACAATTTCTGACAATTACTGATTGCAACTAGATCTAAATATTGTTCATTTCTTAATATAGATTTTGCACCATCTGCATATTTAGTAAAGCAACATTTACTGATAACAGGAATTACAGCAAACACCTGATTAAAACAGAATAGATCCCAAAACTGAACCCAGACGTTACCAGTAATGCACTGTATAACACTTAGATTATGTGTCCCAGGCAGTTATGTCCCTATCCCTAAGCAGCATTCTTCCCTCACACAGGATGATGCCACAATACAGAAAAATAAAAAATGACTGACCAAAAACTGGCTTAGCTTCTGGTGTCAATTCATGGGGGTCCAGTATCTGACAGCCTGGGATGATATGGTCAACAGACCACGCTGCTTTGCCAACAGATGGTCTTCACCTGTCTCCTCTAGGCTTTAGGTTGCTGGCAAAGGTACTTGCCTCCCCCATAGTGCTGTTTTTAGGCAAGGCCATAAGAACAAAATTCCTGACTTAAAACTATCCTCCAGAAACAAACTCAAGAGTTATGCTGTCTGTTGCTCGTCTCTCTCTAACATCGATGACAAGTCGGCGGGGTATTTCGTTTAGATGCCTTAATATATAAGAACACATCAGGATGGATAGCAGCATCATAAAATACAAACGGACTAGCTAACAAACCGACCTTACATACATACATACATGTTTACATCTCAACAGTTAACTACAAAATGGCACTCACGCTTGCACGTGCTCAGTATTTATACACTTGTGCAAGCCCTTGGATAGCTTCTTAAAGGTACACACACACACACACACACACACACACACACACACACACACACACACACACACACACACACACACACACACACAAACAGATCTACAGAGTCTAAATCAGAAATTGCACTCACTTGAAGCACTTCCCACCCTGAAAGATGCTGATGTCTGCGCAGTCACAGAGATATGGTTCAAGGCCTCCAACAGTACCCTAGCCATGCAGGACTGCAATGCCTTCCACGCGTTCAGACCACATAAACATGAAAAAACAAGGGAGGAAAACTATCCATCTTCATTAGACATATACACCTTTAGACTAGTTAAACAGTACGACTCCTTAGTTACTCCAAGCCCAACTAACTGTAGGAAAGACCCCACCCTCTCCACATCAGAGTTAGCTATAGGTCCCCCACCAAGAACCACAAAAACCACACAGCCTACCTGGACTTACTTGAGTCACTTTCAGTACAGCCAAATATCTGGTCATGGGGACTTTAACCTTCCATCGTAACATACACGTGCTCACCCAAAGGTTCCTGAACTTTAACAGAAATGCTCTGGAACAGATGGTAAGCATCCCCACAAGAGGCTTTAACATCCTTGACACAGTGCTCACCAACATGGGGGATCACTGTACCACCACATGTGTGGGGCACTCCCTGGTAAAGTCGGATCATAAATCAGTCTCGTTCGAAGCAACGATTGAACCTGACCCACCCTCAGTTAAAAGATTTCTCTAAATAAAACTACAGCCTACTGAATGATGGCATCAGCAGTTTCAGACCCCCTTACAATACTGGCAACAATGACCCCTATTACTCAGGTGTACACAAATGTCCAGTACAAACACCTATACAAATGTACAAGCTCAACCATACCGGAACTGATCAAATCAAGATCCTCATGAAAAAATAAGCTACCTGGTGGACATCCAGCATAAATAGGTTATACAATAACAGAAAGAAACTGCTGTCAAAAAACAAGAGGGAACAGTCCCAGGAAAGGAAGAATTCCCTCTATTGCATAAACAAGCAGATTAGACATATTGCAAAATCCTCTAAAGTTAATTACAGAACTAAATTAGCAACCCTAGGTAAGGTAAAGCACAAAGCATTCTTTAGCTATGTCCAAAATCTAAAAGGGAAGGCCCCAGCTTTGTGCCGAACTAGCTTTGGACAGTACCACTTATACTGAACCTGAGGACACTGCCAACCTGCTATCGGACAGGTTTGGCGAAAACTTCACTCCTTCCCCCACCAATCATACACCATAACATACCTGTCACCAGTCCTCTGCCTAGTATCTCCAGAGAGCAGGTCATAGCTGCACGCTCAAAGGCCAAAAAGACAGCCTCTATAGGACCGGACAACATCCCAGGCTGCTTATTAAATGGTCTAAAACAGGAGTTATCGGAACTGCTGAGCACGCTCTTCAATCTCAGTGTAAGCACTACTGTTGTGAGTCCACAAGATACAATTTATTCCAAGTATAAAATTAAGCGCTTTCGTCAATGCCAGTTGACTTCATCAGAATAACCCAATGATCATAAAAATTATGTTTAAATAGTACAGGCTTAACAAGGATTGGCTGTTTCACCCCCAATCATAAAACATGTTTTAAAAGGTTCATTACAGAATATTCAAGGCTAGTGCAAAAAAATTGCTTGTTTAAAAAAAACAAAGTTTCTTATTTGTATTAAACAGTTTTACACAAAGAAAATGTTCAATAAAATTAGTATAAACCAAAAATACAACAGCAAATATTCGGGTGCATTAATGTATATGTGTGCATATTCTCATTCAAACCAGTTTAAGACATTTAAACATGTCCTGCCTTTTCTTTCAATATAGGTAATATAGTTAAATAATCATTTAACCCCGGGGGGAAGTTTGCAGCTAGTCTTAGTTGCCATAACAGTTCTTTCTTGTTTAAGGCATTCTGCCAGTCTCCACCCCTAACTTCAATATTCACTAAATCTAGTATGGCAAATTTGAAACCACTGTAATCCACACATTGGGTACTATGCTTATACAAGGCATTGGTTTCCTTTTTATTCTTTATATCGTATAGATTTTCATATATTCTAGTTTTAAATAACTTTTCTGTCTTCTCAATGTAAAAAGATGTACAAGTATTACACCTAGCGATGTATACCAATTTACTTGAATAACAGTTGCCTCTTCTTAAACAGACTATACTCCTTATTTTTGTTAGCTAAAGAAATAAAGTTGTCTTGCAGAATGTAAGAACAATAAGCACACTTACCACAAGGTCTTCTACCATTTAAATTTACATGTTCACCTTGATTTTTATTTTTATTTTCCAAGATTGTTTTTAAGTTTGGGCCAATCTTGGTTGAGAATACAGGCTTCTCGCCTAAAACTTGAAAGATTTCATTATTAGTTTTGAAAATGCTTTTAAACACATGCAAAATGAGCCCCATGAATTCACAAACTAAACTAATCTCATCAAAAAGAAAACAAGTCTTGTACATCAATGGTCAAAAGGAAAGAATCAGCACACCACAGGTCACTTTTTAATTGTCCTAGTAGACCTTGTGGTAGGTGTGCTTACTGTTCTTACATTCTGCAAGACAACTTTATTTCTTTAGCTAACAAAAATAAGGAGTATAGTCTATTTAAGAAGAGGCAACTGTTATTCAAGTAAATTGGTATACATCGCTAGGTGTAATACTTGTACATCTTTTTACATTGGGAAGACAGAAAGGTTATTTAAAACTAGAATATATGAACATCTATACGATATAAAGAATAAAAAGGAAACCAATGCCTTGTATAAGCATAGTACCCAATGTGTGGATTACAGTGGTTTCAAATTTGCCATACTAGATTTAGTGAATATTGAAGTTAGGGGTGGAGACTGGCAGAATGCCTTAAACAAGAAAGAACTGTTATGACAACTAAGACTAGCTGCAAACTCCCCCCCGGGGTTAAATGATTATTTAACTATATTACCTATATTGAAAGAAAAGGCAGGACATGTTTAAATGTCTTAAACTGGTTTGAATGAGAATATGCACACATATACATTAATGCACCCGAATATCTGCTGTTGTATTTTTGGTTTATACTAATTTTATTGAACATTTTCTGTGTGTAAAATTGTTTAATACAAATATGAAAATTAGTTTTTTTAAACAAGCAATTTTTTTGCACTAGCATTGAATATTCTGTAATGAACCTTTTAAAACGTTTTATAATTGGGGGGGTGAAGCAGCCAATCATTGTTAAGCCTGTACTATTTAAACATAATTTTTATGATCATTGGGTTATTCTGATGAAGTCAACTGGCATTGATGAAAGTGCTTAATTTTATACTTGGAATAAATTGCATCTTGTGGACTCACAACAGTAGTGCTCCTTTTTTGTTTCATTTGTGGTATTTGAGCACTATTGCACCACCTTTTTGTTTTTTTTTTGTCTGGTTTGTGGTGCTGGTTGTTACGGAGTCCCCAGAAACTTTGAATCTGTCACCTATTTCTGAACCTGGGCAAAATGCTGAACTACTACTTCTTAAAAAACATGTAGCGGAACTCAAAGGGGAGCTTACTCGTTTTATTGAACTGCTATCCCAGTCTCGTTCTAGCAACACTAATTCCTTTGCATCTTTTGATACTCGTAAGGAGGACAAGGAGCATTCCATTATGGCGACTACTATCTACAGCCCTAATTTTTCATCATACCACCTTAAGAAACATGGTGATGTCATCATTACAGTTCAGGTACACTATGGCGAGCCTGAAGAGCGTCCTTTCAGTGATGGTAAGCAAGTTACTGAAGCTGGAAACGTTACAGCTTCTTTTTTGCCTACAAGTACTGGTAGGTCAAATTGTGTGGTGCACTTTGGAGCCGAGATTGACAATATTACGGATAATAGTCCAAAACATAACACGCCAAAGTGAGCGCCAAAATGACAACTTAAATAAAGGTATGACTGTTTCTAACACAGATACTGTACAGTCTACTGCCCGTTTTGAGGGAAACGTTCATTCTAACAGCAGGGACAATACTCCTTATGAAGTGAATGCTAATTCAGTATGTGCATGTAAAAATTCTGCTGCTACTAAAGTAAATGTGTTAACAAACCAAAGGAGCATTATGGTGCATTGGTTCAAAAACATTTTTCTAACACAACTAGTATGGCTAAAACGTCTTTCAATGGAAAAGACAATGGTTACAAATCTTTGAAAGAGATGATTTATACCTTTGAGAAAAGACTTTTTTAAATACAAGATGTGCCAAATTGAAATAGGTTATCTGAATGAATATTAAAAAGAAAGTAGTGCCACAAGGTTTAAGAGTATTTAGATTCCCTTTTGGAATTTATTACAATATAGAAATTGTTAATGTGTTCACCACTATGTTTGATAGGTGGGGATTTGAACTGCTTACTAAGAGTGTGTTCTATTATGAGCAAATGGAAGGAAGGTTGCACAAAGAAGCTGATGACCTTAATGAAATGATTTTCAATGATTTATTATTTGCACAGTATGAAGGGTTTTATAACAAGGTGATAAGTAGGGTAGATAAGAAATGTGATAACATTTTTAATAAGAAAGTTAAAAAAAATAGACAGATTGTAAGCAGTACAAATACTGTAAGGTGTATCCTATTGATAAATTAATTTTAGTGACAATGACAAAGCTGATTGCTTTTCTTCAATACAAAATTGTGAAGTTCACTTAGATCATGTGGATTTGGAATGAACAGGAGAGGAGGAACACTTTATTGAGGGAGAAGGTAGTAACCGGTTAGATTATCAGGATTTTCCCCTTCCAAGATGCTCAGAAAGAATAGTGAGTTGCAAACAAGTGTATTATCACACTTACAGCAAGGTAGCACAACAGTACAGAGGTCCTCCCAGTTGGTAGGAAATTTAGTCCCAGTTATACAAGTTAGTAATGTCCAGCACACTTTAAATGGTTTTCATATTTACAATTACACCAATAGGGTTATTTCACAAGAATATTTTCCCTATTTTCTAAGGGATTTAAATTTGTACCTACGAAAATCCCGGATATAGCTGATACAGTGGTTGATGTGCAACTTTATTTGAGAAAATTAAATTTAAAATTAATGTATTCTAATAAGGAAGAATGTGATACCACCAACTGTTCCACTACAACATTGAGAAAAAGTAGTGTGTACAATCCTCCCCTACATCCACTCATTATTACATTTGAGAAGGTTATTAAAGAAGATATTTATAAAATATGGGGTAACCAAAGAAGAATATTCTCAAATCTTAGTATAAATGAGAGGAAATGACTAAATAACTTAAGGGAGGATAGAAGTATACATGTTATGACACCTGATAAAGGTGGTGGAATTATTTTATATAATTGTGATGATTACACAAATATTATGCAAACTATTCTATTCAGTGTTGAAAATTATTCCACATGTTCCAGGAATGAAATACACATTTCTTATCATAGGATAGATAGCTTTTTATATGAGTATGTCATGGATCAGAGGATTTCTAAGGTAGATTATGATTTTCTCCTGAATTTGCATCCCAAAATTCCTGTCATCTTCAGTATACCGAAAGTACATAAAAATATTGAAAACCCACCTTTTAGGCCCATTGTGGCAGCTGCTGGTTCAAAAACGCACAATTTAGCTGTTTACGTCGATAGAAAAATTAAACGTGTTTGAACAATTCCCACATTTGGTCAAAGATTCCTGGGATTTTTTAGGACAGTTAAAAAGTGACCTGTGGTGTGCTGATTCTTTCCTTTTGACCACTGATGTACAAGATTTGTTTTCCTGTATTCCCAAACAAGAAGGGTTACATTTCTTTGAAGAAATACTTTATACTACTTCGAACCTGCACCCTGATGAGATTAGTTTAGTTTGTGAACTCATGAGACTCCTTTTGGAAAACAACTACATATATTTTGAGGGTGAATACTTCCAGCAAGTCAAGGGTGTAGCAATGGGAGCAGTTTGTGCTCCAACATATGCTAACTTGGCCTTGCTGGTTTGGGAAAGAGAACATGTTTTTAAAAGTGAGTTCTTTTCCAAGGTTGCATTTTATTGTAGGTTTTTGGATGATATTTTTATTTTATGGAAGGGATCTTCTGAATCCATTCCAGTTTTCATTCAATACCTAAACCAAACTACCAACTTTCTAAAATTTACATTCAATTTTCATAAACAAGAAATCCATTACTTGGATACTAAAATAATTAAGGACCATGAAAAGTTTATATCTAAAATATATCGTAAAAAAACTTTTTGTAACAGTTATTTACATTTTGATAGTAATCACCCAATGTCACAAAAGAAAAGTATTCCCAAGGGACAAGCAATCAGGGTTGCCAGAATGACATCTTCAAAACAGGATGTCATTCAGGAATTTATTTGTCTAAAAGACATGTTCCTTGAGAGAGGTTACCCTGGTGACTTTATTGATGCAATACTTAGTGGAGTATTAAGTGACTGGGGTAAAAAATACACTGCGTTATTAGGTAGAGGTGTGAATAGAATGAACAACACATGAACAACTACTGAGACTGTGAACAAAGTTGATTTTCAACAAGCATGTATTGTTCAATATAGTCCTTTATACCAGCAGGTTAAGGAAACACTTTATAAAAATTGGAGCATTTTCAAAACTAATAATGAAATCCTTCAAGTTTTAGGCGAGAAGCCTGTATTCTCAACCAAGATTGGCCCAAACTTAAAAACAATCTTGGAAAATAAAAATCAAGGTGAACATGTAAATTTAAATGGTAGTAGACCTTGTGGTAAGTGTGCTTACTGTTCTTACATTCTGCAAGACAACTTTATTTCTTTAGCCAACAAAAATAAGGAGTATAGTCTGTTTAAGAAGAGGCAACTGTTATTCAAGTAAATTGGTATACATCGCTAGGTGTAACACTTGTACATCTTTTTACATTGAGAAGACAGAAAAGTTATTTAAAACTAGAATATATGAAAATCTATACGATATAAAGAATAAAAAGGAAACCAATGCCTTGTATAAGCATAGTACCCAATGTGTGGATTACAGTGGTTTCAAATTTGCCATACTAGATTTAGTGAATATTGAAGTTAGGGGTGGAGACTGGCAAAATGTCTTAAACAAGAAAGAACTGTTATGGCAACTAAGACTAGCTGCAAACTTCCCCCGGGGTTAAATGATTATTTAACTATATTACCTATATTGAAAGAAAAGGCAGGACATATTTAAAAGTCTTAAACTGGTTTGAATGAGAATATGCACACATATACATTAATGCACCCGAATATTTGCTGTTGTATTTTTGGTTATACTAATTTTATTGAACATCCACGGTGGTGGTGTTGCGGTAGCATTGTCGTCTCACAGTAAGACTCTGTCCGGTTCGATTCTCAGCTAGAGTGTCTTCTGCGTGGAGACATGCGTGAATGGGCGTACCTTCTTTGAAGGTTGTGCGTCAGGGCTGGCAACTTGGCACATAAAAATCAACTGCCAATCATTAGCGGATCGGAGTTACGCTGTGGCGACCCCTAACTGGGAAAAGCCGAAAGACACAACAACTAATTTTATTGAACATTTTCTTTGTGTAAAACTGTTTAATACAAACATGAAAATTTTTTTTTTAAACAAGCAAATTTTTTTGCACTAACCTTGAAAATTCTGTAATGAACCTTTTAAAACATGTTTTATAATTGGGGGGGGGGGGGTGAAACAGTCAATCATTGTTAAGCCTGTACTATTTAAACATAATTTTTATGATCATTGGGTTATTCTGATGAAGTCAACTGGCACTGACGAAAGCGCTTAATTTTATACTTGGAATAAATTGTATCTTGTGGATTCACAACAGTAGTGCTCCTTTTTTGTTTCATTTGTGGTATTTGAGCACTATTGCACCACCTTTTCGTTTTTTTTCAGTGTAAGCACTGGCTTTCACCCAGCTGAGTAGAAAACAGCAACCATAATCCCCTTGCACAAAGGGGGTCCCCCTTAACCGACCCTGGGAACTATAGACCCATAAGCCTAACCAGTCTTATCTGCAAGGCCATTGAGAGAATCACCATGGATCTTAACAAGGATATAGGTGACCTTCAAACTCTTGACTCAACACAGTTTGGCTTCATTAAGGGAAGATCTGGCCTCCTAAACCTGGTGGACTTTGAGAATGTCAGCAAGGTCCTGGATGAAGGCAAAACAGTTCACACTGCCTATCTCGACCTAACCAAAGCCTATGACACAATCCCTCAACTCAAGCATCACTGAGAAACTCACCCAGCTGGGGATTATCCCTTACCTCACTAGATGGGTTGCCAACTGGCTCACAAACAGAACACATGGTCAAAATTGGGGATGCCAACTCTACTAGCAGAATGTTACCAGTGGTGTTCCACAGGGATCTGTGCTAGGCCCCCAAACGTTTAGTATCTATTTTTCAGAAGTCCAGGCGAAAACAGATGGCCTTTGGCTTATCAAGTTTGCTGATGACTGCAAACTGGGTGCAATCATCAAATTCCCCAAAGATGTCAAAATACTACAAAATGGGTTTACACAGACAAATAATCGTTATCAAAGCCACAGACGAACTAAATGCACAAAAATGCATAATAATCCCATTAGGCAAAGGAGAAACCCCTGCTAATTACAACATTAATAACACTACCCAAGTTCAAACTCAGTGGTGAGAGATTTAGGAAGGCAAACCGATAGCCTCAGTTTTAATCATCAGGTGTCCACAGTAGTAAGGAAGACCTTCTACATTGCACACATCATAAACAAGGGTATAGCATCCAAAGCTGAGGAGGTTATAAATCCCCTGTACTCAGCTCTCAGACCAATAACAGGGTACAATGGTCCCTTCTGTATGTACCTCACCAGACATCTGCAGCAAATGCAGAGACCCGAGAGGTTTCTCACCAAGAAAATTCAAGGCCTACAACACATGACTTACATGGACAGACTGAAAGCCCTATCACTTTAGTCACCATCACATAGACTGCTTACAGGCAACTTGTGCCTGGCCTACAGAGCAGTCTCAGACCTTGCCTTCATGAACTTACTGCACATACGCAAATCCAATGGGGCAAGATTCACTCGCTCTAAGGATCTTAACCTAGCCTATGATATTAACAGGACATACTGGAGAGACATACGTCTCTCAGAGGTTGCCACTCCTCTAGAACAAACTCCCAATTCATGTAAAACAGAGCTCCTCAATGACCCTATTTAAGTATAACCTAGACAATTGGATGGGAAAAGTACAGTTGTGTACACTTACCATAAATGTAGATGTTCTAGTGTATTCACTGTTGCAGTCATCACATTTGGGTTATCTGCTTGCATTACCCCTCAGTCAGCCTGATTATCAAAGTCTTAGGTCCTGCGTCGGTTGCTGTCTCATCTTCCATGACGTCAGATAGTCAGGGATATAAAGCATGCAGCCGATGCCATTTTATCAGTTTTTCTTGCCCCAGATGTCAGGTGCCCCCATAATGGGAAGCAATAATATACAAGGTTACACCTCCAACAAAAAGCAAATACACCAGAAAGCTTTAAGCATAGTAAACAAGAATAGAGATATAGACAACAGAAGTCAATGGGCTGGAAGGAGGGTAACAAGGACTGCAACAGTGAATATACTCCAACAACTACATTTATGGTAAGTGTACACAACTGTACTATGTTCTTTGTGTTTCACTGTCGCAGATAGCATTAGGACCAGCTATAAGGTCCTGCAAGACTGCAGTGGCAAAGCCAGCTCTGGATTTAGAAAAAATTGGCAAGTGGTAATGATTGGTGAAGGTATGTACAGAACTCTAGGTAGCAGTTTCTAGGATGTCTCTGGTAGGGACACCAGTGAGAAAGGCTGTAGAGGTAGATGCAGCCCTAGTTGAAAGTAGTCTTATCCCCTGTGGGGTAGGTTTTCCGTGGTGCTTATAGCAGAAATGAATGCAATGGCGCATCTACTTAAAAATGGTTTGCTTTGAAATGGTTTTCCCCTTTGCCCCTGCAGCCAATACAACCAGCAGCTGTTCAGATTTCCTGAGAGGTTTAGTCCAGTCCAAGTAAAATCTAAGTTGTCTGTGCACGTCCAAGGAATGCAGTATTCATTCCCCTTTGTTCTGTGGATTAGAAAAGAAGGTTAGCAAATGAATGGACTGATTAAGGGCCACACTGGATACCACCTTGGGCATGAAGGAGGGACTGGTCCTGAGGGACACCCTGTCCACATGAAAGATGATGAAAGGCTCCCCAGCCATGAGGGCCTGTAATTCAGACACCCTTCTTGTTGAAGTGATGGCTAGAAGGAAGGCTGTTTTCCAAGAAAGGGATTTCAACTCTGCACTTGCAGCTGGCTCGAAGGGAGGTAGAGTGAGCTTTTCCAATACAAGGTTAAGGTCCCAGGCTGGAGTAGGGACTTTCCTGGGTGGTCTTAAGTTTTTCGCCCCTCTGAGGAATTGTTTCAGCAGTGGATGAGAGAAAAGGGGTGGTTCTGTATTGTAATGAGCTGAAATGGCTGAGGCATGAATTTTGATGGAGGAAAAGGAAAGGCCCTTTTGAAGCATCTCAGTTAAGTATTGAAGAATCTGAGGTAAACTGGGCGCTGTTGTGTCCATTCTATGAGTTTGGCTCCAGGAACAGAATAGTACAGTTGTGTACCTACCATAAATGTAGATGTTCGAGTGTATTCACTGTTGCAGTCATTACAATTGGGTTATCCTGCTGGCAGGCTACCTGCAGTCAGCCTGAGTTCCAAAGTCTACGTCCGGCATTGGTTGCTGTCGCCTCCTCCCTGACGTCAGTGTGCCAGGGGTATAAAAGATGCAGCCAACGCCATTTTTTTCAGTTTTTCTTGCCCCAGATGTCAGTTGCCCCTAAAATGGTAGGCTAAATTATGCCAAAAAGCATGCATACAGAAAAAACAACTTTTCCTTCATCTACAAGCAAATACACCACATAGGTTGTATAGAATAGAGAAGTACAGATAAGTCCCAGCAAAGGAAAAGGGGAATGGTGGGAGGGTAACCTGGACTGCAACAGTGAATACACTCGAACATCGTGTTCATCGTGTTTCACTGTTGCAGTCATTACAACTGGGTTGAATCCCAAAGCTAAGGTTGGGAGGCTGGTGCTAAATAGGATTAGGAGAGGATATCAGGCCCTGCAGAACTGCAGTGGCAAAGTCTGCCCTGGATTTAGAGTAGAGAGGTAAGTGATTGTGCTTTGTAAAAGTATGCACTGAACTCCAAGTTGCAGCCTCTAAGATGTCTTTGGTTGGTACGCCTCTGAGGAAGGCTGCTGAAGTGGCTGCTGCTCTGGCTGAATGTGGCCTAATGCCCTTAGGCACTGATTTGCCATGCTGTGAATAGCAGAAACGAATGCAATGGCCTATCCACTTTGAAATAGTCCATTTTGAGATAGGCTTTCCTTGTGATCCTGCAGCATATGCCACTAGACTTTGCTCAGTCTTTCTGAAAGCTTTGGTTCTGTCCAAGTAGAAGCGCAGCTGCCTGTGAATGTCCAAAGAATGCAGAAGTCTCTCACCTTTATTCTGTGGGTTTGGTTAAAGGTAGGCAAATGAACTGTTTGGTTAAGGGCCACAGTGGACACTACCTTAGGCATAAATGTAGGGTTTTTGTCCTCAGAGAAACCCTGACATGATGGAAAATGATAAAAGGTTCCACAGCCATGAGTGTCTGTAACTCTGAGACTCGTCTAGCGGGGGTTATTGCTAGGAGCAGAGCTGTTTTCCAGGATAAGAATTTTATATCCGCTGCAGAGGCTGGCTCAAACGTAGGCAGTGTGAGTTTTTCCAAGACATAGTTTAGGTCCCATGCAGGTATTGGGGCTCTCCTTGGAGGACTTATGTTTTTGGACCCTCTGAGGTACTGCCTTAGTAATGGATGTGAAAAAATAGGTGGTTCTGTATTGTAATGAGCTGAAATGGCAGAGGCATGAATTTTAATTGATGAAAAGGAAAGGCCTTTATCCAGCATCTCAGTTAAGTATTGCAAAATCTGAGGAATATTTGGAACAATCATGTCAATACCTTGTGCCTGGTTCCAAGCACAGAATCTCTTCCATTTTTCTGCATAAGATTTTCTGGTGCTAGGCCTCCTGGCCTCCAAAATAACATCCATCACTGCTTTAGAAAGAGGTGCGTCTTGAATGGCTACATTATCCGCCATGCTGCCAGGTTTAAGGTCCTGAGTTGGCTGTGCAGTATCTGACTGTCTTGTTGAATCAATAAGTGAGGAATTTGAGGTAATGTCCAAGCTGGGCATTGAGACAAGCTCTTTAGGATTGGGTACCAGTGCTGGCGGGGCCAGTCTGGGGCAATCAGTATCATTTTTGGCTTCTCTTGTCTGACCTGGAGGAGTACCTTGGGGAGGAGAGGCAGAGGAAGAAAGGCATATACTGTTAGATTTTTCCAGCTGAAAGACAGAGCATCCACTTTCCATGCTTGCTTGTGATAAGTCCTTATGCAGAATCTCTGTAGTTAGCAGTTGTGAGGGGAGTTAAATAGGTCTATGTCCGGGCATCCCCAGTTCTTTGTTATCATGCTGAAGACTTGTGGATCCAATTTCCACTCGTGGGGATCCATTAGGTTTCTGCTTAGTTCGTCTGCCAGAGTATTTATCCTTCTTGGCAGGAACTGTGCTTGCAGATGTACTTGGTAAGTCAATGTTGTGTCCCACAAGTTCATGGCTAGTCTACAGAGGGGGTAGGACTGTGTGCCCCCCTGCTTGTTTATGTACGACATGACTGTAGTATTGTCCGTCTTTATCAGTAGTTGTCCTGGATGAAGTAGATCCTTGAAGGTTGTCAGGGCATTCTGAACAGCTAGCATCTCTTTTTGATTGATATGTAGATGCATTTGACTTGTGGACCATATGACCTGAATACATCTTCCTGCCATATGGGCCCCCCCCAGGCATAATCTGATGCATCTGTTGTCATTGTCTGCCTGGCTATGGGTATGGTGAATGGCTGTCCCGTGTTGAGGTGACAGGCTTTTCCCCACCATCGAAACTCCTGTTGCAGGCAGGGAATGAGGGTAATTATTGTTTCTAGGATGTGGCAATGTTGAGTCCAAACACTTTTTAGATACCACTGAAGTTTCCTCATATGCAGTCTTGCATATGGAATTAGCAGAATGCAGGATGCCATGAAGCCCAAAGCCTGCAGAATTTTTCTTGCAGATAACTGGGTCTTTGTTGCCAACATTTTGAAATAAGTAGTCAGCTGAATCTGGTGTGAGATAAGCCATCTGGGCAGTTGTATTCAAGCTTGCACCCAGGAATATTATCTCTTGAGAGGGTACGAGTTTTGATTTCTTTTCGTTTACTGTGTACCATAGACCTGTTAGTAACCTTTTTACAAATGCCAGATGCTGTAGTACAGTGTCCTTGTTCTCTGCTTGAATAAGGCAGTCGTCCAAGTAAGGATATATTTGTATTCCTCTTTGTCTGCAAAATGCAATCACTGGTGCCAGGCATTTTGTGAAGACCCTGGGCGCAGTAGATAAGCCAAAGGGCAGTGCAGAGAATTGGTAGTGCATTGAGCCAGCTATAAATCTGAGGTATCTTCTGCCTGATTATCTGATTGGGACATGCAGGTATGCCTCTTTTAGGTCTAAAGTCACAAGCCAAGCCTTCTTGCCCAGCATGGGCAGAAGCTGCTGCAAAGTTAACATTTTGAATTTTGGGATATCCAGGAATATGTTTAATACAGATAAGTCCAGTATTGTTCTCCAGGCTTTGTCCTTTCTGGGTACCAAGAAAAGCCTTGAGTACAATCCTAGTCCCTGCTCTTGCTGTGGTACTTGTTGAATGGCTCTCATGTCCATGAGGGATGAAACTTGTTTTTGAGCCTCTGTCCATTGATTGCATGGCAAGGTGTGAAAGTGGAACCTGTAGCCTTGAGATACAATATTTAAGACCCATTTGTCCTGGGTGATCATGTGCCAATTTTGTGAAAAAAGTGCTAGTTTTCCCCCCAAAGGAGCTGCCAGAAGATAAGTGCTTGGTGCTGGCAGGGGAAAGTCATTGAGACTGTTTCCTGTATGGCTGTGGTTTTTTCTCTCCGCTTTTGGAGGTAGAAGCACCCTGTTGTTTAGGCCTGTATGAGCCTTGGGGCTGTGATCTGCCTCTGGGGTGTCCGTATCTGCCTCTTTGTGGCCTGTCTGACACTGGAAAGGACCAATTCTTTGTAGGCCAGTTCCTGCTAAATCTGGGAGGCTGTACCTGTAAGAAATCCTTCACTGTTTGCATAGATTTAGCTTTGTCCTCCATTTTCTTCAACACTTCTTCTGCTTTAACACATTCTGAATTTGTCAACATTTTCTGTTTAAGCAGTGACATAAGATATTTCTGATATTTAAGCATATGAAACTGACAATTTAAAGCTCTTACAGCCAAGGTAGCAGAAGTATAAATCTTTTTCCCCCATCTGTCCAGGGCCCTTGAATCCCTATCAGAGGGGATAGGGTTTTTTGCAGTGGAAGCCTTGACCCCCTTGGGACCCTGAGAAATAGTTTCTGGGTCAGCAGCAGGGTTTTTGTAAAGAAATTTATGTGAATCCAGAACCCTGTAGTAATCTGTCGGGCTTAACAGGAGCTGGTGGTAAAGAGTAAGGAGATAGTCCGGACTCTGAAAATACATCATCTACAATGTCTAAAACAGGAGGAATAGCAAGGGGCCTGTGCTGGGGTAATAAAAGGAAGTCTCTGAGCCTTTTCTTGGATTCTCAGTAATCTTGGCTCTCCCAATGGAAATGCTCCATCATAGTATGCAGGGTCTCCCCAAAAGAATAATCCTCAGGAGGAGAGGCTGAAGGGATAGAGTCTTCAGCATCAGAATCCTCACAGGGAGGAAGGGAATATTCATGTTCAGAAGAGGAATCAGAGGAAATGGAAACCTGATCTGAAGATTCATATTCGATCTCTTGCCTAGGCCTCTTATCATGGGGGGGACGGGAACCTCTTATCAGGAGGGGGATGGGAACCCCTATCAAAGTAATTAGGTCTTCGGCATTTTTTTAGGCATAGAGGCCTGTCCAGGAGAATGCTGTACTTGTTTCTTTGTCTTTAGAGCTGCTTTAGTCTTAGCCTTTGAAGCTGAAGTTGGCTTTACATATAACTGTGTAGGCCTGAAAACACCCTCAGAAGCCGATGCCTGCTCAGCTGCTCCGGACCCATCTGAGGGAACAGTTTCCGAGTGTCCAATACCTTGAGTTTCCAGCGGCTTAGTTGGCTCCAAGTGGGAGTCGGAAGCGGCCTGTGGCTCTGAGGCAACGGGCGTCAGGGGCTGTGAAAGCGCCTCACTGAGAACCGGTGACAGGCCTAGCGGAAGCCTCATCATCGGTTTTGGACCTCGGATGCCTGTCCTTTTCTTTTTCTTTGCGCTTTTTATAAACTCCAGTAGTCGGCTGTTCCGACGGCATTATATAATTGAATCTTTGGCCAAAGTAATGAAATGCAAAATCGTAACGACGCTTAATAGTGCGTTGGTTAAATCTAGCACAAAACCAACAACTAGCAACATCGTGGTAAGGGCCTAGGCAAGGAATACAGTAAGAATGAAAATCCTTATGAGGTATTTGCTTCCCACAAGAAATACAATTATTAACTTTTTCTGACATCGGTCTGGAACAAGAAAAAAAGTTTCCCCAATGGGGTACTTAGCTTTAAATGAAGACTTCGGATCTGAAATTCGAATTTGAAAATCTCAGGAGTCGGCCGATCGGCACTTGCGAACTGTTTTTGCTTCGGGCACTGCGCGGTAAGAAAGACTGAAGAAAATAGCGTCGGCTGCATCTTTTATACCCCTGGTGCACTGACGTCAGCGAGGTGGCGACAGCAACCGACGCCAGACCTAGACTTTGGAACTCGAGCCGACTGCGGGTAGCCTGCCAGCAGGATAACCCAATTGTAATGACTGCAACAGTGAAACACGATGAACATCTTTTCCATTTTTCAGCATAGGATTTTCTAGTACTAGGCCTCCTTGCCTCCAGAATGACATCCATCCCTTGCTTACTGAGGGATGGGAATGGTGAAATCAGGTAATTAGCCAGGCTGCCAAGTTCAGGGTTTGAAACTGTGGGTGCAGAATCTGACCCTCCTGCTGTAACAGCAGGGCAGGGGTCTGAGGCAGGTGCCATAGTGCCAGCTGTGACACTGCGCAAGAGGGGGTACCACTGTTGGCGTGGCCAGCCTGGTGCAATCAGTATTGCCCTTGGTTTGTCCTGTTTGATCTTAAGTAGTACCTTGGACAGGAGAGGCTAAGGGGGGAAGGCATAAACTGTTTTTCCAGGTGAAGTACAGGGCATCCACTTTTCAAGCTTGTTTGTAGGGAGTCCTTGTGCAGAATTTGTCCAATTGGTAGTTCTGGGGGGAGGCAAACAGGTCTATCTCTGGGCTCCCCCATTTGTTTTTCAATATGTTGAATATCTTTGGTTCCAGTTTCCACTTGTGTGGGTCCATGAGATTTCTGCTTAGGTCGTCTGCCAGTGTATTTAGCTTTCCTGGCAGGAATTGAGCCTGTAGGTGCACTTTCCACTCGTGTGGGTCCATGAGATTTCTGCTTAGGTCGTCTGCAGTGTATTTAGCTTTCCTGACAGGAAATGAGCAGTACAGTTGTGTACACTTACCATAAATGTAGACGTTCGAGTGTATTCACTGTTGCAGTCGTTACATTTGGATAATCTGCTGGCTGGTTGCCCGCAGTCGGCCTAAATTCCAGTCTTGGGTCCTGCGTCGTTTGCTGTTTCCTCTTCCATGACGTCAGGGGTATAAAACATGCAGCCGACGCCATTTTCTTTAGTTTTTCTTGCCCCCGATGTCAGGTGCCTCCAAAAAGGCAGCAAATATATATATATATATATATATATATATATATATATATATATATATATATATATATATATATATACACATACATGTATCAATATAAACTTTACCTTCATCTACAAGCAAATACACCACATAGGGTGTAGAAGATAGAGAAAGAAAGATAAACTCCAGAATGACAGGGGGATGGCGGGAGGGTAACCTGGACTGCAACAGTGAATACACTCTAACATCTACATTTATGTAAGTGTACACAACTGTACTATGTTCTTTGTGTTTCACTGTTGCAGTCATTACATTTGGGTAGAATCCCAAAGCTATGGTTGGGGGGGCTGGAGCTAAATACCATTAGGAGTGGCTATAAGGCCCTGCAGAACTGCAGTGGCAAAGCCTGCTCTGGACTTAGAGTAAAGAGGCAAATGATAATGCTTTGTAAAGGTGTGAACAGAACTCCAAGTAGTAGCCTCTAGAATGTCTTTGGTTGGTACACCCCTTAGGAAGGCTGCTGAAGTAGCTGCAGCTCTGGTGGAATGAGACCTAATGCCCTTGGGCACATGTTTACCATGGTGTAAGTAGCAAAAACGGATGTAGTGGCTTATCCACTTTGAAATTATCTGCTTTGAAATAGCCTTGCCCTCTGATCCTGCAGCACGTCACTAGTAATTACTCAGTTTTTCTTAGAGATTTAGTCCTGCTTAAGTAGAATCTTAGCTGTCTGTGTACGTCCAAGGAATGCAGAATTCTCTCCCCTTTGTTCTGCAGATTTGGATAAAAGGCTGGCAGATGAATTGTTTGGTTAAGAGCCACACTGGAAACCACCTTAGGCATAAAAGTAAGATTTGTGCTCAGAGATACTCTGCGTAAAATATGATAAAAGACTCTATAGCCATGAGGGCCTGTAGCTTTGAAACTCTTCTTGCTGAAGTAATAGCTAGTAGCAGAGCTGTTTTCCATAAGAACTTTATATCAGCGGTAGCAGCTGGTTCAAATGGAGGCAGGGTGAGCTTTTCCAACACATAACTGAGGTCCCATGCAGGCAACGGCGATCTTCTAGGAGGCCTTAAATTTTTGGTTCCTCTAAGATACTGCTTTAGTAAAGGGTGAGAAAAGACTGGTGGCTCTGTATTGTAATGAGCTGAAATGGCAGAGGCATGGATTTTAATTGATGAGAAAGATAGGCCTTTGTCAAGCATCTCAGTTAAGTATTGCAATATCTGAGGAATATTTGGTTCTGCTGTATCAGTTCCTTGTGCTAGATTCCAAGCACAGAATCTCTTCCATTTGTCAGCATAAGATTTTCTAGTACTAGGCCTTCTGGCTTCCAAAATGACATCCATCACAGCTTTACTGAGAGGTGCTGCTTGTATGACTACATGATCAGCCATGCTGCCAGATTCAGAGTCTGTAGTTGATTGTGCAGGATCGGATTGTTTTGCTGGGACAGTAGTTGTGGTCTTTGAGGCAAGGTCCAAGCTGGGTGTTGAGACAAGTTCCTTAGGACTGGGTACCAGTATTGGCGGGGCCAGTCCGGGGCAATTAGTATCATCTTTGATTTCTCTTGTCTGACTTTTAGGAGGACCTGGGGAGAAGAGGCAGAGGAGGAAAGGCGTAAACTGATAGGTTTTTCCAACTGAAGGATAGAGCATCATAAGTCCTTGTGCAGAATCTTTTCAGTTGATAATTTTGAGGAGAGGCAAATAGATCTATGTCTGGGCTCCCCCATTTCTCTGTTATCATGCTGAAGACTTGTGGATTTAGTTTCCACTCATGAGGATCCATAAGGTTTCTGCTTAAATCGTCTGCCAGAGTGATTTGTTTTCCTGGCAGGAACTGAGCTTGAAGATGTATTTGGAAGGTCAAAGCTGTGTTCCACAGTGCCATGGCTAATCTTCAGAGAGGGTATGAGTGTGTGCCCCCTTGCTTATTTATATGCCACATGACTGTGGTGTTGTCCATCTTTATCAGTAGTTGTCCTGGATGAAGCAAGTCCTTGAAGGCTGTTAGGGCATTTTGAACAGCTAGCATCTCTTTCTGTTTGATATGCAGATGCATTTGTTTTGGTGACAATATGCCATGAATGCATCTTCCTGCCATGTGGGTCCCCCAGGCATAATCTGATGCCTCTGTTATGGTTTAGCTGGCAGGGGGTAGAGTGAATGGCCGTCCCATGTTTTGGTGACATGCCTTTGCCCACCATAGAAACTCCTGCTGCAGGCAGGGAATGAGAGGAATCATTGTTTCCAGACTGTGAGAATGTTGACTCCATAAACTTTTTAGGTACCACTGAAGTTTTCTCATATGCATTCTTGCATATGGAATCAGTAGGATGCAGGATGCCATGAAGCCCAGAGCCTGCAGAATTTGTCTTGCAGAAGACTGGGTTTTTGTTGCCATAAGTTTGAAGTAAGTAGTCAGCTGCCTTTGCTTGTTTGGCATGAGGTAAGCCATCTGGGCAGTTGTATTCAAGCTTGCACCAGGGAATGTTATCGTTTGAGAGGGTACCAGTTGTGATTTCTTTTTGTTTATTGTGTACCCTAGGCATGTTAGAAGCCTTTTCACAAATGCCAGGTGTCGAAGAAGAGTGTCCTTGTTCTCTGCTTGAATGAGACAGTCGTCCAATTAAGGATATATTTGTATACTTCTTTGTCTGCAAAATGCAATTACTGGTGCCAGGCACTTTGTAAAGACCCTGGGCGTAGTAGATAAGCCAAAGGGCAGTGCAGAGAATTGGTAATGCATTAAGCCAGCCATGAATCTGAGGTATCTTCTGCACGATTGTCTTATTGGGACATGCAGGTATGCCTCTCTTAGGTCTAAAGTCACCAGCCAAAAATTCTTGCCCAGCATGGACAGAAGCTGCTGCAAAGTCAGCATTTTGAATTTTGGAATGTCCAGGTATGTGTTCAAAATCGATAACTCTAGTATTGGCTGCCAGGCCTTGTCCTTTCTGGGTACCAAGAACAGTCTTGAGTAAAAACCTTGTCCTTTTTCCTGTTCTGGTACTGTCTGAATGGCCCCCATATCCATGAGGGACTTAACCTGTTTCTGTGCCTCTGCCCATTGATTTTTTGGCAGATCTGGCCAACCATTTGCCACTGGCAGAGTGTGGAAATGGAATCTGTATCCCTGTGATATGATGTTTAGTACCCACTTGTCCTGGGTTATTTAACTGCCAATTCTGAGCATAAAGTGCTAATTTTCCCCTATGGGTGCTGCCAAAAGGTAAGTGCTTGCTGTAGGCAGAGGGAAGTCATTGGGATTGTTTTCTGTAGGTTTGCGCTTTATCTCATCCAGATTTGGAGGTGGAAGTGCCCCATTGCTTTGACCTGTATGAATCTGGCGCCTGGTATCTGGAACCCTTAGGGCGTCTGGATTTGCCCCTTTGAGCTCTGACACAGGAAAGGACCAATTTATGGTAGGCCAGTGTCTACTGAATCTTGGTGGCTGCACTTGTAAGAAGTCTTTAACAGTTTGCATAGACTTAGCTTTGTCTTCCATTTTCTTTAAAACCTCTTCTGTCTTAATACCAAACAGAGAATCATGCTGTAAAGGTGCATCTAGCAATTTAGCTTTAACATGATCAGATAAATTTTGTTCCTTTAACCAGGCATGCCTACTAATCACAGATCCAGTAACTGCGGCCCTGCAGGAGGCCTCTAAGGAATCAAAACCACATTGCAAAGTATGCTTTCCAACTTGTTCAGCTGCATGCAATAATTCCTGCAATTCTTTATTTTCTGCACATTCTGAAACCAACATCATTTTCTGTTTCAGCAATCCCATAACATGTTGTTGGTACTTAAGCATATGAAATTGACAGTTAAGGTCCTGATTGTCAAGGTTGCAGATGTATATACCTTTCTTCCCCATCTGTCCCGTGCCCTTGAATCTCTGTCAGAGGGGGTAGGAGTTTTTGCTGTTGAGGCCTTAACTCCCTTTGGACCCTGTGAAATAGTTTCAGGATCAGCAGCAGGGTTTCTACATAAGAATTTATGTGAGTCAGGGACCCTGTAATATCGGTCAGGCTTACTGGGAGGTGGAGGTAAGGAGTCAGGGGACAAGCTTGACTCCGAAAACATATCATCCACAATGTCTAAAACAGGGGGAATGGCTAAAGGCCTGTGCTGAGGGAGAAGGAGGAAATCCCTGAGCCTCTTTTTTGATTCTGAGAAGTCTTGACTCTCCCAGTGAAAGTGCTCCCTCAAAGTATGCAAGGTTTCTCCAAATGAATAATTCTCAGGAGGAGATGCAGATGGAATAGACTCCTCAGCATCAGAATCCTCATAGGGAGGTATAGATAATTCCTGATCAGAAGAGGAATCAGAAGAAATAGAAACCTGATCTGAAGATTCATAATCAGTGTCTTGCCTAGGCCTCTTATCAGGAGGGGGATGGGTACCCCGATCAAGGTAATAAGGTCTTCAGCCATTTTGATCATCTGTTTTTTAGGCATAGAGGCCTGTGCATGTGGCTCATGTGTCGTTTTTTTAGTTTTAGAAGTTGCTTTTGTCTTTGGTCTTGCAGCTGTCGTCGGTTTGATATACAAATATTGAGGTCTGAATACACCCTCAGAAGCAGGTGACTGCTCAGCGGCTCCACACCCATCCGAGGGAGATACATCTGTTGGTCCAATACCTTGAGGATCTTGCGGCATGCCTGACTCCACATGGGTGTCGGTAGAGGCCTGCGACTCGAAGGTAGTGGGTATCAGGGGCTGCGAAAGCGCCTCACTGAGTACCGGCGAACTGGCAACTGGCTTAGGAGAAGCTTTGTCGTCGGTTTTGAATCTCAACTGCCTTTCTCTGTCCTTTTCTTTGCGTTTTTTATGTACTCCGGCAGTCGGATTGCTATCAGACGACATTTCTGGGTAGTTAAATCTGTTTTGAAAATACTTTGATGCAAAAATATACTGATGCTTAATAGTGCGTTGGTTAAATCTAGCACAAAACCGACAGCCAGTTACGTAGTGATCAGGGCCTAGGCAAGGAATACAGTATAAATGGAAATCCTTATGAGGTATTTGCTTCCCAGAAGTAATGCAATTATTAAGTTTTTCTGACATCGGTAAAAAGCAAAAAAAAGTTTCCCCAACGGGGTACTTAGCTTTAGTGAAGACTTCGGTTCTGAAACTCAAAACTCGAATATTTCAGTCGTCGGCCGACCGGCACTTGCAAAATGCTTCTGCTTCGGGCACCGTGCGGCAAGAAAGACTAAAGAAAATGATGTCTGCTGCGTGTTTTATACCCCTGACATCACGGAAAAGGAGACAGCAACCGATGCAGGACCCAAGACTTTGGAATTCAGGCCGACTAAGGGCAACCTGCCAGCAGATTACCCAAATGTAATGACTGCAACAGTGAAACATGAACATCTGTAGGTGCACTTGGTAGCTCAAGGCTGTGATCCACAGAGCCATAGCTAGCCTGCAGAGAGGGTATGAGTGGGTTTCCCCCTGCTTGTTTATGTACCACATAACAGTGGTGTTGTCTGTCTTTACCAATAATTGTCCTGGAAGAATGTGGTCCTTGAAGGCTGCCAGAGCATACTGTGCCGCTAACATTTTTTTTTTGATTGATATGCAGGTGCATTTGACTTGGGTTCCATATGCCCTGAATGCATTGCCCTGCCAAGTGAGCCCTCCCATGCATAGTCTGATGCTTTTGTTGTTAGGATTTGGGTGGCAGGGGGTAGAGTGAATGGCAGTCCCTTGTTGTGGAGGCAAGCCTCTGCACACCAAAGGAACTCTATCGGTAGTCAAGGTATGATAGGAGTCATTGATTCTACATCCTGAGAATGTTGACACCATAGGCTTTTTAGATACCATTGTAGTTTCCTCATATGTAGTCTTGCATACGGAATTAGTAGAATGCAGGAGGCCATGAACCCCAGGGCTTGCATAATTTTCCTTGCAGATAGCTGGGTCTTTGTGGCCAGTAGCCTGAGGTACACTGTCAAATGAACTTTTTTCTCTGGCGTGAGGTAGGCCCATCTGGGAAGTTGTATTCAAGCTTGCTCCCAGGAATACAATTTGTTGGCAGGGTACAAGATGTGACTTTTTGTTTATGGTGTACCCCAGAAAAGTTAGCAATTATGTTATAAATGCCAGATGATTTAATAGTATGTCCTGGCTTTCTGCCTGAAATAGACAATCGCTCAGGTATGGGTATATGTGAATAATTCTTTGCCTACAAAATGTAATGACTGGAGCTAGGCACTTTGTGAATACCCTGGGTGCAGTAGATAAGCCAAAGGGCAGTGCAGAGAACTGACAGTGCATGTAGCCTGCTCTGAAGCGTAGGTATCTTCTGCAAGATTCCCCTACTAGGATGTGCAGGTAGGCTTCCTTCAAATCCAGTGTTGCCAACCAGGCATCTTTGCCTAGCATGGGAAGCAGCTGATGGAGAGCTAGCATCTTGAATTTTGGGATCACCAAAAACGTGTTTAGGATAGACGGATCCAGGATAGGATGCCAGGAATTATCTTTTCTGGGTACCAGGAAAAGTCTTGAGTAAAAGCCTTGTCCCCATTCTTCTTCTGGAACAGGTTGAATAGCCCTAATGCTTAAAAGAGAGATAACTTGCTTTTGAGCCTCTGCACACTGATTTGGGGGTAGGTCTGGCCAGCCGTTTGGGGTTGGTAATGAGTGGAAGTGGAATCTGTATCCTTGGGAAACTATATTTAAAACCCATTTGTCCTGGGTAATGAGTTCCCAATTTTTTTTCAAGCAGGGCAATTTTTCCCCCTAAAGGAACAGTCAGTTGAGCAGGGCTTGGAAGATTTAAAGTTAGGTCATTGAGACAGTTTACTACAGGAGGGAGTCTTACTACTCCCTGCTTTGGAAGTGGGAGCCCCCCACTGTTTAGGCCTGTGAGTACCCTGGAAATGAAGCCTGGGTGTTCTGCTGGTTCTGGGTTTGGACTGAGAAGGCCTGGAAGAGGCAGGAAAGGACCAGTTCTTAGAGGGCCAGTGCCTACTAAATCTGGGAGGTTGTACTTGCAGGAAATTTTAACAGTTTGCATAGATTTAGCTTTTTCCTCCATCTTTTTAAGTACAACTTCTGCTTTGTGCCAAATAGGCGGTCTTGGTTTAAGGGAGCATCCAGCAATTTAGCTTTAACATGATCTGGCAAAGATTGCTCCTTAAGCTAAGCATGCCTTCTAAGTACAGACCCAGTGACAGCAGCCCTGCAAGATGCCTCTAATGAATCAAAACCACATTGCAAATTATGTTTTCCAACTTGTTCAGCAGAATGCATTAAATCCTGTAATTCTTTATTTTCAGCACAGTCAGGAATCAACATCAATTTCTGTTTAAGAAATCCAATAATATGCTGCTGATACTTTAACATATGAAAAGTACAGTTGTGTACACTTACCATAAATGTAGATGTTCGAGTGTCTTCACTGTTGCAGTCATCACTGTAGGGTTCTTCCTGCTGGCAGGCAGCCCTCGGTCGGCCAGAATCCCAAAGTCTGGGTCCGGCGTTGGCTGTTCAGTCATCCTCCCTGACGTCAGAGTGCCAGGGGTACAAAGCTCCCAGCTGACGCCATATTCTCCAGGTTTTCTTGCCCCAGATGTCAGGTGGCCAAAAGTAAAGGCTAAAAGTAAGGTACAACAAAACCCCATACCCTGTAGCAAATACACCTCAGAAGGGTGAAGCAGGGAACCACACTAATGAGAGAATAAGAGGGGACAGGGGGGTGGGTAACCCAGACTGCAACAGTGAAGACACTCAAACATCTACATTTATGGTAAGTGTACACAACTGTACCATGTTCATCGTGTTTCACTGTTGCAGTCATCACTGTAGGGTTGAATCCCAAAGCTGAGATAAAGGGTGGAGGTTATTAAGTAGAAGGGGCGGCTAGAAGGCCTTACAAGACTGCAGAAGCAAAGCCTGCCCTGGACTTAGAATAAAGAGGTAGATTATAGTGCTTAGAGAAAGTATGCACTGAACTCCAAGTTGCAGCTTCCAAAATATCTTTGGTAGGTACTCCCCTGAGAAAAGCAGCAGACGTAGCAGCAGCTCTGGTGGAGTAAGTCCTGATTTTTCCTGGGATTTGCTTTCCATGATGAGAGTAACAAAATCTGATTCCATGAGCAATCCATTTAGAAATTGTCTGTTTTGAAATAGCCTTGCCTTGGGAATTTGCTGCATAAGAAACAAACAGTTGTTCTGTTTTTCTGATATCCTTGGTTCTGTCCAGGTAAAAACGAAGCTGCCTGTGCACGTCCAAAGAATGCAAGATCCTCTCCCCCTTATTTTGTGGATTGGGGAAAAATGTTGGCAGGTGAATAGTTTGGTTTAAAGCCACTTTAGAAACCACTTTAGGCATGAAAGTAGGGTTAGTCCTTAAAGAAACCCTGTCTTGATGAAAAATGATGTAAGGTTCCACAGAGAGTCTTCAGTAAAAACCTTGCTCCGTCTCTGATTGTGGAACCAGTTCTATGGCCCTCATAGCCATGAGGGATCCCACCTGGTTTAATGCCTCTGCCCATTGGTGTTTTGGTAAGTCTGGCCATCTGTTTGGTCTTGGCAAGGAATGAAAGTGGAATTTGTAACCTCTTGAGCTACATCCAGAACACACTGGTCTTGGGTTATGCAAGTCCAATTTTGGTGAAAAAGAGAGAGTTTTCCTCCTAGAGGGGCTTCCAGGAGAGAGGTTCCTGGAGCCATGCAGGGGGAGTCATTGAGCCTGTTTCCTATAACATTGAGGTCTGTCCTCTCCACCCCTGGGGGTGGAAGCACTTCACTGTCTAGGTCTATAAGTGGGGTCTGTGCTTGGGCCCTCCCTCTGGGGCGCCTATATCTACCCCTCTGAGGCCTGTCCGAGCTGAGAAAGGACCAATTTTTAGTTGGCCAATTTCTGCTAAATCTTGGGGGCTGAACTTGTAAGAAATCCTTAACCGTTTGCATGGATTTTGCCTTATCCTCCATTTTCTTTATCACCTCTTCAGCCTTAGACCCAAACAAAACATTATGTTGAACAGGAGCATCCAGTAACTTTGCTTTCACTTGATGAGGCAAATTTTGTTCCTTTAACCAAGCATGCCTTCTAATGACCGTGCCAGTGGCAGCCGCCCTGCATGAGGCCTCCAAAGCATCAAAACCACACAGTGTAAGGTACGTTTCCCCACCTGCTCAGTAGCATGCATCAAACCGTGTAATTCCTTATTATCTGCAAATGCAGAAATGGTACCTAGCTTTTGCCTCATAACAGACAGAAGAAATTGCTGATATTTTAGCATATGCAATTGACAATTTAAAGCCCTAATGGATAAAGTAGCAAAAGTGTACACTTTTTTGCCCCATCTCTCCAAAGCTCTAGAATCCTTATCTGACAGAATAGGGTTCTTAGCAGTGGCGGCCTTAACACCCTTAGGACCCTGAGAAATGGTTTCTGGATCAGCAGTAGGATTTTTACAAAGAAACTGGTGGGAGTCAGGGACTCTGTAATATCTATCAGACTTTGCAGGGGCTGGAGGAAAGGAGTCAGGAGTTAAATTAGCCTCAGAAAAGACATCATCCACAATATCCAAAATAGGAGGAAAACCCAGTGGTCTGTGTTGGGGAAGAAGAGGGAAATCCCTAAGCCTTCTCTTAGGATTCAGAGTACTCCTGTCCTTCCCAGTGAAGATGTTCCCTCATGTCATGTAAAGTTTCCCCAAAAGAAAAATCCTCAGAGGGAGAAGCTGTAGGAATGGATTCCTCAGGATCAGAATCCTCATAAGGAGGGAAAGTATAATCCTGCTCAGAGGAAGACACTGAAGAAATAGATGCCTGATCTGATGATTCATAGTCCAATTCTTGTCTTGGCCTTTTGTCTGGAGGGGGATGTGAACCCCTAATCATAGTAAGTCCTCCGCCATTTTAAGCATTTGTTTTTGTGATTTAGGTCCCGGATCAGAGGAGGCCTGGGCTTGAATCTTTGTTTTTGAAGGAGTCTTTGCCTTTATCTGAAGCTGCGTAGGCCTGAAAACCCCCTCGGAAGCCGGTACCTGCACAGCGGCTCCGGACCCATTCGTGGGAGCATTGTCCGAAGGTCCTGCACCTGGAGTACTCAAAGGCCTAGTTGGCTCCTTGTGGGAGTCCGTTTCGGCAAGCGGTTCTGTAGTGGCCGACGACAGGGGCTGCGAAAGCGCCTCAGTGACGACGGCTGAACCTGCAGCTGGCTCTGCTTGTAAACCGTCGTCTGATTTGGACCTCGGAGGCCTGTCCTTATCCTTGCGCTTTTTGCGAACTCTGGTAGTCAGAAGCGTGTCCGACGACATACTGTAATTAAATCGCCTGCCAAAGTAGTGAAAAGCAAAATCGTATCTCCGCTTAATAGTACGTTGATTAAATCTAGCACAAAACCGACAACTAGCTACGTCGTGGTCAGGGCCTAGACAAGGAATACAGTAAGAGTGGAAATCCTTATGAGGTATTTGCTTCCCACATGAAATACAATTATTAACTTTTTCTGACATCGGACTGGAGCAAGAAAAAGTTTCCCCAACGGGGTACTTAGCTTTGAGAAGAAGAAGTCAGTCTTTGGAATGAAGCACCAAAAATATCAGGAGTCAGCCGACCGGCACTTGCAAACTGCTTCCACCGCACGGCAAGAAAGACTGGAGAACATGACGTCGGCTGGGAGCTTTGTACCCCTGGCGCTCTGACGTCAGGGAGGATGACTGAACAGCCGACGCCGGACCCAGACTTTGGGATTCTGGCCGACCGAGGGCTGCCTGCCGGCAGGAAGAACCCTACAGTAATGACTGCAACAGTGAAACACGATGAACATCTGGCAGTTTAAAGCACTAATGGCTAAAGTAGCAGAAGTGTATACCTTCTTTCCCCATCTATCCAGTGCCCTGGAATCTCTATTAAAGGGGGTAGGATTTTTGGCAGTAGTACCCTTAATGCCCTTGGGTCCCTGTGAAATGGTCTTAGGAACTGCAGTAGGATTTTTAAAGAGGAACTTGTGGGAGTCAGGTACCCTGTAATACCTATCAGGTTTTATGGGAGCAGGAGGAAGAGAGTCAGGGGCCAGGCTAGATTCCGAGAAGGCATCATCTACAATGTCCAGTACAGGAGGGATAGCTAAAGGCCTGTGTTGAGGCAGGAGTAAGAATTTCCTAAGCCTCTTTTTGGAGTCAGAGTAATCCTGGCTTTCCCAGTGGAAATGCTCCCTAGGAGTATGCAAGGTTTCACCAAAAGAGAAATCCTCTGGAGGGGAAGCAGAGGGAATGGAGTCCTCTGCATCAGAATCCTCATAGGTGGATAAGGGCAAATCCTGGTCAGAGAAAACAGAAATTTCAGAATCCTGATCAGAAGAATCAGAAGGAAAATCAGTCCTAGGTCTCAGAGGGGGAAGGGTGGCTTCCCCTGATTAGAGTAATAAGGTCCTCAGCCATTCTTATAATTTGTTTTTTAGGCATAGGGGCCTGACCATGTGGTCTGGACATCAGTTTTTTAGGCATAGATTGAGTTTTAGGATTAGAAGAAGACGGTGTCAGTTTAATATGCAAGTCAGTAGGCCTGAATACACCCTCAGAAGCCGATGCCTGCACAGCGGCTCCGGACCCATCCAAGGTAGAGACATCCGCAGGTTCCACAGTAGAAGAAGTATCTTGCGGCATACCGGACTCAAAATGGGTCTCAGTAGGGGCCTGTGAATCAGAAGTAGTGGGTATCAGGGGCTGTGAAAGTGCCTCACTGAGTACCGGAGAACTGGCGACTAGCTTAGAAGCATCGTCGACAGCTTTGGACCTAAGTGGTCTGTCTCTGTATTTATCTCT
The DNA here is from genome assembly GCF_019279795.1 of Protopterus annectens. Taxonomy (NCBI): domain Eukaryota; kingdom Metazoa; phylum Chordata; order Ceratodontiformes; family Protopteridae; genus Protopterus; species Protopterus annectens. Next base: position 1,236,748,203 of record NC_056743.1, read on the forward strand.
GCGTTTTTTCGGAATATCGGTAGTCGGGTGTTTTACCAAAGCCATTACTGGATAATTGAAATGTGTACCAAAATATTTAGAAGTGTAAATGAACAGATGACAAATAGTTCATTGATTAAACAGGGCACAAAACAGACAGCGAGGTACATCGTGGTCTGGGCCTAGGCAAGGAATGCAGTACGATTGGAAATCTTTATGAGGTATTTGCTTTCCACAAGAAATACAATTATTAACTTTTACTGACATCGGATTAGAGCAAGAAAAAGTTTCTCCAATGGGGTACTTAGCTTAGTTGAAGACTTTGGTTCTGAAACTCAAATGAAAATTTCAGGAGTCGGCTGACCGGCACTTGCGAACTGCTTCTGCTTCGGGCACCGCACAGCAAGAAAGACTGATAAAATGACGTCGGCTGCATGCTTTATACCTCTGACTACCTGACGTCATAGAAGATGAGACAGCAACCGACGCAGGATCCAGGACTTTGACAATCAGGCCGACTGAGGGCTACTGCAAGCAGATAACCCAAATGTGATGACTGCAACAGTGAAACAAGAAGAACATCTGTAAATATACACCAGGGGGTTAAACCTATGTCCCTCTTAGGGGCAACCGGTGCAAATCTTAGATTCGCATGTAAACAAACTATTTATCTTGGTCCATAAAAACAAGAGTATGTAACATGGCTAGGCTTGTAGAGGCCTTAGGGCCAATAAACTAGTAATGTCCTATGACAGTCCCAGCAGTGAGCCATTTATCAATCCATTTGACCAGATAAGATTTGATATTAGAAATTAAGGCATTAATAACAGCACATACAGAAGTGCACTGAAAGCCTTTTCCAGGTTTAACTATAAAATACAGACAGATGGACCAGAGTTCATAGCCACTGCAATAATATCACAGAACTCAATTAAACTGGTTAGATTAAATCTATCTCTAGTAAACTCATGCTGCAAGATCAACTGTGCTCCTTGTGGTGGGAATGGTACAGCGGCTTTTGTACTATGTCCACTGTTAAATTGGAATTATTTGATTTTTATTTATTCTGAATATGTTAACTGGGGTAGAGTATTAATCCCACTGTACCTATTCCGGTCTCAGCCCAAGGAACTTTTATCAGATGACAGAGACATTAAAAGCAGATGTAAAAAAAAAAACACCCGTTTTAATGCATTAACACTGTAGTACATGGAGTGAAATGATTAGGCTCCAATAGCCAGAAAAAGATAAATCAATTAAGCTCCTCTGTAATGCGAGACCCGATCTTAGCAAGTGTTAAGCACCCTCTGATTCGGTTAAGCCCAGTATTGTGCTGAGTAGTTAAACCTGCCAGTACTTACCTGCAAATGAAAGCAGCAGAATTAAGATTTTCCTCCACCTGCTGTGTGCTTATAATGTGCCCCTGACTTTGTGTAACATAAGAGAATATGTTACTGCCTTTCTGACAGTGCTTGCCAAGTGCTTTACAGCTCTGAAAGCTGGAAAAACACAATGCATTTTTTTGTAACTAATAGCACATACATAAAAAGTTCCATGTACTACAAATAATTCTGATCATAACCCATTACTTTTTGTTCTCAACATGGATGTCAAGATTCACCTCTGGAGCTTTGCTTTTGAAGTAACTTTCTTGGCATCTATGTCTTGGACACATAAGTAGGTTGTAATTGTCAACCCGCTCATAATTCTCTATATTGTAGCTGGTTATTATATTAGATCTGTATTCCACTTTCTATGATATTAGGTGTTTTGAACTGAAAGTGTAACCACCACTGTGATTAACTTATTTGCTGACTCCTCTTGAAACTAAGACTGACCTGTGAACTGCTGATGTTGTAAAGCTACCTTACTAAGTAACTAATGCTGGTTATCTGACCTGCCTAAATAGTGCAACTCGTGTGTGTGGACTTTTGTTATTGTTTCAGTGCTGGTGTTCTGACCCTGCTAAGTAATGATTAAAGAAATTGCCTACATACCGGATTTCTTTGAACTCAACACGGCCTTATGAAGCTGAGAGCTGTTTATCGTCAGTGGCTCTACAACTCTGCAATTATTAACAGATTACTTGGATCTGGATGTGCAAACTTGTCTAAATTTGTACCATTTGAGGTCTGAGCTTAATTTTATTTTTATTAATGTTGTGACGCTATTTGCTCAGCCAATTTAGCCAAATTTGTTTGGCTGTTTATCACAGATTGAGGATTAACTACGAAGTCATTAACATTTTGCTCTGCTCACAGCAAAAATACCCAACAGTTTTAGCCAGCTTAATTTAATACCTCAAGACTGTATTTCTTGAAGATTTACACTGGCGCCAAAAGACAGACACTCTAAATACCATCCTTCATACACAGTTTAAAGGCTCAATATTACTATGTCTCTTATTATAAAGTTTTCACCTCTGACTACTGCAAACAGCAATACATGTTCCTATACTGCTGGCTGAAACATCGCATTATGGACTGGATATGATGTTAGTGAGTCTTAACTTTTTTTTTTTTTTTTTTGACCACTATTGTGACTTTATAGATAAGCATGGTCTTTACAATATCTTGCTGTTCTTTGAAATGGTGCAAGAGTTTGTAGTAATTTATATAAGAAATGTTACGGATTCCTTGTGCACTGATCTCAATGGACCATTTGCAGGATCACATCAGAAATTAACAAATCATTTACAGATACAGTGCTGTAAAACATACACATATTTACAGATGCAAAAATGTGTTACATTTAGTGCAAGAAGCTGTTTCCAAAGTCAAAATGTGGACAGAAAAATTAAATTATGCTTAGCAGAGCTTTTTGGACAAGATGCAGCCATGACTGAGATGGCTTATGTTACAGGGACAGCAGCATATCATTATACACAGAAAGGTATGCAAACATTAGAAGAGGCAACTGAATAGCTGCAGGAAAGGATACTGTGGAAGGGAAGACAGAGAAATGGAGACACACACACACACACACACACACACACACACACACACACACACACACACACAGAGAGAAAAGAGCAGAAAGGAGAGAACTGTGAAAGATGCCAAAAGAAGAGGGAGATAGGATGAATTAGAGGCAGTAGGTGAGGAGATATCAAGATGAGAAGGAATGATGATAAAGGGGTGTGAGAGAGCTGCAGGGTTCATGTAATATTTATGTAACGTGACCTGTGTGAGTGCAGCTGCACTGTGTTTGCCGTATGAAGTCAGAGTACATTTGGATGTCTCTGGTTAAGAGTGGAATGGAGTCCCACAGTTCAGGTGCATGGATAGAGAATGCATGCTCAGCACAATGAAATTTAGTTTTTGTAGTTAGTAAAATGGGTTGGGATTGAGAGATGCCTCTGAGATTATAAATGGAGGATTTGGTGAAAAGTATACAAGTTTGAAGGGAAGATGTCTCACGAGAAACGGCTCTGTTAATTACTGATCCTAGAAGAATCTATTACAGGACTACTTAATATGGAAAATGATTACAGACTCCTTAATGTTTCACTGGATGCTTACTCTGCAGTAGGTAGCCAGTCATGAATTTATCAAGAACCCTTTTCTACCCTTAATACTTGCACTATGCTAATTTCTGATCTAGTTTAGCTGTGATTTTCTGTCATATTTCTGAACAGTATTTCTGTTAATCAGACACTTGAGATCAACTCATTTCAATTTTGCATGTTTGTGTGTTATTTTCTTGTTTAAATTCTATGCATAGCTTTACTGTTTTGTATATAAAGTACACCCAGGCTTCTGAATCTGAAGTGGTCCATCAGGATCACTGGTCTGCCCTAATAACAAATGCATAAAGTAGTATTACAAATGTCCAAGCCAACATCAGATGTCTACTAAGGACAACAGGAATCTCAGTTTTACTTTATTTTTATGTGCATGCATGGAGTATTCGGTGTGCTGTGATTCTAGCACTTATTAGTGATTTTCTGGTGTTTGTGTCCCAGGCTGCTGAATTCTTAAGACATTACTGGGGACAGACTGCATCTGATGCACTAAGACACTTTCCAACTTTTTTTTTCTGCAATTGAAAATACTGCAATGGTGTAAAAGCATAACACTACAGAAGTAGAACTGTTTACTTGCTGACAGTTAATCAACCTCAAAAGAAAATTAATTCTGTAGCAATTGTATCTGATGTTGCTGTTACAGTTCCTGGATTCCAGTGTTTCTGTGATGGTATGAAGTTATGTTGCAACAATATAAAAGCATAATTGCCCAGTTGTGTAGCAGTTCATTCCTGAAGACTGCCGATACTCATCCTTGAAACAGTAGTTCCTCTATTTTCACCTGGTCCACGGACTTTTCAGAATTCACAGACACTGTTGTAATGGATTTATTTTTTGTGCTCAGAAACATACCTGGGCTACTGTTTCTGCATCAAGTATATTTTCTGCAGCTTATTGACAAACTGTGGAATTGCTCCGTTTTCATTCATCTGACTGATATCAATAGTATTTTTTGCTTTTTAAACTGCAAACTTTAAGCACTCTGGATAACTATCAGAACACAGACCGCCCTTCTGCTTTAGTATTTCAGCACTGTGTGGAGGATTTGGTTTCTTGACCATGCATGAGTTTTAGATCAAACAGGGTGAGTGTGGAAATGTTGCTTTTCTTGCTCTTCATCACCTCAGTAACTTGGAGTTTTCCAGTCTTCAATGTCAGGAATCTGTGGACATTAGTTATTTCTGGTACAACAACTAGCATAATGTTTACTGCGTAACACCCGGCCAGATTTTAATTTTTTTTTTTTGGTTATTACTTAGTGTATTTACAGGATCACTTTTTTTTTTTTTTTTACATGATGCTGGCTGTTGACACAATGTGTACTTGAATTTGATAATGCTTCTCTCTCTAATACTTCACTAACCATTAAAGTATAGTTATGTAATTAAACTTATCATAGAAGTAAATGTTCTAGTAGATCACTATTGCAGTAGCTTAAGCTATTTGGGTTTTACACCAAAGACTGTCCAGCTTTCAAAGCTTAATGGAGCCTTCCATGTGCTCTTTCAGGAGCTCGACGGGAGCTCTAATATAAAAAAAGACCACCAATTTTAATCGGAGCATTTTTTTTTTTACTTAGAAAAGGGGGAGGGGCTCTGAAGGAATGTTAGGAAGCAAAACCAAAAGGTAAACTATATAAACAAGAATATGTACATCCACACTTTGGAAATACAAAAGAAAAACAACCAAAATTAGGGGGCTGGAGGGAGAGGTGGCTACTGCAACAGTGATCTATTAAAACTTCTACCGTTTATGGTAAGTTTACTTGCACACCTGAACAATATTCAACATTCAGATCACTGTTGCAGTAGCCTAAGCTATTTAGGTGGATTACCATAGTTTAGAACTAAGGCAGGAGGAAAAAAGTACAGTTGTGTACCTACCATAAATGTAGATGTTTGAGTGTATTCACTCTTGCAGTCAGGCTACCCGCAGTCGGCCAGAATTCCAAAGTCTAGGTCCGGCGTCGGTTGCTGTCGCCTCTTCCCTGACATCAGTGCGCCAGGGGTATAAAAGATGCAACAGACGCAATTTTCTTCAGTTTTTCTTGCCCCAGATATCAGGTGCCCCAAATAAGTAGGCTGAAAAATATATCAATAAGAAATGCATACACAAAAATAACATTTCCTTCATCTACAAGCAAATATACCAAAAAGGTTGTATAGGATAGAAAAGTGAAGTTAAGTCCCAGCAAAGTGAAGGGGGAAGGTGGGTGGGTAACCTGGACTGCAACAGTGAATACACTCAAACATCTACATTTATGGTAGGTACACAACTGTACTATGTTCATCGTGTTTCACTGTTGCAGTCATTCTTGGGTTGAATCCCAAAGCTGAGGAAGGGTGGCTGGGCTAAATAGGATTAGAAGAAGCTATGAGGCCCTGCAGAACTGCAGTGGCGAAGCCTGCTCTGGACTTAGAGTAGAGAGGCAAGTGGTAGTGCTTTGTAAAGGTGTGCACTGAACTCCAAGTTGCAGCCTCTAAGATTTCTTTGGTTGGTACTCCCCTGAGGAAGGCTGCTAAAGTGGCTGCTGCTCTGGTGGAATGAGGCCTAATGCCCTTAGGCACTGATTTGCCATGTTGAGAATAGCAGAAACAGATGCAATGGCCTATCCATTTAGAAATAGTCTGTTTTGAGATAGCCTTTCCTTGTGATCCTGCAGCATATGACACTAGAAGTTGCTCAGTCTTTCTGAAAGCTTTAGTTCTGTCCAAGTAGAAATGCAACTGCCTGTGTATATCCAAAGAATGCAGAATTTTCTCACCCTTGTTCTGTGGATTTGGGTAAAAGGCAAGTGAATGGTTTGATTGAGGGCCACACTGGACACCACCTTAGGCATAAATGTAGGGTTTGTCCTCAGAGAAACCCTGTCTGGATGAAAAGTGATAAGTTCCACAGCCATGAGTGCTTGTAACTCTGAGACTCGCCTTGCAGAGGTAATGGCTAGGAGCAGAGCTGTTTTCCAGGATAAGAATTTAATATCCGCTGTTGATGCTGGCTCGAAAGGAGGCAGTGTGAGTTTTTCCAAAACAAAATTGAGGTCCTAGGCCAGAATTGGTGCTCTCCTTGGAAGCCTAATTTTTTTGGCCCCTCTGAGGTACTGCCTTATTAAAGGGTGAGAAACGATAGGTGGTTCCGTATTGTAATGTGCAGAAATGGCAGAGGCATGAATCTTAATTGATGAGAAAGAAAGGCCTTTGTTCAGCATCTCAGTCAGGTATTGTAAAATCTGAGGAATGTTTGGTACAGTTGTGTCAATGCCTTGTTCCTGGTTCCAAGCACAGAATCTCTACCATTTTTCTGCATAAGACTTTCTGGTACTGGGTCTCCTGGCCTCCAAGATAACATCCATAACAGCTTTTGACAGAGGAATGTTCAGAATGGCTACATTATCCGCCATGCTGCCAGATTTAAGGTCCTGCGTTGGCTGTGCAGGATCCGGATTGTTTTGTTGGGTCAGCAAGTGAGACGTTTGAGGCAATATCCATGCTGAACCTTGAGACAAGCTCTTCAGGATTGGGTACCAGTGAAGGCGTGGCCAGTCTGGCGCAATCAGAATCATTTTTGGCTTCTCTTGTCTAACCTTTAGGAGTACTCTGGGAAGGAGAGGTAGGGGGGAAAAGCATATACTGTTAAGATTTTTCCAGCTGAATGATAGGGCGTCCACTTTCCATGCTTGCTTGTGGTAAATCCTTGTGCAAAATCTCTGCAATTGACAGTTGTGAGGGGAGGCAAATAGATGTCTGGGCATCCCCATTTCTGGCATATGGAATTAGCACAATGCAGGATGCCATGACACCAAAGGCCTGCAGGATTTTCCTTGCAGATAAGTGGGTTTTTGTTGCCAATTTCTTGAAGTAAGTAGTCAGTTGTTTTTGTTTGTCTGGCGTGAGATAAGCCATCTGGGCAGTTGCATTTAAGCTTGCGCCCATGAATATTATCTCTTGAGGGGGGACTAGTTTTGATTTCTTTTCATTTACTGTGTACCCTAGGCCAATTAGTAATCTTTTTACAAACGCCAGATGCTTTATAAGCGTGTCTTTGTTCTCTGCTTGAATTAGGCAATTGTCCAAGTAAGGATAAATTTGAATTCCTTTTTGTCTGCAAAATGCAATTACTGGTGCCAGGCATTTTGTAAAGACCCTGGGCGCAGTAGATAAGCCAAAGGGCAATACAGAGAATTGGTAATGAATTGAGACAGCTATGTATCTGAGGTATCTTCTGCAAGATGGTCTGATTGGGACATGCAGGTATGCCTCTTTTAGGTCCAAAGTTACTAGCCAAGCCCTCTTGCCCAGCATGGGCAGTAGCTGCTGAAGAGTCAACATCTTGAATTTTGGAATTTCCAGAAAAGTATTTAGTATAGATAGGTCCAGAATTGGTCTCCAGGTTGTGTCCTTCCTGGGTACTAGAAAAAGACTGGAGTAAAATCCTTGCCCCTGCTCTTGTGTCATGGACATGAGGGCTGCAATTTGTTTTTGTGCCTCTACCCATTGATTGTGTGGCAGGTCTGGCATGCCCCTTGACCTTGGTAGGGTGTGAAAATGGAACTTGTAGCCTTGGGACACTATGTTCAGAACCCATTTGTCTTGGGTAATCATTTGCCAATTTGATGAAAAAAGTGCTAGTTTTCCCCCCAAGGGGGCTGTCAAAAGGAAACTGCTTGGAACTGGTAGAAGAAAGTCATTGGGACTGTTTCCTGTAAGGCTGTGATGTCTTCTCTGCTTTTGGAGGAAGGAGCACCCCATTGTTTAGGCCTGTATGAGCCTTGGGGCCGAGATCTGCCTCTGGGATGCCAGTATCTGCCTCTTAGTGGTCTGTCTGAGACTAGAAAGGACCAATTTGTAGAAGGCCAGTTCCTGCTAAACCTGGGTGGCTGTACCTGTCAGAAATTCTTGACTGTCTGCATGGATTTTGCTTTATCCTCCATTTTTTTCAACACCTCTTCTGCTTTAGTACCAAACAAAGTATCATGCTGTAATGGTGCATCTAATAATTTTGCTTTAACATGATCAGGCTAATTTTGTTCCTTTAACCAAGCATGCCTTCTAATAACAGAACCTGTAAAGTACAGTTTTGTACCTACCATAAATGTAGATGTCAGATAGACATGCAACTGCAGTCATAACATATGGGTTGTCCTGCCTCAGGCAGCCCTCGGTCGGCCGGATTCCAAAGTCTGGGTCTGACGTCGGCTGATGTCGCATTTTCCTCCGTCAGAGCGGCTGGGGTACATAAGCATCAGCCAACGCCATTTTCTTCAGTGTTTCTTGCCCCAGATGCCAGGTGCCCTCCAAGGAAGGCTGTAATCAAATTTGGAAGACAAAAACAGGATTCCAGACAAATAAATGAGCAATAAAACAAATACACCATAACAGATATCCCCAGCTAAGAGAAACAGGGATAGGAGTGGACCCTAGGCATAGAGGGGTATGGAGGGAGGGAAAATCTGACTGCAGTTGTATGTCTATCGGACATCTACATTTATGGTAGGTACAAAACTGTACTATGTCCTTCAAGAATGCAACTGCAGTCATAACATATGGGTAGAATACCATAGCTTAGCTGGGGGAGGAGGAATGCTCTAGGAAAAAGATGGTGTGGCAATCAAACCCTGCAGGACTGCCGAAGTAAAGCCTGCTCTGGATCTGGAGTATAGAGGGAGATTGTAGTGTTTGGAGAATGTATGCACGGAGCTCCATGTAGCAGCTTCTAGAATGTCCTTAGTAGGCACCCCTCTTAGGAATGCTGTAGAGGTGGCTGTAGCTCTGGTGGAATGTGGCCTGACATTGGCTGGAACAGTCTTTCCATGAAAGGAATAACAGAATCTGATGCAATGTCCAATCCATTTTGAAATTGTCTGTTTTGAAATTGCTTTTCCTTGGACTGCAGGGGCGTAAGCTACAAAAAGTTGTTCAGACTTCCTACTGGCCTTGGTTCTGTCCAGGTAGTATCGAAGTTGTCTGTGAATGTCCAAGGTATGTAACAGTCTTTCCCCCTTATTCTCAGGATTGGGGAAGAAAGCAGGCAGATGAATAGCTTGATTTAAAGAAACCCTAGATACCACCTTAGGCATAAAAGTAGGGTTGGTCCTTAATGAAACCCTGTCTCTGTGAAAAATTATGAACGGTGGTATTGCCATTAGGGCCTGTAGTTCCAAAACCCTTCTTGCTGAGGTAATTGCCAACAGGAAAGCTGTCTTCCATGAGAGAAACTGCAAGTCAACTGTAGCTGCTGGCTCAAATGGAGGTAGAGTCAGTTTTTCTAGGACAAAATTGAGGTCCCAGGCTGGTACTGGGGCCTTTCTTGGTGGCTTAATGTTCTTGATTCCCCTGAGGAATTGCCTTAGCAAAGGGTGTGAAAAGACAGGAGGATCAGTGTTATATCTAGCTGAAATAGCTGATGCATGTATCTTTATGGAAGAATATGAGAGGCCGTTCTTTAGGATATCTGCCAAATATTCCAAGATGAGTGGGATGTTCAACAATGATGCATCATGTCCCTTGCTGGTATTCCAATTGCTGAATCTCTTCCATTTTGCTAAGTAAACCATTCTGGTGGATGGTCTTCGAGCCTCTGTTAGTATCCGCTGAACTTCCTTGGAGAGAGATAGGTTGAGGTTATTTATGGGATCTCCCAGGCTGTTAGCTGCAGTGTCTGAAGGTTTGGATGCACTGTTTTGAAATTGTGTTGAGTCAAAAGTAGAGGCCAATGGGGAAGGGCCCACCACCTGGTGTGGCATATGCTCCGTAGTAGTGGGTACCAGTGTTGTCTTGGCCAGTCCGGAGCTATTATGATTCCCTTGGGTCTCTCTGCTTTGATCTGTAGTAATGCTGAGGTCATCATTGGCAGAGGTGGGAATGCATAGATTGTTAGGAAGTTCCAGTTGAATGAGAGAGCATCTATTTTCCAAGCTTTTGGATGGTATGTCCTTGTGCAGAATTTTTGTAGATGATGGTTGAGGTGAGAGGCAAATAGGTCTACTTCTGGCCTGCCCCATGTCGAAGTGAGTTGTGTGAAGATCTTCGGATGTAACCTCCACTCGTGTGGATATGTGAAATTCCTGCTTAGGCTGTCCGCCAAGACATTGTCTTTGCCTGGAATAAACTGGGATTGTAACTGGATGTTTAGGCTCAGTGATTTTTCCCAAAGATGCATTGTCAGTCTGCAAAGGGGGTAAGAGTGGGTGCCCCCTTGCTTGTTTATATACCACATCACAGTGGTGTTGTCTGTCCGTATCAGTAAATGGCCTTGCTGAAGTTGGTGTTGAAAGGCCTCGATGGCATGCATTACTGCCAGCATCTCCTTTTGGTTTATATGCAGATGTGTTTCCTTTGGAGACCATTGTCCTTGTATACACCTGCCTTCCATGTGCGCCCCCCATCCAAGGTCTGAGGCGTCTGTGGTCATGGTCTGTGTTATCTGTGGTTTTTTAAATGACATACATGTGTTTGCCTGGCTCACCGAGGCTCACCATAGGAATTCCTTTTGTAGGCATGGAATGAGCGGTATGGTTGTCTCCAAGTTGTTGCTGTGCTGAGACCAAATGCTTTTTAGGTACCACTGAAGCTTTCTCATGTGTAGTCTTGCTAATGGAACCAGGAGAATGCAGGATGCCATGTAACCCAGGGCCTGTAGGAATCTCCTTGCAGTCATCTGGGTGAGTTTTGCTAAACCTTTGAAGTAATGAGTTAACTTCTCTTGCTTGTCTTCTGTCAGGTAAGCCATTTGAGAGGCTGTGTCTAATTTGGCTCCTAAGAAGATTATTTGCTGGGATGGCTGCAGTCTTGACTTTTGGAAGTTGACTGTGTATCCCAGAGCTTGTAGTAATCTTATGACATAGTCCAAGTTTTTTGTCAACATCAATTTGTCGTCCTCTTGTATGAGGCAGTCGTCCAGGTACGGGTAAATTTGTATCCCCTGGAGCCTGCAATGAGCAATTACTGAAGCCAGGCATTTTGTGAATACTCTGGGCGCAGTAGATAAGCCAAATGGCAATGCTGAGAATTGATAATGCTCTGGCCCTGCAAGAAATCTGAGGTATTTTCTGCAGCTGTGTCTGATAGGGACATGCAGGTATGCCTCCTTGAGGTCCAGAGTAATCAGCCAAGACCCCTTGCCCAGCATGGGAAGGAGTTGCTGTAGAGTCAGCATTTTGAACTTTGGTACTATGAGAAAGGTGTTTAATGCGGACAAATCCAGTATTGGTCTCCATTGAGATTCTTTTCTTGGAACAAGGAACAGTCTTGAGTAAAATCCCTGGCCTTGTTCTTGTTGTGGAACTTTTTCTATTGCTTTCATCCGAGTCAGCAGAGAGATTTGCTTGATAGCCTCTGCCCTCTGGTTTGGTGGTAGGTTTGGCATGCCTTGTTTTCTTGGCAAGGTATGAAAATGGAACCTGTAGCCTCGGTCTATAATGTCCAAAATCCATTTGTCCTTTGTCAGTCTGTGCCAATTTTCTGCAAACAGAGCTAATTTCCCGCCCAAGGGAGCTTCTATTTGTTCCCTGGTAGGCGGAAGTAGAGGAAAGTCATTGAGATTGTGGCTGTGGGGCAGGCGAAACCCCTGCGTCACTTCTTTGGTTTCCTGGCTGCCATTGTCGTCCCCTGTAAGGACCTCTGTATTGGCCTATTCCACGGCCACGTCTGTTTTTACCCCTTTGAAACTTTTCTGTATTAGGAAAGGACCAGCTTTTTGAAGGCCAATTCCTACTGAATCTGGGGGGTTGAACCTGGAGGAAATCTTTCACCGTCTGAACTGATTTTGCTTTTTCCTCGATGGTCTTTAACACATCCTTAGCATTAGCACCAAAAAGCTTGTTCTTTTCCAAAGGTGCATCCAGAAGTTTTGCCTTCACATGATCTGGTAGAGGTTGATCTTTTAACCATGCATGTCTTCGAATGACTGCCCCTGTCATAGCTGCCCTACATGAAGCTTCCAGTGCATCATATCCACACTGTAGGAAGTGATTGCTTACTTGCTGAGTATTATGTACAGCTTCCTGCAAAGCCTTCCTGTCTAAAGGATCAGGAGTGGCCAATGTTTTTTGTAAATCTTCTAACAGGAAATCCTGATATTGTAACATATGAAAAAGGCAATTTAAAGCTCTCATAGATAAGGTAGTGGAAGTGTAAACCTTTTTGCCCCATCTCTCTAATGACCTAGCTTCCCTGTTGGAGGGCAATGGATTTTTAGAGGTGGAAGCTGAAACTCCTTTAGGCCCCTGTGAAATAGTTTCCAAATCAGCAGAATGGGCCCTGAATAAATGGGAATGTGTTTCTGGAACCCTGTAATACCTGTCTGGCTTGGCTGGAGCAGGAGGAAGAGAGTCAGGGGTAACACTAGAGTAAAAATATAAATCATCCAAAACATCAAGTACAGGAGGAATAGCCAAGGGCCTGTGCTGAGGCTTCTTAAGGAAAGTCCGAAGGCGTTTTCTGCAATCAGAATATTCCTGGCCTTGCCACTTGAAATGTTCCCTCATGGTATGCAGAACTTCCCCAAAAGAAATATCCTCAGGAGGGGAGGCCGAGGGAATGGAATCCTCTGTATCCGAGTCCTCATAGGTCTGGAAGAGCTCTTCCTGGCTATCAGAGTGGACAGAGCCCTCAGAATCTTCATCTGACGGAATAGGGTCAGGGGGTTCAACCCGGGGCCTTTTATCAGAAGGAGGCTGGGATCCTCTCTCAGGATGGGCCTGTGAACCTCTAATCATAGAAATTAAATCAGCAGCCATAGACATAATTTGTGTCTCTGGAGTAGGCTGAGGTAAGGTTTTAGTAGTAAGATGTTTTGTTTTGCTGGCTGCCTTAGCCCTAGTGTAGGCCTTAATAGACATGGCCATAGGAGGCCTGGCAGCTCCACGTGCAGGAGTGACCTTGTCTACAGCAATGGTCTCGGGGATTTCCTCGGTTTCGGTATCCGGAGGAAAATCAATAACTGGCGGAGTGATATCCGGAATCGGAGTCGTCGGTAATGTGGTGTCTTCGGTTCGGAGCGGTGGAGAAACAGTCTCAGAGGGAACCGGAGCACTCACGATAGGTTTTGGCGTGGAGTCGGTGGTAGACGCAGGCCGGGGATGTCGGTCCCGGTCTTTTTGTTTCTTGGGAGTTTGCGATGTCGGAAGTTCCGACGGCATTGTGTAAGTAAATTTTTCGCCAAAAAAATCTTCAGCGAACTCCGCCCGGCGCCTGAGAGTGCGCTTGTTGAAGCGAGCACAGGCTACACAGGCCGAGACGTCGTGGTCTGGGCCAAGGCAAGGAAGACAGTAAGAGTGGAAATCCTTATGAGGTATTTGTTTACCACATGAAAGACAATTGTTAACTTTTTCAGTAATTTCTGACATCGGCTGAGGCAAGAAAAGTTCCCCAACGGGGTACTTAGCTTTTTTGATGACTTCGGAATCGAAGAATACAGGAGCTGACCGACCGGCACTTGCGAACTGCTTCTGCTTCGGGCACCGCGCGGCAAGAAAGACTGAAGAAAATGGCGTCGGCTGATGCTTATGTACCCCAGCCGCTCTGACGTCGGAGGAAAATGCGACATCAGCCGACGTCGGACCCAGACTTTGGAATCCGGCCGACCGAGGGCTGCCTGAGGCAGGACAACCCATATGTTATGACTGCAGTTGCATTCTTGAAGGACATCAGCGGCCCTGCAAGAGGCCTCCAGTGAATCATAACCACATTGCAAAGTATGCTTTCCCACTTGTTCAGCTGCATGCAGTAAATCCTGCAATTCCTTGTTCTCTGAACATTCAGTATTTGTCAACATTTTTTGTTTAAGTTGTGACGTTAAATATTGCTGATATTTAAGCATATAAAATTGACAATTTAAAGCCCTTACAGCCAGGGTGGCAGAAGTGTATACTTTTCCCCCCATCTGTCTAGAGCCCTAGAATCCTTATCAGAGGGGACAGGGTTTTTTGCAGAGGAAGCCTTAACCCCTTGGGACCCTGAGATATAGTTTCTGGGTCAGCAGCGGGGTTTTTGTATAAGAATTTATGAGAATCTGGGACCCTGTAGTATCTGTCTGGCTTAGCAGGTGCAGGGGGTAAAGAGTCAGGGGATAGTCCGGACTCTGAAAATACATCATCTACAATGTCTAAAAACAGGAGGAACGGCAAGGGGTCTATGCTGAGGAAGAAGCGGGAAGTCTCTGAGCCTTTTCTTAAGACTCAGAATAATCTTGGCTCTCCCAGTGGAAATGCTCCCTCATAGTATGCAGTGTTTCCCCAAAGGAATAGTCCTCAGGAGGAGAGGCTGAAGGAATTGATTCTTCAGCATCAGAATTCTCATAGGGAAGCATGCGGAAATCCTGTTCAGAAGAGGAATCACAGGAAAAAGATACCTGATCAGAAGAATCATACTCTGTCTCTTGCCTTGGCCTCTTATCAGGAGGGGGGTGGGAGCCCCTGATCAAAGTAATTAGGTCTTCGGCCATTTTGAGCATCTGTTTTTTAGGCATGGAAGTCTGAATAGGAGAATGCTGTACTTGTTTCTTTGTCTTTAGAGCTGCTTTAGTGTTTGCCTTTGAAACTGAGGATGTCTTAACATATAGTTGAGTAGGTCTGAAGACACCCTCAGAAGCCTATGCCTGCTCAGCGGCTCTGGACCCATCTGAGGGATTGATTTCAGAGTGTCCAATACCTTGAGTATCCAGAGGCCCAGTTGGCTCCACGTCAGAGTCGGTAGCAGGCGCCAGGGGCTGCAAAAGCGCCTCACTGAGAACTGGTGAATGGCCTAGAAGAGGCTTCGTCGTCGGTTTTGGACCTCGGATGCCTATCCTTGTCCTTGCGTTTTTTGTAAACTCCAGATGTCGGCTGTTCTGCCGGCATTATATAATTAAATCTTCGGCCAAAGTAATGAAAAGCAAAATCGAACCAACGCTTGATAGTGAGTTGGTTGAATCTAGCACAAAACCGACAGCTAGCAACGTTGTGATCAGGGCCTAGGCAAAGAATACAGTAAGAGTGAAAATCCTTATGAGGTATTTGCTTCCCACAAGAAATACAATTGTTAACTTTTTCTGACATTGGTCTGGAGCAAGAAAAAAGTTTCCCCAATGGGGTACTTAGCTTTAATGAAGACTTCGGTTCTGAAATTCAACTTTGAAAATCTCAGGAGTCGGCCGACCGGCACTTGCGAACTGCTTTTGCTTCGGGCACTGCGCGGCAAGAAAGACTGAAGAAAATGGCGTCGGTTGCATCTTTTATATCCCTGGCACACTGACGTCAGGGAAGAGGTGACGGCAACCGACGCCGGACCTAGACTTTGGAATTCTGGTCGACTGCGGGTAGCCTGCCAGCAGGATAACCCAAGAGTAATGACTTCAACAGTGAAACACAATGAACATCAAATTAAAAATTCAGAAGCCCCAGGAGAACAACCCCAGCAAAGCCTGTTCTAAAACTTGAAAAGGAATCTAGTTTGTAGTGCTTTCCGAATGTATGTACAGAGAACCAAGTTGCTGCCTCTAAAATACTTCTGGAGTCTACCCCATTCCACAAAACCCCTAAAGCCCTTGTGGACTGGGCACAAACCCTGCCTGGAAGTGGCTTACTAAGGTAAATATAATGTTGTTGTTGTCTTTCAGCTTTTCCCGGTTAGGGGTCGCCATAGCGGAACTCCGGTCTGCTAATGACTGGCAGTAGATTTTTACGAACACCGAGGTGCCAGCTCGACGTTCAACCTTCCAATAAGGCACGCCCATTTACGCATGTCTTTTGAACGCCCATCCAACCGCGGGGAGGACATGCAGACTCCAAACAGAAGGCACTCCGCACACTCCAGCCAAGAATCGAACGGGAGAACCTCTTGCTGTGAGGCAACAACGCTACCGCTGCACCACCATGGCTGCTCACTAAGGTAAGTATAATAAAAGACAAAAATGTGAGACAAAATTGAGGACAGCACTCCTGGCCTTACCAGGCTATAGCTCATTCCACACATTCCGACCTGAAAATGAGGTCGGGAAGACTAAGGGTGGTGGAGTCTCTATCTTCATTAAAGACAGGCACACCTCCAGACTGGTCTGCCAGCATGACGCAATGGAACTACTCCAGTGTCATCGGCAGTTGGCAAGACACCCATTCAAGTTATAACCAGCTACAGACCCCTTCCATGACTTAGGACACCCACTCCTCTTACCTGGATCTACTTGACTCCATCTAGGTATCCCCTTACACCCTGATCCTTGATGACTTCAACTACGCCACCACAGACTGGGTGAACTATTCCTGTACTAATGCACTCCCTCAACGATTCCTTGACTTCATCAGTTCTAATGCACTAGACCAGCTCATCTCATCCCCCACAATGGGAGATAACATTCTGGACTTGGTTCTCACCAACATGCCACAATCCCCTACTCTAGCATCATTGAAAAGCTAACACAACTTGGTGTAAATCCCTATAACATCAGGTGGGTGGCCAACTGGCTCACAGACAGGACCCTCAAGGTCAAAACAGGCACCACCACCTCCGATAGCACACCTGTCACTAGTGGAGTTCCCCTGGGAGCTATCCTGGGACCCCTACTGTTTGGCATCGACTTCTCAGAGGTCCAGGCAAAGACAAAAGGCCTGTGGCTGACCAAGTTTGCGGACTGTAAGTTGGGTGCTGTCACTGACTCCCGAAATTATGTTAACATACTGCAAGAGGGTCTCACAGCAACTAATGACTGGTGCCAAAGTCATGGCCTCAAGCTAAACGCAAAAAAATGTATCATACCATTCGGCAGAAACACGGTCCCTTCTGATTACCATATCAACTGCAACCCCCTAAACACACAACCTGTGGTGAGAGACCTGGGTACTCTGGTTGATAATAATCTCACATTTAACCATCATGTAAGCAGCAGTGGTCAGAAAAGCCTTTTACTTGGTTTATCTCATAAGTAAAGGTATTGCATCCAGAAATAAGCAGGTTATTACCTCTCTACACACCTCCATCATTAGACCAATAATTGAGTATAACACCTGGTTTGGAATGTACCTCTCCAAACATGTGCACCAACTGGAAAGGCCACAGAAATACCTCACAAAGAGAATACATGGCCTCCAACACCTGTCCTATGCGGACAGGCTCAGCTTGCATCTGTGTCTTGCCTACAAGGCAATCTCGGACTCTGCCCTACTAGAGATGCTCCATATCTGTAAGTCTAACTCCTCGTGCATTACCTGTTCGAAAGGCCTGAATCTAATATGCGACATCAACAAAACCTGCTGGAGAGTCAGGTTTGTCTCCCAGAGGCTGCCCAGTCTCTGAAACAGACTTCCCATACATGTCAGAGTATCTCGCTGACCCTCTTCAAGCGCAGCCTTGATGAGTGGATGGAGAACCACACATTTATCCCAGGGGGTCCACCTGTGTCCCTCAATGACATGGGCAACAAGTGCTGACTGAGCTTTCTTTTTGGGATAAACTCTTGGCTAGGCTTGTAAAGGGCCCAGGGCCATTAACCTAGTAACATCCTATGATCCTATGACAGTAGTTGTCCTTTCCTCTTGTCTTAATAGAAAACAAATAGATGATCAGCTTTCCTGAAGGCTTGAGTTTTGTTTAGATAATATCTGAGCTGCCTGTAGACATTCTGAGTGTTAAACCCTTTTTTCTTGTTCTTGGGCTCATGGAAATGGATGGGGAGCTTAACTTTTTGGCTTAGGGTTCTACTTTAGGCATAAAAAGAGTGTAGTTCTCAAAGAAACCCTGCCCTCACGAAAAATGAGGTAGGGTTGATTCACCCTAAGAGGTTACAACTCAGACAATATTCTAGCAGAAGTTAGAGCAGAAAAGTAAAAGTCTTCCATTTTAAGAACCTCACTTCAGCCCCATGAACTGGTTTAAATGGAAAAATGTTAAAAAGCTCTAAGTTGGTGCTCTAACTGCATTTATGACTGGAGCTTCTGAGAGTGTGTGTGGAAGGTGCCTTTAAGTTTCAAAAATGTGCCAGTCACTATGGTAAGACTCAACAGCCTAGGTTACTGAAACAGTAATCCAAATGCTGAACATTTCTTCTGTTTCACTTTTACATGGCAAAGTGATAAGGATTAAGCACTAAAATAATGCTGAGTGTGAATAACTGGGCAATGGCCTAAGGTTCCAACTACTGTGGGTAGACTAATTTCAGTTTTACCTTCTTGGTCTCAGGTGGTAATTACTCAGTTTGTACAGAGTATAACCTACTTGCTGGAACAAATACATAATAAGACAGTTTCTATTCTACAACAAAAATATTTTAATAACGTTTTTGTTAGACTTTCTCTGATCATCAAGCTTTCTTCCCATATGTCCTGCTAGTTCATTCGTTCCCCAGAAGATAACTCATTTACTCCTCAAACATCAACAGTCAAGCTACAGTAGTAGTGCTGTCATTTGTGAACAATCAAGGGTTTTACCTGGCTCTGCTGTCAACTATGCACATGCCTGCTTGTAAATTCTGGGGAGGATGCAATGGGCATCTACAAGATTATAGCTCCTGCTTCTATGAGTGTTCTAGGCTCAGTCAGCCATGCCTTCTTAAAAGCAGATGCCGCCATCGATTTCTGGTCTTCACCATATAATCAGAAAGAAGTATGAAGTCTATATATATATATATGCTCTCCAACCGTCCTGCAAGATAGAGGCAAGCAGGCATCTGTGGCATAGCCTGGGCTCTCTCTCTCTATTTTAAGGAGCTGGCATTGGATGGAAATGAAATTTCATTTGGCCTATTTTTGAAAGCTGCATCCTGGTTATGGTAATCTATGGCAGAATCATACAGAGTCGGTTTACCATTATCAACAGACTGAAAGAACCTGAACTTCTGAAGCCCCACTCAAGGCACTGTTATTTACTGCCTGATCTACATACAATAAGGTTGAAGTGGTTTCTGTCTTGATGCAGAAGGCTGACTTGACTTTTACTATTGAGACAAGGTTGGATGAGAACTGTGGACCTCACTTGGTTATGGTCACACCAACATGCCTCTAAGCTTAGTCAACTTTATTAGCAAAGTAAAATTGTGTGTTCATGGGAGGGGGACAGCCATGTGCTTTAAAAACATCTTCTCACTATATCCTTAGAGCCAGAGAAAGTACAATTGTGTAAGAATTTACAGAACAGTAAATGTCCTATTGATCACTGCTGCAGTATTCCAATACTGATGGGTTATCCTGCCCAAGGTAATTTGATCTCTGGCCAGCAAACCAAAGCCAAAACCTTCCCGATGTACCATGCATCTAGCATATGACCTCAGCCCGTGGGCGTAAGTTTACATAGGAGGAGTATAAGATCCTTAGACTATCTACAGCCAGGAGACCCTAGACGAGCCAGCGTACAAATAAAGTAGTAGTCCAGTCAAGGACAGGGTTAAAAGGAAATGCTCCCCTTTTGGTCCACAAAGATAGACAGAGACACAACTAGAGTGAGAACAAGTGTGAAGGGGGATTAAATGAAGAAATGCAATACTGCAATCATGATCAGTAGGACATCTACTGTTAAGCTACGTTCTTACACAACTGTACTATGTCCTTTCCATGAATCACTGTTGCACTATTCCAATACTGATGGGTGATTTTCAAAGCAATAGCTTTTGCCTCCAAAGCAGGATTTGTGCTTCAGTACTTTTTACAGCTGTATATACCTACTTAAAGTTGCATTCCACTAGCCTGGTGCCTTAGTTTGTGTCAGGATTGCAGTGGTGGCATTATTGTGAATTCTGCCGCTGGATTTGTGCATCAGTACTTTTTAGAGCAGCATATACCTGCTTAAAGTCATATTCTAGTGCCTTTCTGTTTACCTCGATACTGTTATTCCCCCTGTTCTTTCAGTCTTCCATATCCCAACTTGGATATTAAGCTAAAAGTTTCTGGAATTCTAACCACAGGACTAGAGGTCCAGTTTGAAATTTTCCCCAACCATCCCAGCCTTTTTTGTTGGGGTTTTAAAAGGCTGACCTCTGTGGCATCTGCCCCTTATGACAAACTGACATCTCAAGTCCCTTCCTCCCCTCTTTCATTGCTACTGTTAGCTGTGTAACCTATTTGCGTACTTTCCTACCCATTGCTTTCCATGTAGCCATTATACCAAGTGCCCACCCAGCAAACCAATATTCCACTTGAGTAAGTCTCCCTTCTTAAACTGTCTCCAGCACATTAAACACCACTAACAAATCTTAGCACAACCTAACCTAGTCTAGTCACAAACCCCAAGACCATCCAAGGAAACCTCTGTATAATTCAGTCCACAACCTACAGCAGCCCACCCAAAATAAAGGTCCGGACAACATGGATATGCAATTTCCAAATGACTCCATACGCAGGTTGGTAGACATGGGCATCTTGAGACAATGTAGCAAGTGTCTCATGTTCAAAGGCAACCATTTAATCCTTAAAGAAACAAACATGGTATATGACAGATGCACACAGAAAATTTCACTGGAGGCAAAAATTCTGCATACAAAACATGGTTGTCAAGAACACACACAGTGTCCAATACACACAGACTAACCTATGCTAAGGCCCTAAAAAGCAATCTTCCCAAACCTCAGACACCTCCCAAGTCTATAGACGGCAATGCCTGCCCTCAGCAATCTCTAAAACACTCACCAAAGGCAACACCAAACACCACACACACACACAAACATATACCCAGTGGAACCCCAAAAGCAAAACCCATAAGGCAAGCCCACAAACTACCCAGGACTCTTGTCATAGGGGACTCCATTGTACAACACAAGATGCTCTACTCACTATATTGAAACAGAAGATAATGATAGGTTTCTTTTCTGGAGCCAGGATCCGTCAAGTTATGCAAGCACTCAAGTCACTAAACCACAGGTACTAGTAATATTCTATCACAGTTCATGTGGACATTAAGCCCAGAGACACACCTCCCTGGACTATATGAAAAGCAACATTGTTGATTTCTCTGAATGTGTGTCTCGGGCAGATATGAACCTTGCCCTGAGCAGCATTCGATCTTCTACCATCACCAAGGATGATACTAGAGTATGAACAAAAGATAATTGACTTCAATAATTGGCTTAATTTCTGTTGTCTTTCCAGAGGGATTCAATATCTTTCAGTAGGGGAGGACATAGTTAGCAAACCACATTGGTTTGCAAAGGGTAGTCTGCACCTGTCTCCCCTAGGTTACTGAATACTGTCTAAAACTTCATCCACCCCTTAGAGCAGTTTTAGGGAATGCCAAATTGACAAACCTAATAGCATTGCAAATAAAACCCAAAGAAAATGAAAGGTGTCACTGTTCAGTGGTAGGAAACTAAACAAAAAAATTCACACCCTGTAAGCACCCTGTAAGCTCTCCTCATTCAGGAGAGTACAGACATCTCTGCCATTACAGAGACAAGGTTTAAATCCACAGAGAGTATTCTGGCACTGCAAGGCTTTAGTGCCTTCCCCACATTTGGACCTTCAGCTGCACAGATGGGACAAACGCTGGAGGAGTCTCAGTCTATATTGGCAACATGCATAACTCTACATTGGTTAAACAGGACACCACCCTGGAATTTATCACCATATAAATCACCGCAGACAAAGTCCCATACCATAGCTTAACAAGTTATAAGTCCTCTATGTCCCTACAGTCCCATAGTTCATACCTAGACTTACTGAAGACACTCACCATTAAACCAAATACCCTAGTCACGGAAGACTAACTACCCCTCTATACACTGCCTCATACTCACAGGCACATTGATTCCTGGACTTTATTAACACAAATACCCTTGACCAGACAGTGCGCACACCCACCAAACATTTGAACACACTGGACCACATACTCACCAATACAGGAGAACACTGTACCCCCCCCCCACCAGTATCATGTTCTCACTGGTAAGGTCAGACCACAAAGCTGTCTCTTTCGAAGGAACTCTTCCAAAGTAAACTACATCCTACTAAGTGATGGTATGTCAAAACGCAATTCCCTCTTCAAACCTGGAGTTCACAGCAACCCTATGTGGAATTGTTCACAGCCATGTAAATGGCTGTACAGAAACTGCTGTACCTACCAGAAGTAAGCCAAAATAAACCTCTAAAAACAAACCACACTGGTGGAATCCTAACCTTAATATGGTATTTAACGAAAGGAAAATGATCATGGCTAAAATCAGGAAGAGCAACTCCTCCAATGACAATTTCCTGTTTAACTGAATTAAGAGGGCACCTAAGAGTACTAATTAAGTTCAACAATGCCTATTGTGATGTCAAGATAGCCTCACAGGCTAAAGACAACCACAAGGCCTTCTACAGCTATGTCCAAAATCTCAAAGGCAGCACACATCAGTATGTCGAACTGCTGGTCAGTGGTGTAACCTTCACTGAGCACAGCAACATAGCTGGTTGACAAATTCAGCTGAAACCTGACCCCCCCCACTCCCCCCGTGTTTTCCACTAGGAAATACCTACTTGCATAACCCCCCAACTATCAGCAGGAAGCAGGTCCTTGCAGCCACTCACTAAGGCCAAAAACATAGCCTCGGTGCTTCTGATAATATCCCAGGATATCAAGAACAATTGAGTAATTTTTCAACTATAGTCTCAAAAGAGGCTTTGTATCATGAGAATAGAGGACTGCAATGGTTATCCCACATCAAGAGTGGACCATCAACTGACCCTTGAAAATACAAGCCTATTAGTGTGACTAGTCTAACATGCAAAGCCATAGAATCAATCATCATGGAAATGATCAACAAAGACATTGGAAACTTTCAGACACTAGACCCAACCCAGTTTGGCTTTGTCAGGAGAATGTCATGTCTTCTAAAGCTGGTGGACTTCTTTGAGAAGGTCACCAAGGCAATGGATGAAGGGAAAATGGTGCATACTGTCTGTCTGGACCTGGCTAAGGTGTTCAATACAATATCCCACTCTGGCAAACTCACTAAACTGGGCATAAACCCCTACATATTGCTGGATTGCTAGCTGGCTCAGAGAAGATCCACCCAGTCAGTATTGGTGATACCACCTCCACCAAGATACTAGCTACCAGCATGGTACCTCAGGGCTCTGTGCTGGGACTGCTCCAATTTACTTCTCAGAGGTAAAGGCTAATATTAAGGTGTTTTGGCTAAGTTTGCAGATGACTGCAAATAGGGAGCTATCACAGATTCCCCCCATGACAAACATCTTGGAAGAGGATTTAACAGACAGATGATGAGTACCACAGTCATGGACAAAAACACAATGCTAAGAAATGCATTACAGTGTCTTTTGGGGAAAACTGTCACCCAAGCTAATTGGATAGACCATGCTGCTTTGCCAGAAATGGTCTTCACCTGGCACCTGTAGGCTTCCGGTTTCTGGCTAAGGCACTTGCCCGCCCCTAATGTCTTTCTTAGGCAAAGTCACAACAACAAAATTTCCGAAGGGAAAATATTAACACAAAGAGACTAAGGGTCATGCTAAATGCTAGCACTCTCTGGAAGCACTCCTCTCCCTGGAAGATGTTGATGTCTGTGCAGTCAAAGAAATATGGCTCAAGGCTGCAGAAAGTACACCAGCCTTGCAAGGCTATAATGCCTTCCACAATTTCAGACCGCAAACTGATGGTGTGAGAACCAAAGGAGGCAGAGTATCTATCTTCATTAAAGAAATTTACACCTCTAGACTTGGTCAAACAAGAAAACTCTATGGAGCTACTCCAAGTCCAAATTACAGTAGGTAAGACCTCCCTTCAGGTATTAATCAGTTACAGGTCCCCCTTCCATGAACCAACATTCCCACACAGCTTACTTAGACCTACTTGTGACAATTAAGGTACAACCAAACACCCTAGTCATGGGTGACTTCAACTATCCTTCCATTAAATGGGAAACCGATATGAGCCCAAACTGACTCGCACAAATGTTCTTGGACTCTGTTAACTCAAATGCCCAGAATCAAATAGTGCAGCACCCCACAAGGGACTCCAATATTCTTAGACCTGGTCCTCACCAATATGAGTGACCAATGGAACGCCTCAAGTGTATGGCCTGCACTGGTTAAATCCAATCATAAAGCAGTCATTTTTGAAGTAGCAATAGCATCAGAACTCCCCAACAGAGAAGTCAGGCTAAAAAACTTCACCAAAGCTAAGGGAAGGTATAATCAACTTCCAAGCTCCAGTTTCCACAAATGGCATTGATGGCTATACTAAGGTATATATTGATGCCCTGTATAAACATCTACACAAACGTATAGACACGGCCATGCCAGATAGGATTAATGCACACCCCTCAGGAAAAAAACAAACCATCCTGGTGTACGTCTAGCATTAATAAATTACACAATAAGCAAAACAAGCTGCTGTCTAAAAATACAAAAATGAGAAGCCATAACTAGAAGAGCATCCTCCTCAGCCTAAACAAGCACATAAGAGAACTCAAAATCTTCAAACAGCAATTACAAAAAAAAATTAGCAACCACAGCCAAGGATAACCATAAGGCTTTCTTCAGCTATGTCCGCGACCTAAAAGGTAGGACTCAGATGTGTGCTGAACTAACTGTGGATGGCATCACACACGCTGACCCTGCTGACATTACAAACCTGCTAGCAAACAGAGTTTGTGAAAATTTCACCCCCTACCCCCCCCAAAAAAAACATATCACAAACCATGTCTTCATCATCTCCTACTCCCAGCATCTCCAAAGAGAAAGTCATCAATACTCTCTCCAAGGCTAAGAACACAGCCTCTATGGAACCAAATGGCATTCCAGGCTGTGTTCTTAATGTTCTAAAACAAGAGCTAGCTACTTCATTCGGCACTCTATTCAACCAAAGCCTGAGTACTGGCTTTGTTCCCACAGAATGGAAAACAGCGACTGTTAACCACCTCCACAAGGGCGGCTCGGCAACAGACCTGGGTAACTACAGACCCATAAGTTTAACCAGCCTCATATGTAAGGCAATGGAATGAGTCATCATGGACCTCAAATAATAGGTGACCTCCAAACTCTGGATCCATCCCAGCTTGGTTTTGTCAAGGGCAGGTCATGCCTGCTAAACCTGGCGGACTTCGAAAACGTGACAAGAGCCATAGACGAGGGCAAAGCTGTGCACACAGCCCATGATGACTTGGCCAAGGCCTTCGACACTATCCCACATTCAGGCATCACTGGCAAACTAAACCAGTTGCATATCAACCCTATGTTGTCAGGTGGGTTGCAAACTGGCGCACAGATCGGCAACAGTTAGTCAAAGAGGGAGACTTTACCTCTACCAGCAGACCCATCACCAGTGGGGTCCCCACAAGGGTCAGTGCTGGGCCCTCTCCTGTTTGGCATATGCTTCTCAGAAGTCCAGGCCAAAATGGAGGTGCCGTGACTAACCAAGTTTGCAGATAACTGCAAATTAGGTGCTGTCATTGAATCCCCTAGCGATGTCAGTGTACTTCAAAAGGGGCTTACACAGACCAATGATTGGTGCCAAAGCCATGGTCTTAAATGAAATGCTAAAAAATACTTTATTCCTTTCAGTAAAAACAATATCCCTGCTGATTATAAAATAAACAACAATACCCCAAGTACCAATTCAGCAGTGAGAGACCTGGGAACACAAGTTGACTGTGACCTCAGCTTTGAGTACCATGTGTCTACTGGGTGAGGAAGACATTCTAAATCCTCACCCGATTATCAAAGGCATGGCCTCAACATCAAAACAGGTTACAACTTCCCTGTACTCTTCTCTCAGCAGGCCTATCACTGAATATAATGCTCCCTTTGGTATGTATCATACCAGACACCTGTAGCAACCTGAGACACCTCACATGACTTCTAAGAAAATTCAGGATCTCCAGCACGTCTTATATGGACAGACTGAAGTCGCTGTCACTATACTCAGTAGCATACAGACTACTCAGGGGCGACGTGTCTGGCTTACAGGGCTATCTCTGACCCAAATCCAATGGAAAAATGCTGCACATCCGTAAGTCAAATGGGACTACAGTCACTCTTTCCAGGGATCTTGATCTAGCCTGCAATATAAACAGGACCTGCTGGACAGGCAGTCACATCTCTCAGAGGTTGCCACTGCTCTGGAATAGGCTTCCAATCCGTATCAATCAGAGCACCTCCATGACCCTGTTTAAGTGCAACCTGGAAGACTGAATGGGGAAACCATAAATTTCTGCCAGGGACTGCCCACAGTTCTCTCCGGGACACGGGTAGTCCTTGCTAGAAAAACCTTGGGCATATATGATATCTCTCATCTAGTATTACACTGGGATTTAATGGCTAGGATTTATAAAGACCCTCGGGTCAAAAGCCTAGTAACATCCTATGAACCTATAAGACACCCCTAAGAGATGACCCAGTAGTTAGGGATCTGGGAACGTATGTAAACGGCAATCTGGCCTTTGACCAACATGTGGGCAAGGTAGTAAAAAAATCATTCTGTCACTAACTTATAAGTAAGGGCATAGCATCCAGGTCCAAGGAAGTCATAGTAACACTTTATTTGCCCCCTTATCATACCCATAGAGTACAATGCACGCTTTGGCAGACACCTGGCCGGACATGTGCAACAGCTGTAATGCCCACAAAGGTTCCTTACCAGGAGAATCCAGTGCAATCTATGCCTTGCATACAAGGCATCCTCAAATCCAGTTCTGATGGACCTTTTGCAGATCCACAAAATGAGCAGCATCATAACCACTAGCTCCAAGGATTTCAGTTTTGCTTGTGACATAAATAAGATGCTAGTGAGCTGGATATGTGTCTCAGAGAATTCCCATGCTATAGATCCATGTGGAGCAGTGTCCATCCCTAACACTATTTAATTTGAAATTTAGCCCGGATCTGGACCCCATATTTCTGACATACAGAGTCAGACAGTAATACCCAAATTAACATACCCTGCCACCTCACTTCTAGACACTTCCTAACATACCCCCTCCTAATAAAATGCATATGACATATATGGAAACAATTATGCTGGACTGCATGGAATTTCAAGGAGACAGTGGCTACTGGTTCAAAAGTTGGTGAAGTGATTTTTTCCAGACAAAGTTCAGATCTGGGGATAGAGGGGTGGCTGAACAGGCCTCATGTGTGTTCAGGAGGAGGACACTAACTGACTTCAATTCTTGAAAGCAGTGGGACCTTTAGAGGCAAACGGACACGTGTGCCTTAATGGAGGAGTAGGCTAGTTCACTTTCTAGTAACTCATACAAGTAAAACAGCAATGGAATCTCTACACAAAAAAGGGTCCTTACTCTTAAGACACAAGATGGAAAACTTCTTCCAGTTGGAGATGCAAGATTTTCTAGTTGTAGGTCTTCTTGCCATCTGGAGTATACCCACTCTGAAAACTGGTGTCCAAAAGGGATCAAAAAATGTATCCCTCAAGTGTTTTAAATTGACAGTCTGCAGGCTGGAATGTATAACAGAGTCCTTTTTCTAAGTAAGGCCACTTTGTGGACTAACTTGTGATGTCCCTGGCTAGATGGAGCAGAAGGGGGAACCAATGCTGCCTGGGCCAAAAGGGAGTCACTAACAAGATTGTTGGCTTGTCCCACTGGATCTTCAGGAGGACCTTTGGGATTAGAGGGAGGAAGGGGAAAGCACAGAGGAACTTTTCCTCCCAACAGAAGAACATAGCATCCGCTCTCCCAGCCCGAGAAAGAGGGGTCTTGGAGAAAAACAGCTTGAGTTGTCTATTCTGAGAAGACACAAATAAGTCTATTTGAGGGATATTCCATTTGTGGACTATCTCCAGCAGTGACCTCCCTGTTCAACATCCATTTCTGAAGAGCTTCCATGAACTGCTTAGTAAGTTTGCGAGAACGTTGTCTGCTGACTGAATGTAAATGGTCCATAAGGACAGATTTGCCTTTACTGCATGATTCCATGTCATCACAGCTAGCCTGCACAGCTGGTAGGACTTGGTCCCAGTTTGTTGATGTGTCACATAATCAGGATGTTATCTGTGAAAATTCTCAAGATGCATGGTTGCAAGAGGTGTGAGAACACCTTAAGGGCTTCCATAAGGCAGGTTTTCATTTCCTTGACATTGATGCATTTCCTTATCTCCTTGGGTGAACATTCGCCTTGACGAGCTGTGTGCCTGTCCATGCATCCCAAGCCAGATCAGATGCATATGTACAGATGTTCTGGGTGGAACTGGGTGGGCAGAAGGGTAGTCCTGGATTAAGTTAGATTTGAGAAACCCACCGTTACAACTCTTTCTTCAGAAAGGGCAAGAGGGGGATTTGGAAGCCAGTGGGTGACAATGCTGACACAAAACGGACTTCAAGTACACAGTGTTGTTTATTTATATCGGATATTGGAGCTCGATTTCATAATGGCGGTACTTGAGCAGTTCATTTATATTTGATACATCACAGTCATTTAGAAATTATACAAAAAGTTGCGGACTTGTCACATGCTAAAGAAGCTGACCGCTCTCGACAGCCATGGTTGGCAAGTTTGCTTTCTGGTTGAGGAGGAAATATTTTAAATTTTTTTATGCTTAGTGCTATCATTACAATTCTTTTACATATTATGTTTGTGACACCCCACCACTAGAACAGTAATCAAGGAACCTCAATCCTCACCACTGGCAACAGTAGGGAATGTTCACTGGGAGGATTATGGGTACACACAGTATTTCCAGATGCAGCTCTCTGCATCAAGTGCAATTTCCCCTAACAGCGCACAGAGACCACAGTCAGTATGGGTCTGGTTTCTCCCTCGAGATCCCCAACAAGACTCCCCACTGGCACAGCTACAGAGTTGAGATTGCAGCTGAGTGACCAAGCCAAGACTTCCAGCATCCTCTCTGTCCAACCAGTGCTTCATGTCCCTGCCCAAGTAGCGGACACACACACATACACACACACATGCATGCGCACACACACGCACATACACACACCTGGGAAAGGCTGACATCCACAGTTATGAAAAGTTTCGAGCGGCTGATCAAAAAAGCATTTGTCATCAGGTTTACCTCCTTATTTTGACCCTACAGTCTGCTTACACAGCCAACAGATCCACGGCGGATGCCATACCATTACCACTACACAGCTCCCTAGAATATCTAGAGGACAATGACAACTGTGTGTAGGTAGATACTGCTCACAGATTTCAGCTCAGCATTTAATAGTGGTACCAATACATCTGATAGAAAAACGGGCATATACAGGAGTCAGTAAACACCTCTGTAACTGGATCCCGGACTTTCTGATTGAGAGCCCACAGAGAGTGAGCTTGGGTAAGAACATATCAAAAGTGTATCAAGAGTAATACTGGGGTTCCACAGGGATGTGTTCTCATCCACTGTTATTCACCGTCCTGACCCATGACTGATATGCAAAGCACAAGTCCAAGCATATCAAGTTTGCTGATGATACCACAGTTGTGGGGCTCATCACAGAGGAGGATGAAAGAGCATAAAGAGAGAGGTGGCAGCATCTCTGATCAGTTGGTGTGAGGGGAACAACCTTGACCTGAATGTAAGCACAACCAAAGAGATTATCATTGACTTCAAGAAAAAAAAAAACATCCAGTGCTCATGATCAATGGTGAGAGTGTAGAGAGGGTAAAGTGTACGAAATTCCTACGCATACACACATCAGAGGATCTCTTGTGGTCGAGAAACACCAACCAGCTGGTAAAGAAAGCCATCAACACCTGCATTTGTTTTTGAGAACGCTGAAGAAACCTAAGCTCACACCTCATATCCTCTCCACCTTCTACACAGGTGCTACTGAAAGTATCTTCATCAGCAACTTTTCACAGCGTGGTTTGGAAGTTGTACAGCTACAGAAAGGAAGGCACTACAGAGAGATCGGTAAGGGTAGCAGACAAGGTAACGGGTACCAATCTTCCATCAATACTTTACGCTGCAAGAAGCATCAGAAGAGCCACCAAAATAATACAAGATACTACACATTCAGCACATGGACTGTTTAAGCAACTGGCATGGAGTAGAAGATATTGTAACATCTGCTGCGGGACTACCAGATTCAACAACAGTTTCTACTCAACAGTAGTCAGGTTTCTGAATGCAGGCTTAAGTCCCAGAGAAATGGACATAGTCAGGTTTTTTTCACAAATACTTACACAGTCTGTTGTATGATATATACCACACATTCCAAATACAATATTTAATTATACTATCCCTATCAAATGCAATATTAGGCAGAAAAATCAGGCAAGGTGCACTCTGAAATGTCTTTTTTATTTAAATGGGGCAGTTATTATAACTTAGGGGAGGGTATACTTATTCTGTATTCAAGTGTTGGAATTTTTCTGCTTTTTTGTATGGGTATTGGGATTAGGAATGTATATGTTAGTTGCTTTCATTCTTTTACTTGTATGTGTTGTTTTATTTTCTGTTTGTAATCTCGAGAAGGAGCTGATGCAAGAAATTTTGTTTAAGCTACACGTGTGGTCCTAAATGAGAAAGTTTACTCTGAATCTTGAATCTCTATTTACCATGATTTCAATACAGATTATAATTGTTTTGCATCTATACGCAAATAAATAATATCACAGGTATAGAACACAGTAAAAGCATACTGAGAATATCATAAGTAGTAAATTTAAGAAATACAACTTATGGTCAATGAGTATTATGATCTAGAATGTCAAAATCCATGAAAATATCACATTATTCCAATATGCAGACCATACAAATTTAGAGTATCCCACTATTTTTTTCACAAAATTGGAAATAAATACAATGCCACTTTCTGTATGTTAGGTACCTTTCATTGTGGTTCCTGTGCATGTGTCCCTACATGGTCATGGGAAGCATGTGGAACTTTAATGGGCAGAACTTTACAAGTAAGAACAGGTTTGACTATCACAACCAGGGTGTTGCATACAAGCGAACACATCCCTGCAATAAAGTATACATAGGGAAGACCCAGAAAGTATTCAAGTTAGGCTTCTGGAACTTCTGATGGAGGACATCAAAAAAATCTATTAACATAACCCAGTAGCTCTACATTTGAAAGAAAACATTACTGTGATGGGTCTCTTCTGAAATGTAAGGGGATGTGATGAAAATGTTAACTGTGATACTGCTGCAAAAAAAGAAAGATGCTTCATAAAGCTTTAAAAATCGAGATTTTAGATCTTGGAGCAACATCTTCTGTCAAAGGATCTGCTTTAATTGCAATGGGTTCAGAGCTTTCTGTTACATAACTAGTTCATAAGAGTGTTTTTGCTTGATTTAATTTTATGCAAATTGACTTGAGTTGCAGTTTACTGGTCCTTTTGAAAGTTATCACACTCACTTCCAAAAACATTTCTGGGCTGACACACAAATTTGTCTGTGGAATTAATTTGGAGTATTCTTTAACATACCAACATATCTTATCTTCTTTAATTATGATGGTCTGCTTTTGAATTGAGCCTTGTTCCAATGTCTGGATGGAATGTGGCAGTTCCACAGGACACTCAGGGTGCGGGTTAATCTTTAAATCTTACAGCACAACCACCTTTTAGGCAGTCTTTGATTAACTGCATCTCTAATGAGCAAAAAAGGAAGCAATCAGTCTGAAAGTTAACACTTAACATTTTCTGGAGATCCTCTGCTGCTATCATCTAAATATGCAAAGCCAGAAGTATAATTGATAAGTGTTTGTACTAACATAAAACAAACTGAGTAAAAGTATAACATGAAATGTCCTTATTATAATGGGCAGCATAGAAGAAATAACCCCTCAAGCAAAATAAGAAACAACTTTTAGGAACTGTGAGGTCTGAACTGGGACGAAAGAAAATGTATTTTGGTTGAAAAGCATGTCTTCAGGTTTTACATGGATAGAGGCTAAGTCATACAGAGAAAAGAAACACAATGAAATGCCTATAAACACAGACTACCACCACAACCACCATGTGATAATAACAGCCTCAGTGCAGGATTCCCAAAGAGAAGCACAAAGAGCCTCTCTATTTGTGGAGGACTGAGACACAGCTGATGTGATGCCATTCAAAGTGTGATGTACCCACCAAGAAGGTGAGTGGACTTTGGTCTACCATTTGTTAGACTTTATATCCCTGGTCCTGGGCATTACTGTATCGTGCAAGTCTCCACTTGCATTGTGATTACTGCCCAACTAGAATCACTAGGGTGGGCAAGTCAGCACCAGCTGCTGACTTTGATCCTCCCATGCCCATCTTTGAATTCAGTCGGTCTCATATTCAAGGCTTTAATCTCCTATGACAGAGCGTTCACAAATAAAATAGCTGACTGAGAAAAGTGTGCAAAGTAGACTGCATGAGGCAAGAAAAAAAGGAACAAAGGAGAAACAGAGTTGAGACTAATGGTGGTGAGAAAGAGTCCCACAAGAAGCACAGAAAGCATGGTGCAGACAAAATGTGTACGAGGTGTGGTTACCTATATGATAAAAAATAAATGTCCTGAATTCAATCATTTTGAGTGGAAGCTGTGGTTAGCAAAAAAAACTAAGATATGTAAAGGGAAAATCAAGAAATTATTTTTTAAAACATCTTTATTGAATTATTACTTGTGACATAGGCAAACTTACATGTATACAAGAGTAATCAAACTCTATTAAAAAGTTCACGTTTACAAACATTATACTTCACATATATTGCCATATATCATATAACCCTAAGCAACATTACATACATTATTCAATTCCTGCTGAAATAAAAGAAACATCGTTACTAAACCATCACTTATGGCATAGGCGGTCATATATTTATATAAATGAAAATAAACCACACTGACACAATCATAATTGCAAGCATTTTACATCATAAATCAAACTGACACACTCCCAGTTGCAAACATACATCACTTATAATCTACCCAATCATTTTCAGTCAAACATTACATATCTTACTTAAATTCTGCCTTCTTTTAAACCTCATTCCTTCCCTGTATGTACTGTTCCCACAATTCCAATTTTTCCTATGGAGTTTGCTCCTACCCTTTTCTAAAGATCTCAATTACAGTTGTTTTGCCACTGTTAATATAGTCAGTACTTCTAGTACAGTTGGTTTCGATTCTGATTTCCATTTTCTAGTAACTGCTTCTTTGGCAACCACCATAATTAGACAAAGCAAGGCCTTACCATGTCTAGGCAATTCTGATTCTGCATCGTAGCTCAAAAAATTAATCTCCCTCGTCACATCAATCTACCCACCCAGCATCTCAGACAGTGCATCCTGCAGGGAGTCCTTAAAGTCCACCAACTCATCGCACTCCCAGAAAATATGTTCCCAATTTCCCCTTTCTTCCTCATCACACATCCAACATTTGCTGTCTACCTGAGGAAAAATTCTTTGAAGTCTACTTGGTGTATAAAAATATCTATTGTAAACATTTCCAAGCAAAAATCCTAAATCCTCTAGACTTTGTTGCATATTTTAGAGACATACATATATCCTCTCATTGTTTCTTTGTGAATTGTTTATCCAATCTTTCTTCCCAATCCTTTCTAACCTCCTACTGATTCTTATAGTAATCATGTAAT
Organism: Protopterus annectens; assembly: GCF_019279795.1. Taxonomy (NCBI): domain Eukaryota; kingdom Metazoa; phylum Chordata; order Ceratodontiformes; family Protopteridae; genus Protopterus; species Protopterus annectens. Next base: position 1,236,782,143 of record NC_056743.1, read on the forward strand.
ATTTTATATGCTCTACTAATTATTCCTTTTTTAATAGCAGCTTCTATGCTAGAATCTACTAAAAACTCTACGAGTGCTGGTCTTTTGTTTAGGAATCCCCTATTTCTTTCTCTTTGCCTATACTCTATTATCAGTCTTTGACAGGGAAGGCAATCTCTAACCTTCAGTCCAAATAAATTCTTGGTGTCTTCCCATTCTATCAGCTTTCCCTCTCTAGTTATCTGCTCCCAATACCTTTGTCAGTTTTCTCCATTAAATTCCAGCCCCCTCTTGCTTATTGTCTACATCCCTAATTGCAGTCAGCCCTATCAGCAGAACCTCCTTCCTCCATTCCCATGCTGGCTTAGTTCTTAGGATACTTTCTGCTACTTTACAGATATAATATTCTGTATGATTATTGTTATTCTCCTTAAAGGCCTGCACCCAAAATCTCAGTCTCTCCTTGTTTCTTGAGCCCCCCCCCCCCACCGTTTCATCATCATCATCCCTTCTTTCTTTGACTTATAGTTTTTCTGCTTGTGGTATGTATAGCAGCCTTAACTGTGTAGCTCTGAAATGCCCCTTTAAAATCGGGTACTCCCCAATCTGTCTTGTTCTACTGTAAGAATTGGCTTATCCCACTTGACTCTTACTGTCTTCCCCTCCCAAAAAGTCTTTCAGCTCTTTATTAATTGCTATCCGCAACTTCTCCTCCGGTTGATAAAAATATGACTGACCTGAGTACAAGACTAATGAGACTAAACATTTTAAATGTTTGTATCTTACTATCCATATAACAATGCTTCCATTTTCTCAGATTTTGTATTATCTTCTGTTTAGTTTCTTCCCACATATCCTTAGCTACCACACCAGAATAATTTTTAATCCATACTCCTAAATACTTCATTTTTATCATGTCCCCAAAAATATGGACCTATCTGAACCAATTCATATGTGGGCACAAAATTTACCACTACTGCCTTTTTTTGGCTTAATTAAATTTTGTATTCCAAAAGATCTGAAACTGTCTCAAAATGTTCCACAACACTGTAATGTTTCTTTCTGGTATAAATTTACATCATGTGCAAATAGAACCAGCCTTTCTCGATTACCATACCAATTATTTCCTTGAATTTCTGAGTCTCTTATTTTCTTTGCCAATGGTTCTAAGCATAATGCAAATAACTAGGGAAAGAGACACCCCTGCTGGTTTCTCTGTTCAAGTAGAAATTATCAGAGAGAACCCCACCAACTTAATTTTCACCTCCAATCCCTCATATATTCTCCTAATCAACCATATATATTTTTCAGGAAATGCAAATGCTTCCATTGCCCTGCTCATAAAGTCCCAGTTTACTCTGTCAAATACTTTCTCTGCATAGAGACCAACCAGCAACAATGACATTTTCTTACATTCTACTGCCCTCTGGATCATTAGTGTTCTGTTAATGTTGTCAGATGTTTGCTTCCCCTCCACAAAACCACAATGATTCACATCCATAAATTTTGGCATTACCTTTGCCATTCTTTTAGCCATTATAGACAAACACTTAATAATCATGGTTTAGTGTTGAAATGGGGCTGTATCTTTACCCTCTTTAGGTATTGCAACTACCACTGCTTTCTTCTAGAATGTTGGCACTTCTCTTAAAATACTGTTAAACAAAACCTTCCAGATCTTTGTCAGGTTTTTTTCCCTGCCTAGCTTCCAAACTTCCACAGGAATACCATCTATTCCTGGGGACATTCTTGTAGATTGGTTATACATCACAATTTTTATCTCATCTCTTCCTATCCTAACCATTGGTAATTGAGCCTCATCTACCTCTAACCTTGGCATATTTAATTATTCCATAAACATTTCCATTTGTATATTTGCTTGATTTCCGTATTTCTCTGCTTTATACAGACTTTAACAGAATTTCCGAAACATTTTTAATACCTTTACAGGATCTCTCGTTAACTTCCTAGTTACAAGCTCGCTAACCTTGGTGACAGCCCTATCTACTCTCTCTTGCCTGAGTTGTTGTGATAACACTAGAACACACAAGCTTTTATCACAAAACAGTTGCTTAACAGCAAACTTTCTAAACTCATGTATATTACTGAGGCAATCTCTTATTATCTGCTTAGCATTCTGAAGTCGATTCTCTTCTTGTTCTGTGAAATTCCCCCTATTCTGCAATACTTTAACATTTGCCAGTCCCTCTAAATAATTACTGATTCTTAACCACAGCTCCCTTTCTTTTATTTCCACCCCTATTCTTAAACTCCACTTTAATTTTATCTCACTCCCTACCTATATTTTCAGAAGTAAATTCTATCCTCACAAAATAGCTCCTGAATAATCTCCACTACTTATTCCATAAATTCCTCTCTTTTCAACAGATAAGTGTGAAAGTGCCAGTCTCATTTTTATTTCATTACCCTGTGTTTTTATTAATTACTGGCGCATAATCTGAAATAGTTATCGGGTGTGCATCAAAACCTTCAAATAAATGCAAGTTACTGTGAAATGTAAATTCTGTCCAGCGTAGCCCAGTTTTTATATCTTGGGGAATAATATTTAAATTCACTCCGAACTCCTACTACTGAACTCACAACTTTCATGCCAAATATTTTCATAAATTTCTTCAAAAATCTACCCTCCTGTTATAAAACTTTCCCTTCTGCCCACCCCCCCGACACATCTTCACTGCTGCAAACCAAATTCCAGTCCCCACCTACAAGTAATATTCCTTGGTGAAAACAGATTTATCCCAAAATTTTCATAAGCTTCATTATAGCAGTTTTAAGTGGAACATAAATACATGCCAGTGTAATCCTCCTCCCTTGCCAGTAGCCCCTTAGCACTGCAATCTGTCATTATCTTTTTTATCCACTTCTATCACTATTGGAGCTCCTCTTGCAAACAATACTTAAGTACTCCTCCTTTGCTTTGTCCCAGACATTTCGCTGAATAACCCACCCTGAAAACCTTTCTTTACCAAATTCACACGTTCCGTTCTTTCCAACTGAATCTCCTGTAATACTGCTATTTGCACTCTACATTTTTAATACAATTTACTATTCTTCTTTTATATTTATCTGTGAGGCCACTGACATTCAAAGACATTACAGAAAGCATCATTGTATTAAAAAGTTAATCCCACTTTTTATGTAGAACACCTTTTTTGTTAAATGTCTATTTCCAGCTTTTGTGTTACATGCACACACTACCTGCACACACTGTTTGGCAGGTTGAAATTTTATATAGCTGTTTCTTGTCATATCCATTTGAGCCTGTCTCACATCTTACAACATTTTTTGTTTTTCCTAAAACCTATTAATTTAATACTGACACACATCTTCAAATATTGACGTTTTACCCTCCTAATAGGAACAAATGTCCCAACTGACAGCTACACTTACAGACTTGAGTTAATCTAAAAAAAGGTTATTCATGCTAAGATGCATGGTGCAGTCTGTGCTTCAACTAAGTGCTAACTTGTTTTGTCTTATCTTTATAGCTCTCCCAGCTGGGAAACCCCTTGTATGCTTTCAGAGAACATTATCTCCTAGCCAGTCCCCCCCCAGCCAATCACTCTCCACCAGACTGTAACCAATTTCTCTTTATCAGATCGTCTCCATGGAGACATGAGTGTGACACCCCACCACTGGCCCAGTAATCAAGGAGCCTCAATCCTCACCACTGGCAACAGTGGGGGATGTACACTGGAAGGATAAGTACACACACAGTATTTCCATATGCAGCTCTCTGCATCAAGTGCAATTTCGCTTAAGAGCTCACAGAGACCACAGTCAGTCCAGGGCTGGTTTCTCTCCCTTTCTCCAGATCCCCAATATGACTCCCCACTGGCACAGCTATAGAGTTGAGATTCTAGCTAAGTGGCCAAGCCAAGACCTCCAGCACCCCCTCTGTCCAACTAGTGCTGTGTGTCCCTGCCCAAGTAGCTGACATGCACACACTGAGATTTGATTTACACACACACACACAAACACACCTGGGAAAGGCTGGCACTAGTTTACTAGCTATGCCCCCTTCTGCCCAGACTATAAAGGTAGTTATCACTGCCACCAGCCACGTCCTTATCAGCTACTTTAAGGCCCTTAACAAAGGGTATCCAGTCTTACTGTGTAATGTTACTATTAACCCAAATGGTAGTTTGACAAAGAGCAAGGCTATTAGAAGTGGCCCACAGTGTCACCAAATAAATATACAAGTACTCACAGAACTCAAATATGTCTCACAAATATCAGCCGCAATGAAAGATTTAAATATATTTAATAATAAATAATAAAACAAGAAAATATCTAGTATATAATTGCAGTTACATCAGAGTTTAAAATCACAGGAAATATTTAAAACACTGCAGGACAGTCTCAAATACAGAAAAACATCTAAATTTAACTGTGCTATATTTCTGACTATATCTAAAAGAATAACTATATCCTAGTTAACTTACACAGCAACAAGACAGATGTGGTGAATGGGTCTTCTTGTTGGGTCAAAGACAAAATGCAGAATGCCATCTTACAGATTCATAGGTGTTTACTAGGCCAACGACCACAAGGGCCTTTTTAAGCCTAGCCATGCATCCCAAATATTTGACTAGTTCCGATACCCTTGATAAGTGTAAGCATGGGCCTGGGAAATGAACCATTTACAGGTTACCTGTCTGCATCAAAGACATAGGTGCCAAACCAGGGATGAATTTCTGGCTTCCCATCCAATTGTGCAAGTTGCACTTGAATTGTATTAGGGAGGAACTCTGCTTCACATGGACAGGGAGCCTGTTCCACAGATGGGGTAGTCTCTGTGATACATACCTCTCTCTCCACCAGGTCCTATTTATATCACAGACAAGGTTTAAGTCTTTAGAATGGGTAATTCTGGTACTGTTTATTTTGTGGATATGCAGGAGGCCCATCAGAGTAGGGTCTGACAATGCCCTGTATACCAGGCATAGATCTCCCCTCAAAAGCCTGTAGGAGACGGAATACAGGGATAGGGCCTTGAGGCGGTCTGCATGTCCTGTATTCTTTTAGTGAGGAACCTCTGTGGACGTTCCAGTTGTTGGATATGCCTGGACATGTACATACCAAAGGGGGCATTGTATTCAATGTTAGGTCTGATGAATGTTGAATACAGTGGAACAATGACTTCCTTGGACTCAGATGCCATACCTTTGTTTATAAGTTGCGCAACATAGAATGCTTTCCTCACCACTGTAGACATGGGATGATCAAAGGCTAGATTACTATCTGTGCGTGTCCCTAAGTCCTTGACTACTGGGTCAACTCTAAGAGGTGTGTTGTCAATAAAATAATTACCAGGGATGGATGACATCCAAAGGATACTATTATCCATTTCTTGGCATTTAGTTTTAGTCCATGAATATGACACCGGATGTTTGTCTGTCAGCCCCTCCTGGAGAACATTTGTGTCAGTGTGAGATTCAATGACAGCTAATTTCCAATCTTCTGCAAATTTAGCCAGCCAGAGGGTCTCTCAGCGACTTCTTAAATTAATATTTCAACTATTACTGCTGGGGTAGCTTGCAGCATGACATCACTTCTTGTCATCTGACTGTCCCAGGTGAAACCCCCCACTGATGCAGCTGGTAGCATTTAGTATCTACCTGTGAAAATACATAAACAGGGTCTTCTCTTAGATCTAAGGCAGATCCTGAAAGTCATAAAACAATAAACACTTCCAAGACAATACAAAAAGTACAGTTGTGTACACTTACCATAAATGTAGATGTTAAGAGTGTATTCACTGTTGCAGTCATCACCTATGGGTTATCCCTGCTGTAGTAGCCCTTGGCCAGCCTGAATACCAGAGTCAATGTTCTTCTGCGTCGGCTGCTGTCTGACGTCAGGTCATCAGTGCTATAAAGGAGGGAAGCCAATGCCATTACATCAGTTTTTCTTGCCCTAACCAGTCAGAGGCCGAAGTAAATATGGTAAAGAGGTCCTGTTGGCTAAAAGCCACCATTAGAAACGTCTCTCTCCCCAAAGAAAGAAGATATAAGGGGGAAGGAGGGTGGGAAACCAAGACTGCAACAGTGAATACACTCGAACATCTACATTTATGGTAAGTGTACACAACTGTACTATGTTCTTCGTGTTTCACTGTTGCAGTCATCACCTGTGGGAGGATTCCCAAAGCTGAGGACAGGTGTGGTAGGATTAGTAAGAAACCTAGGAATGGGTCCAGCAAGCCCTGTAGAACTGCAGAGACAAACCCTGCCCTAACCTTGGAAAACAGAGGTAGGTGGTAATACTTGGTAAAGGTATGGGACAGAAGTCCAGGTGGCAGCTTCCAGGATGTCCCTGGTGGGAACTCCTCTGAGGAATGCTGTGGAAGTGGAGGTTGCCTAGTGGAATGAGTTCGAATAGACTTGGGGGGGGGGGTCGTCTCATGCAATGTGTAGCAGAAATGGATACAGTGTCATAGCCATTTGGAAATGGTTTGTTTGGAAATGGGCTTCCCCTCTGACCCTGGGGCAAAGCTGACAAGTAGTTGGTCTGTTTTCCTGAAGGATTTAGTACGGTCAAGATAGTATCGGAGCTGTCTGTGCACGTCTAGTGAGTGCAGAATTCTTTCCCCCTTGTTTTGAGGGTTAGGAAAGAAGGTGGGTAGATGTATGGCCTGGTTGAGAGTTACATTAGATACCACCTTGGGCATAAAGGAGGGATTAGTCCTCAGGGAGACCCTGTCTGCAAGGAAGATCATGAAGGGCTCAATGGCCATCAGTGCCTGAAGTTCTGAAACCCTTCTGGCTGAGGTGATATCTAGGAGAAAAGCAGTCTTCAAGAAGAGGTATCTTAGTTCAGCTGAAGCAGCAGGTTCGAAGGGTGGTAAAGTTGGTCTTTCCAAAACATAATTCAAGTCCCAGCCTGGAGTGGGTGGCCTTCTGGGAGGTCTGATATTGGAAGACCCTCTGAGAAATTGCTTAATCAAAGGATGGGAGAACAGGGGCTGTTCTGCATCAAAATGAGCTGAAATGGCTGAGGCATAGATTTTATTAGAGGAAAAGAAGAGGCTACTATTAAGTAGCTCTGCTAGGCAGCCCAGGATAAGAGGGATGGAAGGTTGTGAGGTATTGTCCCTTCTGGACTGGCTCCAGGAGGAGAAACTTTTCCATTTTCCTGCATAAGATTTTCTGGGGCTGGCCCTTCTGGCCTCTGTGATAATGTCTAGGACATGTTTGCTTAACGGGGGGCCCTTGTTAGCCTTTAAAGTATTAGCCATGCTGATAGCTAGAAAGTCTGCAAGTCTGGGTGCAGCATCCTCCCCCCACCTGAGTTAAGAGGCCTGAGATCAGGGGAACCTGCCTGGGATGCTGTAAGGTCAGGCTGCGCAGTAAGGGGTACCAATGTTGTCTGGGCCAATCTGGAGCAATGAGGATGGCCTTTGGTCTCTCTTCCCTTATTTTGATCAGTACCTTGGGAATAAGAGGCAGAGGTGGGAATGTGTACACAAAGAGGGTATTCCAGGGGAAGGTTAAGATATCCACCTTCCCCTCTAGGTGGTGATACTCCCTGGTACAGAATTTTTTCAGCTGATGGTTGAGATGCAAAGCAAAGAGATCCACCTCTGGAGTCCCCCATGCCCGAGTGATTTGTAAAAAGATTTTTCTCTGGAGCTGCCATTTGTGGGGGTTCAATAAGTTTCTGCTTAAGTGGTCTGCCAGGGTTTTGCATGGAAGAGGCTGTCAGACAGAGGTTCATGGCGAGCCTGCACAGAGGGTAAGATTGGGTCCCTCCCTGTTTGTTGATGTACCACATTACTGTGGTGTTGTCCGTTTTGATAAGGAGAAAATACAGTTGTGTACATGCACCATAAATGTAGATGTTCTGGTGTATTCACTGTTGCAGTCATCACACTACGGTTATCTGCCTGCAGGTAGCCCTCAGTCGGCCCGAATATCAGAGTCTTGGGATTTCTGCATCGGATGCTGTAGCCTCTTCCATGACGTCAGGTCGTCAGGGGTATAAAACATGCAGCCCACGCCATTACATCAGTTTTTCTTGCCCCAGATATCAGGAGCCCCCAACATAGGAAGCGATTACATGGTGTGGAACACCTCCAGTAAAAAGTAAATACTCCTGCCATAAAAGATGGCCATAAAGAGGATAGGTAGAAAGGATAGAGAATGCCAGGGGAGCTGGAGGGAGGGAAACCAGGACTGCACAGTGAATACACTCTAACATCTACATTTATGGTAAGAGTGCACAACTATACTATGTTTTTTCGTGTTTCACTGTTGCAGTCATCACACTTGGGTTGATTCCTAAAGCTGAGGAAGAGTGGAGGCAGTCAACAAATGTTAGGGCTGGCTAGCAGGCCTTATACGACTGCTGTAGCAAATCCAGCTCTGGATTTAGAAAAAAATAGGTAAGTGGCAATGCTTTGTGAAGGTGTGTATAGAAAGTACAGTTTTGCACCTACCATAAATGTAGATGTTCGAAGATCCACATTGCTGCAGTCCTTACATATGGGTAGTCCGCTGTCCTCGGTTGGCCCGAATACCAAAGTATAAGGCTGACGTCGGTCAAGGCGCTTAAAACTGACATCAGGACGTCAGGGTACAAAAGCGCATGACCGACGTCATATCCTCAGTCTTTTCTTGCCCCAGATGTCAGAAGGCCCTAAAAAGAAAGGCCAAAACCAAAAGACAGCAAAAAACCAACCAACCACCCCTGCACTAATCCTATTTACAATATTTACAATATTCACAACCCAAACCACACAACCGCCTCTAACTACAGAGGGAAGGAGGGAGGGAATTGGACTGCAGCAATGTGGATCTTCGAACATCTACATTTATGGTAGGTACAAAACTGTACTATGTTCTTCATCTCACATTGCTGCAGTCCTTACATATGGGTAGAATCCCAAAGCAGAGGTAAGGGAGGATGGCAAAACTATAAAGCCTTAGGAGCTGCCAAAATGCCCTGTAAAATTGCAGTGGCAAAACCAGCCCTAGATTTAGAGTAAAGTGGAAGGTGGTAATGCTTAGAGAAAGTATGCACTGAACTCCAAGTAGCTGCCTCCAAAATATCTTTAGTTGCCACCCCCCTTAAAAAAACTGTAGAAGTGGCAGTAGCCCTAGTGGAATGAGGCCTAATCCCAGCTGGAATCTCCTTACCATGATGGGAATAACAGAAAGCAATACAAAACCCAATCCACTTAGAAATAGTTTGTTTTGAAACAGGCTTGCCCTGAGAACCCAAAGCAAATGAAACAAATAACTGCTGAGACTGCCTGAACCCTTTAGTTCTGCTCAAATAATATCGCAACTGCCTGTGTATATCCAAAGTGTGCAAAATCTTTTCCCCTTTATTTTGGCGGTTTGCATAAAAAGTAGGCAAATGAATAGTTTGGTTTAAAGCCACACTAGAAACCACTTTAGGCATAAAGGAAGGATTAGTACGTAAAGATACCCTATCCTTATGGAAAATTAAGAAAGGCTCAACCGCCATAAGGGCCTGTAATTCAGAAACCCTTCTCGCAGAGGTAATGGCCAACAAAAAAGCAGTCTTCCATGATAAATATTTCAACTCGGCAGTAGCTGCAGGCTCAAAAGGTTGTAGAGTGAGTTTCTCCAACACAAAATTGAGATCCCAAGCAGAAGTAGGAGCTCTACGTGGGGGTCTTATATTCTTTGCCCCTCTAAGGAATTGTTTAAACAAAGGATGAGAAAACAATGGTGGGTCACAGTCATAGTGAGCAGAAATTGCTGCAGCATGAACCTTAATAGAGGAGAAGGACAAACCTTTGTCCAGTAACTCAGTAAGATATTGAAGAGCCACACTTAAATTAGGCTTAGAAACATCAAATTCCTTTGCTGTACTCCAAAATAAAAATCTCCTCCATTTATCTGCATACACTTTCCTTGTACTAGGCCTTCTGGCCTCCAAAATAACATTCAAAACTTGCTGTGGAAGCTGAGACCCTCCAGGGTTTAAAACAGAATATGCCAGGCTGTTAGATGTAGAGAGTGAAGTTTGACATTGAGTAAATGACTGTTCTCCTGAGACAGCAGGTGTGGAATCGAAGGCAAAGGCCATGGAGGCTCCCGTACCAAACTTCTCAGTAATGGGTACCAGTGCTGTCGAGGCCAATCTGGAGCTATTAAAATCATCTTTGGCTTGTCCTGTCTGACCTTCAGGAGTACCTTTGGGAGGAGAGGCAGAGGTGGAAAGGCATACACATGAAGATTGCTCCAATTGAATGAGAGAGCATCCACTTTCCAAGCTGTGGGATGAAACCTTTTTGTGCAAAACTTTGGCAGCTGGTAGTTTAGTGGAGAAGCGAACAGATCTATGTCTGGAGTTCCCCATAACACTGTCAATCTCTGAAACACATGAGGATCCAATTTCCACTCGTGGGGATCCATAATTTGTCTGCTCAACACATCTGCTAAGGAGTTCTGTGCTCCCGGCAGAAACCTTGCCTGAAGATTTAGCTGTAAACTGAGAGCAGTCTCCCACAAAATCATTGCTTGTCTGCATAGAGTATAAGAATGCGTTCCCCCTTGCTTGTTGATGTACCACATGACAGTTGTGTTGTCTGTTAGAACCAACACCTGCCCTGGAAGAAGTAAATCCTTGAAAGCTATTAATGCAAATTGGACTGCTAACATCTCCTTCAAGTTGATATGTAGATGTTGAAGTCTGGCAGGCCACGTGTCTTGTACCCACTTTCCATTTAGATGAGCTCCCCAAGCTTTGTCTGAGGCATCTGTCGTTAGAACCTGACTCGCCTCTGGCCGGGTCACAGAGTCCCTTGTTTAGGTGACATTCCTGAGCCCACCACAAAAATTCCTTTTGAATGCAAGGTATTATCTGAATGACAGTGTCCATATCTTGGCAGTGCTGTGTCCATACATTTTTGAGATACCATTGTAGCTTCCTCATATGCAGTTTGGCATTGGGAAGCACCAGAATACAAGATGCCATGAACCCCAAGGCTTGAAGGACTGTCCTTGCAGTCAGCCTGGACTGATGAGACAATTGATGGAAGTAAAGAGAAAGATTCTTTTGTTTGTCCGGGGTCAAAAAGGCCATCTGGGATGCTGTATTCAGTCTCACACCCAGAAAGCACATGTCCTGAGAGGGTACTAGACTGGACTTTATTTCGTTCACAGAATACCCCAGGCATCTTAGCATTGCTATCACATACTGTAAATGATGAAGAAGTTCGTCCTTTCCTTGGGCCAGAATCAGGCAATCGTCCAAATAAGGATAGATCTGTATTCCTCTTAGCCTGAAGAAAGCTATCACTGGAGCCAGAACCTTCGTGAACACTCTGGGCGCAGTAGATAAGCCAAAGGGCAATGCAGAGAACTGATAATGAGAAGTCCCAGCCCGAAACGCAGATACTTTCTGCAACTGAGCCTGATAGGAACATGAAGGTAAGCCTCCTTGAGATCCAGAGTCACCATCCAGTGATCTTTGCCCAGCAGAGGTAAAAGCTGTTGTAACGTCAACATTTTGAACTTGGGAATGTCCAGATATGTGTTGAGGATAGATAAATCCAAGATTGGTCTCCACGTGTTCCCTTTCTTTGGTACTAGGAACAGGCGAGAATAAAATCCTAGGCCCACTTCTGGCAGAGGGACCGGTTGTATGGCCCCGATTTGAAGTAGCAGAGAAATTTGTTTGTGAGCCTCTAGTCTTTGCTGAGGAGGAACGTCCGGCATGCCTTTGAAAGGAGGCAAGGTATGGAAATAAAACTTGTAACCTCGGTGTATGATATCCAATACCCATTTGTCTTGGGTAATCAAATTCCAATTTTCCTTGAAGAGTGCCAACCTTCCTCCCAAAGGAGCTGCCAGGCAAGAAGGATCTGGCAGCTGAAAAGGTAGGTCATTGGGCCTGTTTACGAAAGGACTGGCCCCTGCCCTCACCCGAAGATTGTGCAGGTGAACTCCCTGTTCTAGGTCTGAAAGAACTCTGAGCTCTGCCCCTACCACGTCTAGATCTACCCCTAGACTGAGAATCATAAGAAGGATACGTCCACCCCTTAGCAGGCCAATTCCTACTAAACTTTGGAGGCTGTACTTGCAAAAAAATCTTTAACAGCCTGCATGGACTTAGCCTTGTCTTCCATTTTCTTCAAGACTGACTCCACAGGTGAACCAAACAACACATCAGACTGTAAAGGAGCATCCAAAATCCTTGTCTTAACATGGTCAGATAAATTCTGATCCTCAGCCATGCGTGCCTGCGAAGAACTGAACCAGTGGCAGCCACCCTAGACGAGGCCTGTACAGCATCAAAACCACATTGTAAAGAATGCTTACCCACCTGCTCTGAAACATGCACCAAATCTTGTAACTCCTTACACTCAATGCCTTCCGCCAGAGCATCCACCTTAGACTTCAATTGAGAAAGAAGATAGTTTTGATATTTCAACATATGAAACTGGCAATTCAAAGCCCTCATAGCTAGGGTAGAAGATGTATAGACTTTCTTTCCCCATCTATCCAAAGCTCTGGCCTCTATCTGGAGGAACCGGATTTTTTACAACAGAGGCCTTGACACCCTTAGGTCCCTGACTAACAGTTTCTGGGTCCGCCCTAGGAGATATTTATGAGCCTCAGGCACCCTGTAATACCTATCCGGTTTAACAGGAGCAGGAGGCAGAGAATCAGGATTAAGTGAAGCCTCTGCAAACACATCTTCCACAACATCCAGAACAGGAGGTATAGCCAAGGGCCTATGCTGGGGCAAAAGCAAAAATTCCCTAAGCCTTTTCCTGGAATCAGAGAAGTCCTGACCTTCCCACTTAAAATGTTCCCTCATGGAATGAAGAGTCTCTGAAAAAGAAAAATCCTCTGGAGGAGAAGCAGGAGTCGAATCATCTGCAACAGAATCAGAATAAGGAGAGTACACCTGCAAGTCTTCAGCAAGACTCAGAAACATCCAAGCCTGCTCAAAACTTCCCAACTCTGGCTCCACCCTAGGCCTCTTATCAGGAGGGGACAAAGAACCTCTAATCAGAGTAATCAAATCTTCTGCCATTTTAAGCATGTGCTTCTTGGGCACAGACCCTGCTGCACTAGGAGTGACACCAACAGAAGCTAAACCTGGCCTGCCTCTGGGAGAAGCCTTGGAAACAGAAGGAGAGGGCCTAACCACCCTAGGAAGGGAGGGAAGTACAGTAACTTGGGAAGCCCCTTCAGCCTGACCTGCCTCCTGAGAGGCCACATCCTGCAATATCAAAGTCTCCCCTGGGACTCCAGAGAAGCCTCCGTCGGAACCACGGTTCCACTGACGCCTCTAAAGAACAGACGTCCGAGGACGACTCTTCTGCCTGGGTTTAACTGCTTTGTCTTTGCGCTTCTTGAAGAAGCGGCGGAAAATCCGGCGGCATATTATAATTGCACCGCTTCAAGACCAGCCTAGCACAATCTAACCTTTAGTGCGCTTATTGAACCTAGCACAAAAGCGACACCCAACAACGTCGTGCTCAGGCCCCAAACAAGGAATACACAAAGAATGATAATCCCTATGCGGTATCTGTTTCCCACAAGAAATACAGTTATTCACTTTTTCTGACATCCGGTAAAACACTGAGGCAAGAAAAAAACAAAATATTCCCCAACGGGGTACTTAGCCAACTTTGATTCGGTCTGAAACTCCGAACTCGAAAAATTTCAGAACGCCGAACGGCACTTGCAACGCTGCTTCTGCATCGGACCATGCGGCAAAAAAGACTGAGGATATGACGTCGGTCATGCGCTTTTGTACCCTGACGTCCAGATGTCAGTTTTAAGCACCTTGACCGACGTCAGCCTTATACTTTGGTATTCGGGCCGACCGAGGACAGCGGACTACCCATATGTAAGGACTGCAGCAATGTGAGATGAAGAACATCTCCAGGTTGCAGCTTCCAGGATGTCCCTGGTAGGGGCTCCCCTGAGAAATGCTGTAGAGGTTGAAGTAGCTCTAGTGGAATGAGTTCTGATTCCCAGAGGGGTATGTTTTCCATGGTGCTTGTAGCAGAAATGGATGCAGTGTGCTATCTGCTTGGAAATGGTTTAACTTTTGAAATGGCCTTGCCCTCTGCCCCTGTAGCAAAGCTGACTAGCAGCTGGTCAGATTTTCTAAAAGACTTAGTCCTGTCAAGGTAGAACGTGAGCTGTCTGTGCACGTCCAAGGAGTGCAGGATCCCTTCCCCTTTATTCTGAGGATTAGAGAAAAAGGTTGGCAAATGGATGGATTGGTTAAAAGCCACACTGGATACCACTTTGGGCATAAAGGAAGGGTTTAGTCCTGAGGGAAACCCTGTCAGCATGGAACAAAATGAAAGGCTCCGCCACCATTAGAGCCTGTAACTCAGACACTCTTCTTGAATAGCCAGAAGTAAGGCTGTTTTCCAAGGGAGGAATTAACTGCTGAAGCAGCAGGTTCAAAAGGGGGAAGTGTGAGCTTCTCCAGTAAAAAGCTAAGGTCCCAGACCAGGGTGGGAGCTCTCCTAGGGGGCCTTAAATTGTCAGCTCCTCTCAGGAACTGTTTGATGAGCGGGTGGAGAAAAGAGAGGTGGCTCAAGATTACAATGAGCGGAGATGGCAAAGGCATGAATCTTAATGGATGAAAATGATAGTCCTCTGTGGAGCAGCTCTGCTAGGTAATCAAGGATATGAGGTAAGGGGGGGGCACAGCTGTGTCCTTTCCTTGAGACCAACTCCAAGAACAATACCTTTTCCACTTTTCAGTATAGGATTTCCTAGTACTAGGCCTTCTGGCCTCAAGGATGAGGTCCAGCACCTGTTTGCTGAGGGATGCTGGTGGTGTACTCAGGGGATAAGCCAGGCTGCAAGGTTTAGGGTTTGCAGCTGTGGATGCAAAATCTGTCCCTCCTGCTGAGACAGCAGGGAAGGTGTCTGATGTAGGTGCCAGGGTGGCACTGCTGTCAGACTGTGTAGGAGTGGGTACCAGTGCTGGCGTGGCCAGTCTGGTGCAATAAGGATTGTCCTTGGCCTGTCCTGTTTGATCTTGAGTAGTACTTTTGAGAGGAGGGGCATAGGAGGAAAGGCATAAATTGAGAGGATTTCCCATGTAAAGAATAGGGTGTCCACCTTCCAGGCTCTGCTGTGAGGGTTCCTGGTGCAAATGTTGCTCAATTGATGGTTTTGTGGGGAGGCAAAAAGGTCCATCTCCGGTGTTCCCCACCTCTGGGTTACAAGTTTGAATGAGTTGGGTTCCAGTTTCCACTTGTGAGGGTCCAGTAGATTTCTGCTTAAGTCGTCTGCCAGTGAATTTTGCTTGCGTGGCAGGAACTGAGTTTGTAGGTGGCACTTGGATGCTCACGGCTGTGTTCCAGAGAGCCATGGCTAACCTGCAAAGTGGGTAAGAATGAGTTCCGCCCTGCTTGTTTATGTACCACATAACTGTGGTGTTGTCTGTCTTTATCAGTAGCTGTCCTGGAAGGATAAGGTATTTGAAGGCTGTCAGAGCATTCTGTACAGCTAGCATCTCTTTTTGACTGATATGCAGAGGAACTTGTTCTGTGCTGCATTTGCCTCCCATGTGAGCCCCCCCATGCATAGTCTGAGGAGTCTGTTGTCAGGGTTTGGGCGGCGAGGGGTTGAGTGAAAGGAAGTCCCTTGCTGTGGTTGCATGCTTCTGCCCACCAAAGGAACTCTGCCCTTAGACAAGGTATGATAGGAATCACTGTTTCAAGGTCCTGAGAATGTTGACACCAGAGACTTTTTAAGTACCATTGAAGTTTACTCATATGGAATTAGCAGAATGCATGAGGCCATGAATCCTAGGGCTTGCAGTATTTTCCTTGCAAATAGCTGGATTTTAGTGGCCATTAGTTTGAAATAGTTTGGCAAAAAGCCCTGCTTTTCTGGAGTGAGGAATGCCATCTGGGAAGGTGTGTTCAAGCTTGCTCCCAGGAATACAATTTGTTGGCTGGGCACCAGTTGTGATTTCTTTCTGTTGATGGTGTATCCCAGCGAAGTTAAAAGTCTTTTTACAAATGCCAGGTGCTGAACCAGCAATTCCTGACTGTCCGCCTGAATCAAGCAATTGTCCAAGTATGGGTAGATTTGATTATTTCTCTGCCTGCAGTATGCAATGGCTGGAGCCAGGCATTTTGTGAATACTCTAGGCACAGTAGATAAGTCAAAGGGAAGTGCAGAGAGCCTGCCCTGAAACGTAGATATTTCCTGCAAGACTCCCTTATGGGGATGTACGGAGAATCTTCTTTTAAGTCTAGGGTGACTAACCAGGCATCCTTGTCTAGCATAGTAAGAAGCTGTTGCAGTGTAAGTATTTTGAATTTTGGGACCTCCAGAAAGTTGTTGAGAATTGATAGATCTAGGATAGGGTGCCAAGAGCTCTCTTTTCTGGGCACCAAGAACAGTCTGGAGTAGAAACCCTGTCCCCTTTGTTCTACTGGAACAGGTTACATAGCACTGATATGGAGAAGGGAAAGTACTTGCTTTTGAGCATCTGCCCACTGGTTTGGAGGAAGGTCTGGTAACCCGCTTGGGGTTGGCAGTGAGTGGAATTAGAATCTGTATCCCTGGGATACGATGTTTAGAACCCATTGGTCCTGAGTATTGGACATCCAGTTTTTTGCATGAAGGACGAATTTTCCTCCTAGGGGCGCAAGTATCTGGGCATGGCTGGAAGGATAATTAGAAAGTCATTGTGTACTTTTTCCATAAGGGGGTGGCTTACCACTCCCTGGTTTTGTGGTGGAAACACTCCATTGTTTAGATCTCTGCATACCCTGAGATTGTTGTCTTGGTGGTCTGTTTCCCCTGGGTTTGGACTGAGAAGGCCTGAGAGGGACTGGAAAGGACCAGTTTTTTGAAGGCCAATGCCTACTGAATCTAGGTGGCTGCACCTGTAAGAAATCCTTGATGGTTTACATAGATTTAGCTTTTTCTTCCATCTTTTTAAGAACTTCTTCTGCTTTTGTGCCAAACAAACATTCCTGATTTAATGGAGCATCTAGTAATTTTGCTTTGACATGGTCAGGCAAGACTTGTTCCTTTAGCCAAGCAAGCCTTCTCAGTGATCCTGCTTTATATGCCACTAGTAATTGTTCTGTCTTTCTGAAAACTTTAGTTTTGTCCAAGTAGAATCTAAGTTGTCTGTGTACGTCCAAGGAATGCAGAATTTTCTCCCCCTTGTTCTGCGGATTTGGATAAAAAGTTGGCAAATTAATAGTTTGGTTAAGGGCTACACTGGATACTACCTTAGGCATAAATGTAGGGTTTGTCCTCAGAGAGACCCTGTCTGGATAAAAAATGATGAAGGGTTCCACAGCCATGAGAGCCTGTAGCTCTGACACTCATCTTGCAGAAGTTACTAGGAGCAGAGCTGTTTTCCAAGATAAAAACTTTATATCCACAGTAGCAGCTGGCTCAAAAGGAGGTAAGGTGACTTTTTCCAAGACATAATTGAGGTCCCATGCAGGTATTGGTGTTCTCCTTGGAGGCCTTAAATTTTTGGCTCCTCTGAGTTACTGCCTTAATAAAGGATGAGAAGAGAGTGGTGGCTCTGTATTGTAATGAGCCAAAATGGCAGAGGCATGGACTTTAATTGATGAAAAAGATAGGCTTTTGTCCAGCATCTCAGTTAAGTATTGCAAAATCTGAGGAATATTTGGGACAGCTGTATCAGTTCCTTGAGCTTGTTTCCAAGCACAAAATCTCTTCCATTTTCAAGCATAGGATTTTCTAGTACTACGCCTTCTGGCTTCTAAAATGGCATCCATCACAGCTTTACTGAGAGACTGAGAGGTGTGCTTTGTATGGCTACATTATCTGCCATGCTGCTAGGTTTAGGGTCCTGAGTTGGCTGTGCAGAACCTGATTATTTTGTTGGGACAGTAGATGAGGTATTTGAGTTAAGGTCCAGGCTGGGCATTGAGACAAGTTCCTTAGAATCGGATACCAGTACTGGCGTGGCCAGTCTGGGGCAATCAGAATCATTTTTGGTTTCTCCTGCCTGACCTTTAGAAGTACCTTAGGGAGGAGAGTCATCGGAGGAAAGGCATATACTGATAGGTTTGTCCAGTTGAAAGATAAGGCGTCCACTTTCCATGCTTGTCTGTGATATGTCCTTGTGCAGAATCTTTTTATTTGTTTGTTGTGAGGGAAGGCAAATAGATCTATGTCTGGGCGTCCCCATTTCTTTGTTAGCATGCTGAAGACTTGTGGATCCAGATGCCACTCGTGGGGATCCATGAGGTTTCTGCTTAGTTCGTCTGCCAGAGTATTTTCCTTTCCTGACAGGAACTGTGCCTGCAGATGAACTTGGTAAGTCAATGCTGTGTCCCCATAAAGCCATGGCTAGTCTGCAAAGGGGGTAAGAATGACTGCCCCCCTGCTTGTTTATGTACCACATGACCGTGGTGTTGTCTGTTTATCAGTAGTTGTCCTGGATGAAGTAGGTCCTTGAAGGCTGTCAGGGCATTTTGAACAGCTAGCATCTCTTTTTGATTGATATGTAGATGCCTTTGGTTTGTGGACCAGGTGCCCTGAATGCCTCTTCCTGCCATGTGGGCCCCCCCAGGCATAATCTGATGCATCTGTCGTAAGGCTCTACCTGGCTGGGGGTAGTGAGAATGGCTGTCCCTTGTTTTGGTGACAAGCCTTTGCCCACCACTGAAACTCCTGTTGCAGGCAGGGAATGAGAGTAATCATACTTTCCAGGCTGTGGCAAAGTTGTGTCCAGACACTTTTTAGGTACCACTGAAGTTTCCTCATATGCAGTCTTGCATATGGAATTAGCAGGATGCAGGATGCCATAAAGCCCAAAGCCTGCAGAATTTTTCTTGCAGATTAACTGGGCCTTTGTTGCTATTTCTATGAAATAGGTAGTTAGTTGCCTTTGTTTGTCTGGAGTGAGATAAGTCATCTGGGCAGTTGTATTTAAGCTTGTACCCCAGGAATATTATCTCTTGAGAGGGTACTAGTTTTGATTTTTTTTTTTTTTGTTGACTGTGTACCCTAGGCATGTTAAAAGTCTTTTCACAAACGTCAGATGCTGTAGTAGAATGCCCTTGTTCTCTGCTTGTATGAAGCAGTCGTCCAAGTATGGGTAAATTTGTATTCCTCTTTGTCTGCAGAAAGCAATTACTGATGCCAGGCACTTTGTGAAGACCCTGGGCGCAGTAGATAAGCCAAAGGGCAGTGCAGAGAACTGGTAATGCATTGAGCCAGCCTTGAATCTGAGGTATCTTCTACATAACTGTCTGATTGGGACATGCAGGTATGCCTCTTTTAGGTCTAAAGTCACAAGCCAAGCCTTGCTGCCCAGCATGGGCAGAAGCTGCTGCAAGGTCAACATCTTGAATTTTGGTATAGCCAGGAAAGTGTTTAGAACAGATAGGTCCAGTATTGGTTTCCATGCTTTGTCCTTTCTGGGTACCAAGAACAGTCTTGAGTAAAATCCTTGTCCCTGCTCTTGCTGTGGTACTTGTTGAATACCCCCATGTCCATGAAAGCTGCGACTTGTTTTTGAGCCTCTGCTCACTGATTTTTTTTGGCAGGTCTGGCCAACCATTTGCCCTTGGCAGGGTATGGAAGTGAAACTTGTAGCCTTGTGACACTATGTCTAGAACTCATTTGTCCTGGGTTATAATGTGCCAATTTTGAGAAAAAAGTGCTAGTTTTCCCCCTAAGGGTGCTGCCAGAAGGTAAGTGCTTGGTGCAGGCAGGGGGAAGTTACTGGGACTGTTTCCTGTATGGTTGTGATTTGTCTTCTCCACCTTTGGAGGTAAAAGCACCTCATTGCTTAGATCTGTACGAACCTTGTGGCTGGGATCTGCCTCTAGGGCGTCTAGATCTGCCCCTTTGAGGTCTGTCTGACACTGGAAAGGACCAATTCTTTGTAGGCCAGTGTCTGCTAAACCTAGGTGGCTGTACCTGTAAGAAATCCTTGACCGTTTGCATAGAGTTAGCTTTGTCCTCCATTTTCTTTAACACCTCTTCTGCCTCAACACCAAACAAGGTATCATGCTGTAATGGAGCATCTAATAATTTTGCTTTGACATGATCAGGCAGATTTTGTTCCTTTAACCAAGCATGCCATAACAGTGGCTCTTGCAGGAGGACTCCAGAGAATCAAAATCACATTGCAAAGTATCCTTTCCAAATTGTTCAGCTGCATGCAATAAATCCTGCATTTCTTTGTTTTCTGCACATTCAGAATTTACCATCATTTTCTGTTTAAGCAGTGTCATGATATATTGCTGATATTTGAGCATATGAAACTGGCAATTTAAGGCCCTAATAGCCAAGGTAGCAGATGTGTAAATCTTTTTTCCCCATCTATCCAGTGCCCTAGAATCCCTGTCAGAGGGGGTAGGGTTTTTTGCAGTGGAAGCCTTGACCCCTTTGGGACCCTGAGAAATAGTTTCTGGGTCTGCAGCAGGGTTTTTGAAAAGGAATTTATGAGAGTCAGGGACCCTGTAGTATCTGTCTGGCTTAACAGGAGCTGGAGGTAAGGAGTCCAGGGTCAGACTAGACTTTGAGAACACATCATCTACAATGTCTAACACAGGTGGAACAGCTAGAGGCCTGTGTTGAGGTAGTAAAGGGAAGTCTCTGATTCTCTTCTTAAATTCTGAAAAATCTTGGCTCTCTCAGTAGAAGTGCTCCCTCATGGTATGCAAGGTTTCCCCAAAAGAGTAGACCTCAGGAGGAGAAGCTGAGGGAATAGATTCATCAGAATCCTCATAGGGGAGGAAGAGAATATTCCTGATCAGAAGAGGAATCAGCTAAAATGGAAACCTGATCTGAAGAGTCATAGTCTGTCTCTTGCCTAGGCCTCTTATCAGGAGGGGGATGGGAACCCCTGACCAGGGTAATTAAGTCTTCGGCCATTTTGAGCATCTGCTTTTTGGGCATGGAGGCCTGTCCATGTGGCTGGTGAACTTGTTTCTTTGCCTTTAAAGGTGCTTTAGTCTTTGCCTTTGAAACTGAAGTTAGTTTAAATATATAATTGTTTAGGTCTGAATACACCCTCAGAAGTAGATGCCTGCTCAGCGGCTCCGGACCCATCTGAGGGAATAATCTCTGAGGCTCCAATACCTTGAGTTGCCTGCGGCCTGGCCATGAGGCTCCAATACCTTGAGTTTCCTGCGGCCTGGCCAACTCCAGGTGGGAGTCGGTAGCGGTCTACGACTCTAAAGTAGCGGGCATCAGGGGCTGCAAAAGCACCTCACTGAGAACCGGTGAGCCAGCGACTGGCTTAGGAGAAGCTTAGTTTTCGGTTTTGGACCTCGGTAGCCTGTCCTTTTCTTTGCGTTTTTGTGAACTCCGGTAGTCTGATGGCTATCCGATGACATTGTATAATTAAATCTTCACCCAAAATAGCTTAATGCAAAATCGTACCGACGCTTAATAGTGCGTTGGTTAAATCTAGCACAAAACCGACAACTAAAAACGTCATGGTCAGGGCCTAGGCAAGGAATACAGTAAGAATGAAAGTCCTTGTGAGGTATTTGCTTCCCACAAGAAATACAATTATTAACTTTTTCCTGACATCGGTCTGGAGCAAGAAAAAAAGTTTCCCCAACGGGGTTACTTAGCTTTTAATGAAGACTTCGGATCTGAAATTCGAACACGAAAATCTCAGGAGTCTGCTGACCCGCACTTGCGAACTGCTTCTGCTTCGGGCACCGCGCGGCAAGAAAGACTGAAGAAAATGGCGTCGACTGCATCTTTTATACCCCTGACGACCTGACGTCAGGGAAGAGGCGACAGCAACCGACAAAGGACCCAAGACTTTGGAATTCAGGCCGACTGAGGGCAACCTGCCAGCAGGATAACCCAAATGTAATGACTGCAACAGTGAAACACGACAAACATCTTGCTTTGCAGAATGCATTAACTCTAATAAATCTTTATTTTCTGCACAATCTGGAAGTAACACCATTTTTTGTTTAATTAGTTCTATAACATGTTGCTGGTACTTCAACATGTGAAACTGGCAATTCAAAGCCCTGATGGCAAGAGTTGCAGAGGTATATACCTTCTTACCCCATCTGTCTAAAGCTCTAGAATCCCTGTCTGAAGGGGTAGGGTTTTTGGTTGTAGTAGCCTTAATGCCTTTAGGTCCCTGGAAAATGGTCTCTGGATCCGCAGTACGATTCTTAGAGAGAAATTTGTGAGAGTCAGGTACTCTGTAGTACCAGTCAGGTTTTCTAACAGCTGGTGGTAAGGTGTAAGGAGTAAGATTGGACTCCCAATAAGACATCATCTACAACATCCAGGACAGGGGGTATTACCTAGAGGCCTGTGCTGAGGCAAATCTAAAAATTCCCAGAGTCTCTTTTTGGACTTTTGGACTGAGAATAGTCCTAGTATTCCCAGCGGAAATGCTCTCGAGGTATGCAAGATTTCACCAAAAGAAAAATCCTCTGGAGGGGAGGCAGAGGGAATAGATTCCTCTGCATCTGAATCCTCACAGATAGATAAGGGTATGTCCTGGTAATCAGAAGGGTCGGAGTCATCAGGCCCCTGGCCTGTAGAATCAGAAGGAAATTCAATTCTTTGTCTTTTAGCAGGGGAAGGCTGGCTTCCCTTAATTAGAGTAATAAGGTCCTCAGCCATTCTAAGCATTTGTTTTTGTGGCATGGGAGTGTGAGCATGCACTTTGGATGTCTGTTTTCTAGGTGTAGTGCGAACTCTGGGCCTGAGAAACTCGGCAGTTTTACTTGAAAATGAAGTTGTCAGTTTAATATGAATATCGGTAGGTCGGAATACACCCTCAGCAGCCGGTGCCTGCACAGCGGCTCCAGACCCATTCAAGGTAGATGAAAGAATACTCTGTTCTATATGGTATACAATGTCTTTTCAAACTACTGCTAGCATGATTATTAGCTTGAATAAAAGCTGCAAGAATAATATGAATTATAAAGGGTTAATTTAGAAACTGTGTAAAATGCTGAAAAATAAGTAGTAAATGTGCTGGCATAGCATAGTTAAGATTTTGTCATCCATATGAAGGAGTACGTTACTGAGAAACAAAGTCTGTAATAACTATGTAGATGACAGCTGCAAGGACATTCATGAAGTAAAGAAATGTAACATCAAGTTTCAGATAGTGCTGGAACACCACATTTCAGATAATGCAAGACTGAGTTTCCATGGATCATCAAACTACAAAGAACCAAGGACAAGGGAACAAAGGAAAACTGTTATACAAAGAAAGAACTGCATTACATCAGACTTTGAGAAAAATACCCGACCTTCTGGTATAAATGTAACTATGTATAAACAGACTTTGGGAATTTGCTATAGAGAGCTGACAGCATATGTGTTGCGTGTTTGTAGAACCAAAAGTCAAAAGTAACAGAAATGCCGTACTAACTAAAGCAGTTTACTGAAGCAGTTTGCCTCCGTATATTTATTGTACTTAGCACAATCCAGTATCTAAAAGTAGCTGTTCATACTAAAGAGTTAATATACTGTGATGTGCTTGCATGCAAATGTAAAGAAGAAGTAACCAACAGGATGGCAGTACAGAATTCTTCAGTAGAGACATCCGCAGGTTCCATAGTCAAAGAAGCATCTCGTGGCATACCAGACTCCGAATGGGGTCTCAGCAGAGGCCTGCGAATCTGTAGAAGCTGGCATCAGGGGCTGCAAAGGCAGAGTACCAGTGAACTGACGATTAGCTTAACGGAAGCGTCGTCGACAGTTTTTGACCTATGCGGACTTTCTGTCTTTGTGCTTTTTCGGAAGACCGGTAGTCGGATGGCTTACCGAAGCCATTTCGGAATACGGAGAATGACAGCAAACAAATTTAGCTACAAAAATAGCCAGACGATGAATAGTTCGGGCATTAAATATGGCACAAAACTGACAGCGAGGGAAGTCGTGGTCTGGGCCTAAACTTTATCGCCTCGTATGAAAATCTGTTTAAAGCTTCTTCCATTGTTTCCAGCTTTTTGTTGTTTGTGTTTATATACTCTTATCAGTGTTTCATTTATTTTAATCAGGTCTGTGTGGCAGTTGATTTATATCTTCCTGAAGGTTACTGGAAGTCATGTCTGGAGGCTGCACTGCTTTGTGCCGAACAGCTGCAGCACTTTCTCAGTCAGTGCGTTTCTTCTTCACTTTTTGTAGCTGATATTTTTTCTGTAGTTGTTTTTTCCTGGCATCCAGGCAATACACTTACTAGCCAGTTACTGAAATTTACCCAGAAACACAAGTCTACTAGTCTTCTCTGTTGAGTTTCTCTTTTCACACTGGGAGAGCTAGAGTTAAGCTGTTACTTAATGTGCAGTCATCTTGGAAGTTGAAAAACTTTGAAACGTCATTAGGTGCTAGTGTGCATCACAAAAGAAAATGTGACAACCCGATAAGATATACATCAAGAAAAGCTCAGAAATGAAAATGTACTGTACTTAAATTAGACAGAGATGCAAACAGAAGCTCCATGCACAGCTCACTTGTCAGACTGCATTGATTGAAACAGGTTTTGAAGGCTAGGACTAAAACTTCCAGAGACTTTTGTCCAATAGATTAAGACACTTTTTGGGAGAACAAAGTACAGGACTGGGCATATTCAGACAGCTAAAATTATAGTGGGTAACAGCACTATTGTATTATCAGTCATAATGCAGGAAGTATTATACCACAGATGGATATCTAACCATCTGGCCTGATATTCTGAGCTTTTGAATGTCCCCCTACCAAGGGATCCCCTTCTCACTCTAAGGACATCAGCAAGATGTACACTGAAAAGGGGAAAAGGTATATCATCTTCAGTTCCTCACTGCCTATACTGTGTGTGTGTGTGTGTGTGTGTGTGTGTGTGTGTGTGTGTGTGTGTGTGTGGGGTTAAGGTGATCACCAGTAAGTGTGTTTCTACCATCCACCAACTAGGCTGTAAGATCTGTCCAACCATAGGGACGATGCAGGGATCTGATAAGAGAAGGTACTACTTCTAATGAAAAACAAATCTCTTCCCAAAATAATAAAACAAGACTACCCTGAGGAAGAAGGATAGAGCCTAAGCTGCGGTAATACTCTTACTTGAACATCTACTGTTATACCAAGGATGCTCACCAAAACTATATTATATGCATCTCATATGGCTCACTGCTGTTTTTAATTTCTCCAAGTCTTTTGAGTTTCTAATACCATAATGGGAATGGACCCCATTCCTAAGTCAAAGTATGATTAAAGTTCATGAAATTAGTATTGTTTCACTCTTTGATGTTAGCCAAAAGTGTTCTTCGCAGCACCCGCAATGTGCCCAGTAATGACTCCTCCTCAAATTCGTACGGTGTTACATGAATTGGTAACATATCTAAATACGATTGTAAATTCTTTTTTATAAGACCAGTTGCTCCTACTACTATTGGAACTGTGAGTATCTTTCTTCCACATGGCTCTCGTTTCTACCTGCAGATCGAGGTATTTTATGACTTTTGTGTCTCTCTGTATGCAAGACACTGTAGTCACTAGGTGTGGCGATTTCAATGATCAATGTTACTTTTGTCTTCTTTTCTTGGACCACTATATCCAGTTTTCTACCATCTATCTTTTGGACTGTTGGTATTGGGTGAGCCCAAGTGATGTAAACCATAATTTTCTATAATTCTCTGTGGCTCATGTTTCCAGTGTTTTTCAGCCACTTCGATATCACAATGTTTGCACAATCTCCAGTGTAACAATCTCGCCACATTATTATGCTTTTCGGTATACAGTCCCGCTGCCATTAGAGAGTCGCAACCAGCAATAAGGTGTGCGACTGTTTCCAATTCGGTTCCACAAAACCTACATATGTCTGCTTCTCCCACATGTTCAATGGACTTACTAAACCAGCATGTACATACCCCACTATCTTGGGCTGCCAGTATTAACCTTTCATTTCTTGATGTAAATTCACCTCTCCTTAACCATTCCTGTGTTCCTTCTTGATCAACATGAGGCTCTTCCAGATGTTTTCTATACTTGCAACTATATGTTTTTTTCCACATTTCTTGCCTTCTCATCTGGTCCTTCACCTTATATTCTTTATTTTGTTTTTTTTAGCACATTCAGTTACTGTCTGTTTTTTATCCACTTCTGGTTTGATTTCCACTCCTGCTTGACACAGATATGCTTCTGCTAAATTAAGCAGAGATGTCATCAGATTTATTCTCCTCATATTTCTAAACTTTCACCACATTTGGATCTTGTGAGGTCAGTAGATATGTGTGGAGTCCCATGACTGCAGATCTATACGTGTAATCAATTTCAAGGAGGCCCATCCCTCATTCAGAACGGGGAATACATAATCTTGGTATACATTGATTTTTATAAATCATTTGGTGAGCATGAAGGATCCTTCTTGTTTTAATATACAATCTATCCCACACTTTTTGGGGCCAGTCAATCACTCCAAAACTATAAGTCAGGACAGGAAGAGCAAACTGATTTATTGCTTGGACCTTGTTCCTAGGTGTCAGTGCTGTTTTCAGGATTAATTTAAGTCTTCTAAAGTATTCCTTATTAAACTTTATTCACATTTGTTTATGTTTTACTGCTGATCCTTCATCAATTCCCAAGTATTTATACACCCCCTCTTGCTCAAGTTCTTTTATATCACATTCTTGTCCCATACTGATTTTTCCTAGTGCTGCAATTTTCCTTTTTTAAAGGTTGCTTTTGCACATTTATCAAGACCAAATGACATTCCAATATCATCTGAGAAAGTTTTGACAACCTGCAGCTGTGCTTTCAATTCCTCATCTGATGAGCTACACAATTTTAAATCGACAAAGAGAAGATGAGAAGTCATTAGACTTTGTTGTTTTCTAGAAGCCAAATTATAGCCATGACCTAAGCTGTTAAGTAAACAGCTTAATGGATTACTGGCAAGGCAAAATAGCAACGGTGATAGGGAGTCACCCTGGAATATCCCCCTTTGGATTTTTATCCCTGGGATAATAATCTGTCCTTTATCGTTGCTTAATTGCAAAGTGGTCTGCCACTGTTTCATGGTTACTGTAATGTAATCAATCAGTGTAGGATGTACCTTATACATTTTTAAGCACTCTTTTATCCATGATTGTGGGATACTATCAAATACTTATTTATAGTCAATCCATGCTTAGATTCTTCCCTTTCTTACAGTTCTCCACTACAACTTTATTTAACAACAAATGATCCTTTGTTCCATATGATTTTCTTTTATTGCCCTTTTGTTCTACTGCCATAATTGAGTTTTCTTCTAAATGACTATAAACTCTATCGGCGTCAATCCCAGTGTATAGTTTATACGTTGCCGGAGTACAAGTTACTGTTCTATAATTTTTAGGGTAACTTGCAGGTTCACTCTTAAGAGCATTGTTTTTCTTGTTGTTAACCAGTGCGGTGTCTGTTTGGGGTGTGCATATAAACAGTTCTTACTCATGGCTAGATCCTCCTGTAAAGAAGTTAATACTTCAAGCCAAACGTTAGGTACTACATCTGGGCCTGGGGTTTTCCAATTAGCTCAGCTTTGTTTCAATCTCTCTGGCTATTTCATATCCTATACCTTTAAACTTCTTATTATTTCTTTTACTTCTTCTATCCGTTTAGCATCTTTATGTTCCACAGGATCTTCATAGATACTTCTCCAAAATGTATCTACTTCCTCTTTTTTTGGCGGTCTATCAATTCCTTTCACCTTATTTCCCAGTTCTCTATAAAACTTTTTTGGGTCATCAGTAAATTGATTATTTTGTGCTTTTCCCTTATATTTATCTTCGGAGTCTTTCCGCCCGTTTTGAAATTTTTAGTTCATCTCCAATATTGCATAATAGATCCTGGTCTGTTCTAATACTGCATTTTGCTTTTATCACATCTACCTTTCTTAATAATTTTGTTGATCTGTTCCCTCTTCTATAATCTTCTAACAATAACACTTCTTGTCTTAGCTGCTTTCTTTACTCTGTTTCCATGATGGTATTCGCTTTCACCCCCCCCCCCCCCCTTTTCCCTCACTATGGTATGTTCCTGTGGTAGAATTTTATCAGTTATGGACAGTCCTAATTACCGTGTTCATTTGTTTTATCAAGCTTCTGAGTTTTTTTTAACCTTCTGCAGTCTATTTCTCTCATTGAACTTGATAGATATGGTCTTTGTCTATTAAATCAAGCAACTCTTCTCAACTCCTTTTCTTCCATACTGAGGGCATAGCCCTTGTTTTCCATTTCCTGCGGGCATTCTATAGAAAGTTATATAACATCTTCTTGTGGCACATTCTCTTCAATTTTGTCCTGTGTCATCTGTTGTTTTGTCATATGAAAACTCACTGGCCTATCACTCCTCAACATTGACTGCATCAGAGTTTCCTGTTCCTTTCCTTCCTGTCTAACCTCAAGTGAACTTTTATACTGGTTTCCTGTGGAAGGCTCCAAAATATCTTGATATGGCACCTGACCTGTTGGTTCCTGTTCCACTGGTTTCCCCTTAATTTGGGTATCCATTGCTCTATCCTGTTGTGGTGCTTTCTGCATTTGATTTTCTACACTGAATCCTTCTCTTTGCAGCTGTTCCATTACCTCAATTTCTATTTCTTTGACTTTTCCATCACTAATCTCTTTTTCTACTTTTCCTCTTAGTCTTCTTATTTTTTGTATTGTAAAGTTTTCCATATCTGGATTCCTTTGCCTATATTTTTCTTCAAATATCTTTGGTGCTGCTCTTTTTGTATTAGTTTTGCTTTCTCCTTTGCATAAATATTACACCATATTAAATTTATTTTCCTTTATATATTTTTTTCTTCACGTCTCCTGATCTTCTTGCTTTTCCTTATTCTGGAGACTCACTCCATCATGCTGTGATGTAGTCTGTTTTGGACCTTCCACATTAAATTCTTCACTTTGCAGGCACTTCCATAACTTCAACTTCTATTTCTTTAACTTCTACTTTACTAATAGTCTTTTCTACATTAAATCTTTGTGCTTCTAGTCTTTTTATTGTGAAATTTTCCATATCTGGATACCTTTGCCTGTATTTTTCTTCGAATATCTTTGAAACTGCTCTCTGTATATTAGTTAACTTGGCTTTCTCCTTTGCATAAATATTGCACCATATCAAATCTTTCTTTCCCATGTCCATATTTCTTTTTTATATTTTTCAAATATCTCTAGGTTTTGTTGTTTATATTTTCTCACTTCCTCAGAGGCTTTTCCAAAGAGATCAAAGTTTCTTGATCTATATACTGATTTTCAAAAATCTGTTGCATTAATGAAAGCAAATTTTTATTTGAAGCTTGTGACTGTTTTTCCTGCTGAAGTATTTTTCTTTCCTCTAATTTCTCTTTTAATCATTTTGTATATCTTGTGTCTGGAAATTCTGCGCTTTTTACGTAATAGTAACAATACATAATTTTTCTTAAACTCAACAGTCCACTCTGTCGCCTTTATGGCTCTTCTTTGGCCAATCAATTTTTGCCGTTTTTGTGTACTACTACTACCTTCTACAACAGGGGGCCATCCTCCCCCTGAGCCTAGCCTGGCCTGGCCCCTCACTGCTGCAGTATGAATCATAACATGTGAGATTAATACTAAAACAGTAAAAGAGCTGACCATACAGCCAATAGGAGAGGAGCACAATCCCTACAGCTCTGATGTCCAGTCTGTAATGAATAGAAAAACTGTAAATGGATACTCATGTAGCTCTCTCAAAAATGCTTTGCACTGAGACATTCCTGAAAAAGGCTTGCCACTATAGCTGCTGCCTATATGGAAAGCACACTAACTAGACAATACAATGGCTTTATCATGCTGTTTTTAACAAAACGTGATGCAGCCAGTTAACTGTACGGACAGTTTGTGTATTGAAAGCTCTTCATGCTTGTCGAACATAAAGGTTACCACAAGTTGGTTAGTTTGCCAAAAATTCTTAGTCCTGTCTAAATAAAATCTGTTTACAACAGAAATACGACTGCTTACAACAGAAATTTCCATTATTGTTTCCGAATTTTGAAGTAAAAAAAAATACTTCAGAATTTGAACAGTTTCCCCCTTTATCACCGCTTACTTGAACACTTTGCATGAGGGAGGTCCAAATGGAAAATCTTTGCCAAAGGACACGCTTATCAACTGCCCTTTGACATCCTGTAGCAAGTGATGAGTTCTTGCCCACACACTTCAACTGATAAGCCAAAGGCAGGTGCCTTAGCACACGTCAACAGTGTCATGACTTCATCTGACAGTGTGCTTGCCAACTCTATGCTAAGACTGTTGGGGTTAAGGAGAACACTGCTTAAGGACTGCACCCAAGACCTCTTCATATATACTCACAGTCTGTTTTATAACATTTAACTGGTACTGCAGCACATGGGTATGGCTATTAACAGCTTTGATACACAGAGTGACAGGTGAAAGCTTTATTGCCATATCTCTCCAAATTTGACTTTGGCTTTTTGGAATGCATCACTGGATAGCTCTGACTTTAATCCTCTGGCTGCATCCAGGGAGATCATATCAGGCTCAGCCACTGAATTCTAGTACAAACAATTAAAATTTCTTCTCTAAAGCTAGAAAGCTAATGGTTAGGCTTCCTGGGTGCTGGTGGTGGGGAATCAGGTTCTAACACAATACTCTCAAGTGCCCTTGAGCATCTGTACTACTGGAGTAACGGCTGTTGACTTGGACTGTTCAATATCCATCAAGACCAAGGAACGTTTTTAGGAGTCTCAAAGTTCCTTGGCTTCCCAATTAAAGTGCTCCAACAAAAAGTTATGAGAAAATAAGAGATTTGTCATTTCTGATGTTGCACTGCAAGACAGGTAATTTTAGACAGAAGGCCAATTCCTCCTCCTCCTTGATGTCAGAGTCAAGCAGTTCAAGATATGGCTCTTTTAGTGGTAAGAACAGTCCCAGATGTACAGAGTGCACTAGCCAGTGGTAGAGGAACATGTCTCCTGTGTCATGTTCTCTCTTTGTCAATTAGACTGCAACCAAAGAAGGGACAAAGAAGGCACTGACAGGACAGACCTTTAGACAGTTCATCCAGTTTGGATTTGCTCTCCAAGATGGAGAAAGTAATTTATTTTCAGAGGTTTGAAGGTTCCTGAACAAAAACAGTTGGAATATGCAATGAGGTACAGTGGTTTGTAGAAGAGTGAGGAGCTGGGGAATGACATCCAACTATAATGCAGCAGTTAATTCTGCAGAGGTGTGGCATGAATGAAATAAGTGTATCTTGCTGTCAAGCCTCCAAAAGGACATCAGCATGTGGGACACCAAATGAGGACACATCAGTGCTGGAGGCTAACAAATATACACCCAAAAAAGCATGCACCTTTTTGCCCCTCACAGGACAGACAGGATTTAAAAAAAAAAAAAAGCTTTGTTAACTGTTGAAGCTTTAGCTGCTGGATTTTTGTTTGCTTTGAATGCTTAAAACCTCTGCTCACATTAGCTGATGAAAACTATTCCTCAATCAGGGATGGCCATCTCCTTGCCTGAAAGAAAAGCTGTGTTTCAGAAAAAAAAAAAAGTCATGCTCTGTGAAACATCTTTTTACTACATGAAGAAAAATATTACACTTAGACAATTTATGAGAAGGCTCAATGCAGAATATATGCTAAAGGTTAAAAAGTCTTTCAATGGTATTAGTCAGGCCCAAGCAACAGTCTTGTTAAATTTCACAAGGATGACATTTACCTCAGAAAGGTGTCCAAGGCCAAATCAAAAATCAAAGGTATAGCAGACAAATACAGCGATTCAAAAACTAAATCCCAAGACGACTTCCTATAGCAGTTTTGGAGGGTACCTGGTTGGTACTAATGGAGCAACTTTGCTTATAATGCAAGAAAGAAAGGAGGATGATGTGGGTTGCTCTCCCCTTTATACTGTATGTCCTACTGATATATGCAGCGTGAGGTAGAGCACCTCTATGGGATAGGGTTTCTGAAAGCTCTGAAAACAGGCCAAATGGCTGGACATCCACCTGTGGTGCAATTCCCACATGTTATAATTGACACTGGAGAAGTTGTCCTTATGATGAACATGAGGAATAGTCAAGTCCAGGAAACTCCTCTTATGAAACTCACCAAAGGATGAAGCCTTTTGAAGGGAATTGCTGTAGGAACATATTTCACCCCAGTTGTATTGATAGTAGAACCTCAGGCCATCCTCTTCAATGTTACCATAAAAAGAGGACCCAGAATTCCATTTGATACATCATCTACAATGAAAGATACACTTTATCAAAGAGTAAAGAAAGGATACATAACTGGGGCACAGTCAGTGCAGGTTCAAGGAAGTGGGGCCAGTAGTGACGAGGCCTACTTCAGTAACAAAGTCTGCAGATGTGGCCTACTTCAATAACAAAGTCTGCAGATATGTATGCAGTTTTTATCCAGTACTGACATACTCTATCAACATACATCTCCAGCTACTTGTTGAAAGTTTTGAAAGCTAATTTTTGGGTGTCAGTGTTGAGGAGGGCACAAGAAACAGCAAGCCTGATCCTGCTGATTGTGACAAGACAGAAGCATCTAAGATGCCCCTCATCTCCACATATAAACCTATTCTCAGGTATGGACCATGCATGTGAGGTAAGGTCATGTGTAATGTATACCATTCTTGTATGTCAATAAGTGGCCCTATTACACTTTCAAAAAAATAGAAGGCATATCATTTTTAGGTTGTCACATATATTTATTTACTTAAAATGTCTAGTCAATATTTAATGCATCCTTTCTGGATTTCTGACCAGTCAGACTGAACTATTCATGATGGCAATATAAGAGGAAGATAGCTGTATAATGGCTGAATCATTCCAAATTCTAACTCATGTTTACTGTAGAGGGGCTAAAACCAGTAAAACAAAACCAGGTACAGCTGATGCATTCATATTTCATTAATGTGAATCTCAGCAGATACATTAGTCAGTGCTAACAATACAGAGAACAACAATGGCATTTTAAAAGTAAGAAATTTGAAGGAAGAACATCAGTGTCTTACCTGCTGTTAAATACACCTCCCTCCATAAAATCTGATGCAATGAAAAGTTAGAATTCAACAATGCAGCCACCCCAGACCAGGGAGACAGGGCACAATGAAGTACAGTTGTGTACATTCTTACCATAACAGTAGATGTCATTCTTTTCACTGTAGCACGCTTCACCTTTGGGATCTCTTGCCAAGGATATCCCAACATCCGGTCAGTATAACACATCCTTTAGATCTTGTATGTGCCGTACTTCTCATACTTGCTCTCCAAACAGGACATAGCGCTTAAAGGTGACACACTGACTCAGTTACCTAGAACTGAATTGCCCCAGAAGAGAACAATGTTCATAGGACAAAGGAGGCCATGCACATCCAAAACGTGAAAATGCAAAATGAAAATGGGGACCCTTGGCCAGAAGGGTAACCAAATCAAAGCGCAAAAGAAAAAAAGGGTGGAGGGAGGGACTGAATACTGCAACCATGAAGAGAAGGACATCTAGTGTTATGGTAAGATTTTACACAACTGAACTATGTCCTTTTATATCACTGTTGCAGTATTATTCACCTTAGAGAGAGTACAAAAGTTCAACATAAGGAGTGGGAGGTGGAAGGCTGGGAAAAGCCCTCAACAAACCCATGCTGGATGACCCCAGCAAAACCTGCTCTGGTCCTAGAAATATCCAATTTATAATGCTTAGTAAAGATAGGCACTGAAGACAGTAGCAGTTTCAAGGATGAACTGGTGTCCAAACCCTTAAAGGCACCAGAAGAGCAAACAGCCCTAGTAAAATGAGCTTAATGAAAGCAGACACACACTTTCAATGAAAACAAAAAGAAATGGCCTTAGCTATCCAGGAGAGAAGGTTTGCTTAGAAACAGCCAAACCCAATGTCCTGAGATGAAAAGAAACAAAAAGTTGGTCAAACTTATGAATGGCCTTAGTTTTATCCAAATACTTGAACTGTCTGTGCAAATCCAAGGTATGCAGGACCCTATCACTAGCAGACTGAGAAGGAAAAAAGGCAGGGAGTTGTACTGCCTGATTCAAAGACAACTCATTAACAAACTTGGGCACTGAAGATTAGTATGAAGTGACACCCTGTTCTTGTGAAAAAAAAGAAGAATGGCCATAAGGGCCTAAAGCTCAGAAACCTTCAGAGCAGAAGTAAGAGCAAGCAATAAGACAATCTTTCAGGTACAGTGGCTGCAGAGAAGCTGAAACTGCAGGCTCAAAAGGAGCTTGGGTCAATTTTTACTAAATAAAATTAAGGTCCCAAGGATGAGGAATAGGTTTCCTTGGGGTGCCCAAGACGCAGGATGCCTTTTAGAGGCGGTTTGACCTCAAAATAACAAGCCAAAGGAGGATTCATGGGCAGACAGGCACAAACAGCTGACAAATGGGCTTTAGCAGAAAAAGAGGTCAAGCCAGAGTAGAGCAACTCAAACAAAAAGGAGAGAACTAGAGGGACCATCACTAAAAAAGGGTCCTGGCTATGAGCAAGGCCCCAAACAGAAAATCTTTTCAATTTGGACAAACAATTGCAGGTTTTGTTACGTCCATGGAAAAAAAGTGTCTATAAGGGATCAAAGGACCTTGATCTTTTAGGTGACCACAGGAAGCCCCCCATCCCATGTCTGAGGCATCAGTGAATGGTTCTTCAGAAGGAACCAGAGGCTGAAAGGGCAGGCCTGGGATGAGGGCAAGTTGCTGAATCTGCCACTCGAATTCCCACTTGAGACAAGGAAAGAGAGGCACTCTGAAATCCAGAGGTTGGCAATGCTGAAGCCAAACTGACTTGAGATACCACTGAAGCTTTCACATATGTAGTCTGGCAAGAGGTAGCATTGGAATAGAAGAGGCCATGAATCCTAGGGCCTGAAGAAACTCTCTTGTTGGAATGGCAGGCAGTGGAAAAACAGACTGAAAGAAAGCGGCCAAGGACAAAATCTTTGTGGAGGTGGAAGAGAGGTCAAAATTGACACTGTCAATCCTGCAACCCAGATACACATGATTCTGACAGAGTCAGGACAGACTTCTAGAAGTCAATAGTAAACCTTAGACTTTGAAGGAGAGAGACTGTGAAATCCACAGCCTGTAACAAGCAACTGGGAGAAAGTGCCTCAATCAACAGGTTGTCTAAATAAAGAAAAACCCAAATGACTTGGAGTCTGCAAAGGCAATCACAGGAGCTAGGCATTTTGTGAACACCACTGGGGCAGCTGAGAGGCCGAAAGGCAAAGAAGAGAACTGAAAATGAGAGTAAGAAACAAAGAAATACAAAAACTTCTTGACGAAAGGGTGAATAGGAATATGAAGGTAAACCATCCTTCAGATCGAAGGAGACCAGAAAAGCCTGGGGCAGCAAAAGAAGAAACAGGATAGGGGATACAAAAATATATTTTTAAGTACTTGCAAAGCTTTACCTTTTTCTTGAAGAAATTATATCATAACCAGTAGTCCCAAAAAAATATGCATCATCATCCAGCAGTTTGGCCTTAGTCTTCAGGTAATGATGGCAAACAAAGCCAAGAGTAATACTTCATGACAGAACCAAAGGCAGCACCTCTGGAAGAGGCATCAGCAGCATCATAACTGCACTTGACAGAGTGATGAGCCACCTGAGAGGTAGAAACCAAAACAGATAAAGCAAAATACCTTCCTTCAGAATTAAAACAAAGTACCACCTCTTCGCTACTGAAGGTGGAACAGTCAAGGAGATTAAAGTAAAATGTGAAACCTGTTGCCATCACCACGGTTAAAAATCTTTTATTAAACTGGTAAAACTGGTAGAAAATAAAATAAGAGTTCAGCTTCCCTTTTGCACACAATAAGCGCTTTCGATTTATCTTCATCAGATCGTAAAATAAACTCAAGTTACATTTATACTCTGCTTAACAAGTTAATAACCTTAAAAGAGGATCTTGCTTTCTTAAAGGTATACTGTTTTGTTCAGATCTCTGGTAAAGCTTATATATTACATCTTGTCTAAATGAGCACATTTCTCTTAGCCTGTCTTCATTCTCCTAGCCTTTAAGATAGGTCTTAGTGGGACTATAAGATTAAGACCTGGTGATCGGTCTGCTCGTAAATTAATGATCCACTTTATTTCTGCTTTTTCAGTTTTGTTAACAATGTCTCCTTTCTTTTGTGTATCATAATTAACTTCTAGTGCTTTAAACAGAAAGGAGCGTGTAGCACGATTTTTCACGTGTTGCTAATACATTGTGTTCATCTAAGTCCCATATATCTGGTAGATGTCTTTGAACCTCTGTTTGAACATCTGGTCAGTTTTGCTGACATAGAAAGCAGAACAGAGTTTACAGGTAGCTAAGTATACAATATATGGCGTGGTACAAGAGGCTGTACAAGAAATATGATGAACATATCCTGTGATGGGATGTGCAAACTCTGTGCCATGGTTAATGTAGGGGCAAGCTGCGCATTTGCCACAGGGCATAGTCCCTTTACGGACTAATTTATTGGGTCTTGAATAACCATCTTTCCCACATAATAGCTTCTTCAAATTGTTCTTGTTTTTATAGGTAAAATGTGGGTAGTCTCCTACAATTTCACGTAGGTTAGGGTCTTGTGTCAGAATGGGCCAATATCTCTTGATTATATTGGTAATATCTTGGTTGTCTGTTGTATAAGTAAGCATTAATCTGATCTCATTTTCCATAACTGATTTATTTTCTTTGTTGCTGGTAGTGCAATTCTTATAATAAGGAATGCCTTTACCTCTCCTTAAATCCCTTTTCCTTCTTTGGATACATATAAATCTTTCCTTGAGTATCCTCTTTGCTGTAAATATTGGCATAACTTGTTACTTTCCTTTGCAAAATCCTCATCCTGTGTGCATAATCTAGAAATACGAGTGATTTTGTTATGCGTGATGTTTTTAGTGATGTGTCGTGGATGCATGCTGTTTTTACAGAGATAATTTCTCCATGTCTCTTTTCTCAACATGTTTGTTTCTATTATACCATTTTTTATTAGGGTAATGCTAACATCAAGAAACTCAATATGAGTCTAGGACCATTGCCCTATGAAAACCAAAAAATTGGTACTTCAGTTCATGTATTCTTGTAATGCCTTCAGTTCGTCTTCATTACCCTGCCATACTAAAAACAGGTAGTCTACAAAGCGTCCATAATGTAAGATGTTCTTTCTTCATGGATTCTCTTCCACAAAAATATATTGAGTCTCCCATTCATTTAGGACCAAATTGGAGTAACTGTTCGCACAGGCACTGCCCATGGCTACCCCCTATTTCTGCCAGTATAAATTTTCTCCATAAACAAACACATTTATTCCAAGGATCAGGCCAAGTAACTCAGAGTTGATATGCCTTATGGTCTGATATTTCATGTCTTACTACTGTTCTAATGGCTTCTATCCCGTAGTCATTGGGAATAGAAGTGAATAAGTTTACGTCCATGGTTATACACTAACCAATAACCAAGAAAAAATGCTGATGAAGTACAAATGATACACTGGCACTTCCCCACTTACCTTGTCTTTTTAAAAGAGAGGAATTTAAGGAATGGGTAGTGGAAATCACTCAAGAGTTAGTAAGGAAGCTAGAAATTGCTTCAGTTATAGCTAGTGGATTGGATAAAATGAAGAGTTTAAAAATAAGGTATAAATAAAAAACTGTGAAAAAGCACCATGGTACTGGGAGCAAATAACTAGAGAGGGAAAGGTAATAGAGTGGGAAGAGTCCAAGAGGACATCTGGACTGCAGGCTAGAAACTGCCTCCCTATCAGGGATTGATATCAGAGTATAAGCAAAGAGAAGGGGATATGGGAATCTAGTATTCTTCTTCTTTCGGCTTTTCCCAGTTAGGGGTCGCCAAAGCGGAACTCCGGTCTGCTCATGACTGGCAGTGGATTTTTACGGTGCCGAGTTGCCAGCCCAACTCCCAACCTTCAACGAAGGCACACCCATTCATGCTTGCACCCACCTGCATGTCTTTAACGTCACTCGACCGCAGGGAGGACATGCAGACTCCACACAGAAGGCACTCCAGTCGAGAATCAAACGGGAGAACCTCTTGCTGTGAGGCGACAACGCTAACCGCTGCACCACTGCGGCTGCTCTATTAAGAGTTTTTAACTGAATCTACAACAGAAATTGCTGTTAAAAAGGAATACTAGGACATATAAAGTATTACACAACAACTATAGGAATCAATCAGAAGAGTTTAGAAAAGATTGGATAAGCAATTCACAAGGAAACAATGGGAGGACACAAATATGACTCCAAAACTTGCAACAATGTCCAGAAGACTTAGGATTTTTGCTTGGAAGAGTTTTGCACAGGTATTTTTTACCCCAAGGAGACTCCAAATAATTTTCCCTCAGGTAGATGACAAATGTTGGAAGTGTGGTGAGAAAAAAAATTAACTGGGAACATATGTTTTGGGAGTGTAATGAGTTGGCAGACTTAAAATGTCCTACAGAATTATCAAAAATATTAGATGAGCAAATTAGTGCAACTGAGGAAGTTATTTACTTATTTCTGAGCTGGGATACAGGATCTAAATTGCCTTGGCATGGTCTTATTAAGTTTAATTCTGATGGCTGCCAAACATGCAATTACTAGAGTATGGAAATCCAAGTCTAAACCAACTGTATTTGTAGTACTGATTACTTTAACGGAGAGAAACAAACAAAAAAAAAAAAATAAATGTGAAGAGGGATCTTTAGAAAAGGGTAGGGAGCAAATTACATAGAAAAAATGGAAATTGTGGGAACCTTACATGCAGAAAAATGTTTTTGTGGAGGATTGGAGTAGGAAGGCAGGAAATGATCAATTTATGTAATGTTGGATTGATGATATTTATAGAATAATACATGTGATGCAGAAGGTTTCTAAACTGTGAGCACATTAAAATAGTTTGTTTTATTTTATATAAATGTATGTTTATCTATGTCTTAAGTGATAATTCAATAAGTGTTAAAAAATACATATGAATATACATTAGCCAAGTGTTCATGTGTGTCTTTGCAAAGCCAACATGCACTTTTTATTACTGTTTATGTTTTACTGCAAATTCAACCTGTACTCCTTACTGTGATTGTTTTTGCTGTTTCTGCCTTCTTGACCTAGGTTGTGCCTGAAAAGGGTCTATAGACGAGTTGACTTATCCAGTTAACAAACATAATAAAGAAAGCTAAGAACTCAGACTCACTATATCATCCATGAACTACTATTCCCTCAGGTTCCTCCTAAACTTACTCTAAAAACTAATGTCACAGCATGTCAGTCCCTGACCTGTGGCCTCCTTATTTTAGCAGTAGGTTCTTCGAGCATCATGCTTACCTGTACAAAATTATAGATGTCTATTGTGCCTCAGTTTTGGCATTTCATAGATTACAGACAAATCCCAGAAAGTCTAAATTAGCAAGGCTTTTTGAGAAGATTTTTCAAACTGACCTACCTTGTCTGGACAACTTCTTCCCCTTCTATATCTATAGCAAGAAACAGCTTAAATAAAAAAATCATGTGAGACTTCTGAAATGAACCCCTGTGGAACAAAACAACACTAGTATTTTTCTATATAACAAACAGTGGGTATGTGCTTTTTAAGGCCTCGCTCTAAACAGCAGATTATGTGAATAACTGAAGCTGCTTCATAGTGTTAAGTTATGGAATGGCAGTAATTAATCCTAATTAAAAAGAGGTTTAGATAAATTGTATGCTAAAAAAAAATCATTAAAGAGAAACTGCATATTTTTCTTTTGATTCACAGAGTACCAACCACATCTTACCGATTCCGAGCGAAACTGCCAAGTAACAAC
Source organism: Protopterus annectens (assembly GCF_019279795.1). Classification (NCBI taxonomy): domain Eukaryota; kingdom Metazoa; phylum Chordata; order Ceratodontiformes; family Protopteridae; genus Protopterus; species Protopterus annectens. Next base: position 1,236,821,871 of record NC_056743.1, read on the forward strand.
CCTGAAGGTCACATAGCTGATGCCAGCTTCTAGACAGCGCTGAGCTAGAACTCGACCCACATTTTCTGATGCCATGACATCCCGTGTGTTATACAAGTGTTTCTTAATGGCCCACTCTTTAGTAGATGCTTGCACTACAACTGTACCATTATAGTGCTCCACAAATGCAGTTATATGATGTTGTGATTTCTGATATCGCAGCCTGCCACAAGAAATAAAGAAATGGAAATTAACTTGTAAAAAAGCATCTGGGGTAATTTCTCTTAAATAAAAGCCCCATCATGTTTCCATTACTTAACAATGCAAACTAAGGTTGTCAAGTCTTCCATACAGCTCAGTTTTATTAGATATGCCCTTGCTGCAAAACCCACAGCATGGTGTGCTACTACTCTAAGTGTCCCTGACAAAAATAAGTTGTACATGTATATCCACAATAACAAGTTGCTACCTGCTAATATCCAAAATAAGTTGTACATGTATATCCACAACAACAGGTTGCTACCTGCTAATATCCATCCTCCAAAATAACCTATCTAAACTTCTTTGCAAAAATTGTTTTTTTTGTAACCTTATTTACAAATTCAGTTTCATGCAACCAAATGGCAGCAGCAATTACTTCAGTTTTTTCAGAAAAAAAACAAATGTTATACAAAGTACTTAATTTAACTTTGGACCTTTGAAATTCACTCTGGTAGCAGAATGCATAACAGTTTATGCAGAGATTACTGTTGTCTTCAAGTTACCTGGAAGGGATCAGTAACTTGAGTTCTGGGCTAAATGAGAAGCTTAAATCTGCTCTACGGATATTCCTAACATTCTGAAAGGCAGACCTCCTGTAGCTCCCTATGAAAAGGACTCGCACTGCAGCAGTGTCTAATGAACATGCAGATTCTCTGCATAGTACCACAATTAGTGGTATGCAAAAGACAACACCACTATATACCCAATTGAACACACCAAATTGCTAGGAGTGGAAATAGACAATAAACTAAAATTTGACATTCACATATCCATGACCATAAAAAAAGTCCACAAAAAAAACTAGGAGCGTTATACAGAAATAAGCAATTTCTCACCAAAGCAGCAAAGATTTCAATAGCAAATTCCCACCTTATCTCCACCCTACTTTATGCCTCTCCAATACATACCAACCTAAGGCAATGTGATCTAAACAAGCTAGAGACCTGCTACAACAAAATCGCCAAATTCGCGACAGGGGCATCCTACCGTAGTCACCACTGTCTCTCACTTGCTGAACTGGGCTGGCTTGAACTCTCTCACCTCCTTCAGTGGTATCAACTCTCACTCGCCCACAAACTAGTAAACCATCCACTAAATGTCCAATCCCTCCAGGATCTACTCCAACCCTATCGCACCACCAGACCACTAAGATCCAGCAACAAAAATCACTTGCAGATCACTAAAGCCAATAACTCTGCTGGTGAAGCACTATTCTCTTGCGCCATAGCTAAATTATGGAACTCACTCCCACCCACAACTACCTCCGTACCATCATGCACCCACTTCAAAACTTTACTAAAAGCGCACCTAAAAACATGCTGGCTATGCCCTTGCAACTCCCACTCTAATATCATCCACCCCATCCAACCACTACCTTTCTTTCCACTCCACTAACTACCTTGATTATAGCAAGCTCAGATGCTCATAAGCCTAGTACTTATTATACAGCAGGAACTTCTCATTGTAACATTTGTTAATGTCTGTTGTGTACTTCACAGATAAAGATTCTAGTTGTCTACTGCTGTACTATGTTCTTCATCTGTAAATATGTTGTAAGTAATTGCTATGTTAAATTGTTAATCACTATGTAATCCAATGTAACTACTGTCTGTTTATTTTACTGTGGAGCTTTTCTCCCCGGGCCTCCGCTGAAAATGGACCTACGTCCAGTCGGACACTCCCGGTCAACAAATTTAAATAAATAAATTAGTATGATCAGAAGAAAAGATATAGTAATTCCAGAAATTTACAACACTAACTTAAAAAAGCTGTTACTGAAGGAAGTTAAAATGACAGGTTGGTCTGAGGAATAATCATCAGTAAGGAAAGTACATTAATCCCCCCCCCCCCAAACTGTGCCCAGGGTTTAAATTTCAGATATCACAGCTCCCAATCAAATGAGAAAACAAATTATTCACAGGATACATAAACCACAACTGCGAACAGTAAAGTACAAAGAAAGCAAGAGCTATAATGCAGTGGCAAACAATGCTGACTTGTACAGAATAGGTTCTACACAGTTCTATCATCTGCAATGTATACTGCAACTACAATCCAAAAACAAGGACATCAGCAGGTATACTGACTTTATGCACTTCAGTAGTTTATGTCAGTCAGCACATCAAACAAGCACCAGGACCCAGAGGGATAAAGATAAAGTTATATGGTTAAAAAGAAAAATGGAAGGTCATATTATGCGTACTTGCAACAGTTTCACCCCTGCCCATTACAGAATGACACTTCGTCAACTAATACTGTCTGGAAGGTCGGGGGAAGGCTGCAAGAAATCTTAACTAAATTCCTGGCTCTCTGATACAGCTATGACTGGTGGACGGCCATTAGTGACATCAAGAGAGAGGCTGGCAGAAGAAAGCAAAGTTATATTTTTTTTCTTTTTGTGGTCTTTAAACATTATCAGCATCACCAATATTTTATCGTACTAATGAATTCTGTATTAGCTGATGGAGGTGACTTGCTTAAGTGCTCCCGCTAGTTTTACTTTTTTAAAACCTTTGTTACTCAACGTTTTTCAGTCCTACTAGGGCTAACTGATGTGTCTGTCTTTAGCTTAGATTGCAAAGGATTGTGCAGCCTAACTGCTGACTTTCTTACATTTTGTTTGATTTCCATAGTCGGGACTTACTTACCGGGAGTTTAGTTCTCTTTCTCTCTTTTAGAGATCGCCAATAGACGGCAGCAGTGCAGTAGATGAACTGTAAGATACCCTTTCTGTCCTTTCTAGTGACACCTTTCTGGAGGACTAACAGGTAAGCAGAGTAAGGTTACATTGTTTTTTTGAGAAGATAGGCAAAGCTAATTTTTTTATTCCCGGAGCATACTAATCCCTCAATTTACTGATTCATATATTTGATCTGTTCCTTGTAAAATATGTGGATCTCTGACAAATTACTGTGGATTGCAGACATCTGAATTGCAGACTTCATATCCTTCTGAAAACATTTGCTAGTGCAAAAACTGTCATTCTGGCAAGTAGAAACATGATTAGTATACAAAGGCAGTAATCAAAATCTGTCACTGATTTTGGACATTTTCCTCCTTATTCCTTCAGCTTTGTACCCCAGCTTTCTATGGTACCCGATTAGCTTTTTTTTTTTGTTTTTCTTTAACACAGGTTAGCAGTAGTTTTTTTTTTTTTTTTAAACATATGAATGTCCCTGATTTTGCTTCATATCTTTGGTCTGGTCCTGCAAGGTGTGCCCTGACTAATTATTGTGGACTGCAGACATTTGAGTTTTAGATTTCATATATTTAAGAAAACATATGTTAATGCAAAAGCTGTTACTTTAGCGCCCTTTTAATATATAAGAGCAATGCTTATGATCTGCCCCAGATTTGGGATATCTGTTCCCATTATACTTCGACCTTTGTACCCTAGCTTTCTACTGTTCTTGGTTAGCTGTTTTTTTTTTGTAGTAGTTTAACATACAAACATCAAATGTCACAGATTTTGCTTCATATTTTTGGTTTATTCTTTGTAAAATGTGTAGTTTTCTGGCAAACTGTTGAGGACTGTAGCGCTCAAATAATGACAGGCATTCGAGTTTCAGGCATCATATCCTTCAGAAAGTAAAGGATACTACAATAATTGTTATTCAAACAGCTTTCTTAGTACATGCCAACAATATTCAAAATTTTCCCTGATTTTGGATCTTTGTCCTCTTCTACTTCTTTGATTTTGTGTGTTTGTCCCTGACTCTTGAGCCAAAAGGTATACTTTTGTACTTCTTTGTGCAATGTTCCAAAGGCTGTTCAATAGCCAAGGCTTTGTGTCTGCATGTATTTGTGTGACCTGGGTGTGTATCTATTAATACTGTGAAAAATCTGACTTGTTAGTAGTGGTGGCAACACGTGTCCATGAATGAAAAAAGTATTGCTGATTTAATGTATGCATACACAAAATATCACATACACAACTCTTCTAGCTAGCATCAAAAACAGTTAAGTGATTATCTGTCAAAAATGAGGCAAAACATGCATCACAGAGCATCTAGACAATTTCCGAGGAGGAGTTGGCAGCCTCCAGAACCACAGAAGCATAACTGGAGTTTTTCAGCGGTTTAGCAGGGGGGCCCATCCATAACAGCTGTCCCGGTCAAAATCTAGTAAAAAAACAAAAAAAAAACAAACAGCATTGCTCAGAGGGGTTCACAGAGGATCAAACATTAGACATGTACACAGGTGGCTATCATTTGTGGGTAGTTTAGGTTATTACCACAGCTAATGAACCAAAACCAGAGTACCAAAAAGATTATCAGCTAGTATACGTCATGCAAATAACTGCTGGAAAAGTGACTGCAAGTAAATAGTATGCAGTGGTGTTGAGTTAGCCGAGTAGGATGATTGAGTACACGGAAAAAAAAAAAAACAGAAATCTGTGGATTATTGTGGGAGTCTAGTGTCAACATTTTGAAGTTAGTTGACTGGTGAAGCTCTGCAGTGAGTACTGGCACTTGGGACTAACCGAATAATGTGCTAGTGTTGGTCTTTGCCTGGTGTATTATCGTGATATGTATGTGCGTGTGTATACGTGGTATTACCTGACCTCTGTGCGACTGGCTGTCAAGAATGAGAAATGATTACAGACTAAGAAGGGGGTTTAATTATGGGAGTGATGCAAGTGCAGATCTTTCTGTTGCTAGTTATGTTTCCAATGTGGTTTAAATGGCACAGGAGATACTTCTGATATTTTTTGTGAGACAGTTCCACAGTTTTTTCAACCAAAGGAGTGAGTGTCTGGCTGAACCAGTGCCCTGTTCTGGTCCCAGCAACTACAGCCCCACTTTTCATCAGCTCTTCAAGTGAAGAGGCAGAAAATTAATGGCTTCTGTAACTGCAAACAGGACCCATTCTCTGGCTTCTGCACTGCTCCCTCCAAGCTGTTCAAATGAAGAGCAAAAAGTGACCATTCCTTCTGGCACACCAACCAGGTGGGCCAGATACCCCCCACCCCCAGCCATACATGTCCCGTTTCTTGGGCCCTGCCCTCATCCATCCTTCCTTACATTTTAATAAAATAAAATAAATATTTTCTTTTAAAATGGCTCCTACAAATGTAGAAAACAGTTGCTACAGTGCTCAAGTATGACCCCAAATAAATTCCAGCTTTTAAAAGCCAGCATGCATTAAACAGCCATCAGGATTGGCCAATTGCACCCCTCCCCCCAACAATTTGCTCCCGAGGCAATTGTTTATTTTACCCACACTAGGAAGAACCAAGTGCTGGTTGACTGAACACAATTGTCTGTGGGGTAAGTACCAGTTTAGTACTTGGCTGGTCATAAAGCATCAGTCTGGGATGTAGAGGATACTGTAGGCAGTATTAACGTGAGCGAGGGATAATAAATTAGGTACATGAAGCCAGTTAAGGGACTAAAATGCAAGGCAGTGATGCATTTGGTTATAATGTGGTTACTTGCAAACTTTGTAATCTTATTATACAACTGCTTCAGTTTGGCTAACTGAAAGAACTGTAGAATAGCCAAAACTGACAAAGCATACAGAGAATACATAACGTGGAGCTTTGGTCTTATATGTACATGGCCTGATGGAAAAGGTTTGATTTTATAACGTCATAGCTTATGGTTGGGTTTTTTGAACAGTATATTGGATATGCTGATCCAATCTTAATCTGTGGTCTATTATAACCAGTAGTTTAGTAGTATCAACTGAATGTAAGTTCCAGAAGTTTGACTGCTGAGTTGCAAATGAAAATATTTGGTAAGCTTTCTCTGGATTTAGGTGTAGTTTAGACTGTTGACGCAATTCTTCAGTTTTTGTAAAGGACTGCTGCAGGTCACCTTGGATCTGTTAGGCTGAAGAAGCTGCACACAGTGTTGAATTGTCTGCATTTTGGATTACATTTGTTTGAAGAGAAGCCGTATGCATTTTATTTCTATTTAAGAGCAACAGTCCTGATACTGAAACTTGTGACACACGTAAAGGAGTTTTCTGAGGAGATGATAGGTCACCTGCCCAGTGTACACAGTGTATTCAGTGGCTAAGGTAACTTTTAAACCAAATGACGATACTGTTTTTGAGGTCCACTTCCTTGACCCTAGATAATAATATGGGATGTGAAGCAGTATCAAAGGCTTTGGTTAGGTACAGAAACAGGAATACAATAATTTCACCTTTATTTCACCTTTCAAGAGCATAGTTTTTTAATGTTTGTAATTCTGCTTCTGTGCTGCGGCCTGGTCTAAATCTATGCTCTGCTGGAGGAAGTAGTTTGTTCTCTGTTAGGTAGTTGATCAACTGTAAGTGAACACATTTTTCAAGTATTTAGGTAAAGGGGACAAGATGGCTATAAGTCTGTAGTTTGCCAGCTATATCTAAAGGAACGGCATAAAATTATTTTTATATTTTGAGACTACAGCTTCTTTGAGAGGAGAGAGTGATTATAAGTACAGCATGTACAGTTATAGATCGCCCACCATGTCCCAAGATGTTCACTCTGCATTCCTTGAGACATTGGAAAATATAAAGGTCCTACCCAACACCATAATCTTGGGTGATTTCAACTACCCTGGTATACACTGGGCGAACTACCAATGTTCCAACTCCTATGCTCAGCGATTCATAGAATTTATAAATTCAAATGCCCTTGAACAACTAGTATGTTCCCCCACTAGAGGGGACAACATATTGGATTTAATCATCACAAATATGGGCCCCCACTGTACCACACCCGTTATCACTCCCTCCTTGGTCAGATCCGACCACAAACTGATAACCCTGGACATCCTCACCCCTCCACCTCCCCCAGTCAAAAAAAACAGTCAAAAACCTTTCCAAAGCAAACTTCAAACTACTTGTATCCGAAGTGGAAAGCTTCACTATTCCCTTGCAGAAGGATAATGATATCCAGGATGCGGAATCCTACACCAAGGCACTCTATATGCATCTTCAGGATTGCATGGACCGTGCTATCCCAAATAAAACCAAGACTCCTTCCTCAAGAAAGAAGAAACCAGTCTTTTGGACCCTGGCCATAAGCAAACTTTACAACAAAAGGTGGAGACTTATACAAAAAAAGGCCAAATCTCAAGTAGAAAAATCATCCCTGATCCGCATTTTTAAGAAATTGAGGACCCTCATCAAGTCATCTAAAGCTAATTTTGAAAAGAAAGTTGCCAAGGATAACCATAAGGCCTTCTATAGCTACGTCAAAAACCTAAATGGCAACGCTCAGGTCTGTTCTGAGCTAGTACAAAATGGAACAAAATACACTGACCCTTCTGACATTGGCAACATCTTGGCTGACAGGTTCAGTGCAAATTTCTCCCCCCCCCTTCACCACCTACAGGGCCTATTACCATTCCAGGGGATTATGCAAGTCCAATTATTACTGATACATTGGTTAACAAGGCTCTATCTAAAGCTAAAAACACTGCCTCCATGGGAGCAGATGGTGTCCCAGGCTCTCTCATACATGAGCTCCAAAAGGAATTAACCCTGCATCTTAATACCCTGTTCAGTCTCAGCCTCTCCACAGGATATGTGCCCACAAAATGGCGCACGGCAACGGTGGTCCCGCTACACAAGGGTGAGGCCACAACTGACCCTGGGAACTACCGACCAATAAGCCTGACCAGTCTGGTCTGTAAGGCTATGGAGCGAATCATTAGGGAACTCATAAATGGAGAGATTGGGAACCTCCAGTCACTGGACCCCACACAGTTCGGCTTCGTCAAGGGCAGATCATGCCTCCTGAACCTGGTGGATTTCTTTGAGACCGTTATTCAGGCTATAGATAAGGGAAAGGAGATACACACGGCTTACCTTGACCTTGCTAAAGCATTTGACACCATTCCCCATTCGGGTATTATTGATAAGCTCACCAGCCTGGGCATAAACCCTTACGTCACAAGATGGATCGCAAACTGGCTCTCAGACAGATCCCATAAAGGAAGAGTAGTGGGATCTATGTCTGAATCCAGACCAGTAACGAGTGGTGTGCCTCAGGGCTCTGTCCTGGGGCCCCTCCTGTTTGGCATATACTTCTCAGAAGTACAGGCAAGCACGAAAGGGCTATGGCTAAGTTTGCAGACAACTGCAAACTGGGTGCTATAATAGAGTCTCCGGCCGACATGGAGATCCTCCAGAAGGGCCTAAATGAGACTGATGCATGGTGTCAAAGCCATGGTCTCAAGCTAAATGCAAAAAAAAAAGCACAGTAATCCCCTTTGGAAAAAACAGAGTACCCGTAAACTACAACATAGGAGGTAATCCCCTGAAATCTGAAGAAGAAATAAGGGATCTAGGGACCCAAGTAGATAGCCAGCTTTCCTTTGATAACCATGTTGCCAAAGTGGTTAGAAAATCCTTCTATGTGACCCATCTGATCATGAAAGGGTTCGCCTCAAGATCTAAGGATGTAATGGTGCCCCTCTACTCTTCCCTCATCAGATCCATTATTGAGTACAATGCACCAATTGGAATGTACCTGGCTAGACATCTCCAGCAGCTGGAGAGACCACAGAGGTACCTAACCAAGAGACTTACTGGCGTCAAACAGTTGCCCTATGCAGCACGATTGAGAAAGCTAAGACTGCTCTCTGTTGCATACCGCTTTCTCAGAGGCGATCTCTGTCTGACGTACAGAGCCATGTCCAACCCAGAATTGTTGAACATGCTCCATCTTAGCAAAACTAAATCTACTCGAGCTACACGCTCTAGGGATATAAACCTCAACACAACAATGAATAGAACATGCTGGAGGGATAGATTCCCTTTGCAGAGACTTCCCTTACTATGGAACAGGGTCCCGATCTACAGAAGACAGAGCCCCTCACTATCACTCTTCAAGAGGAACCTTGATGAGTGGATGGGTAACAAACTTCACACCGGGAATCACACCAACAGCACTACTAGATAGGGGCCAAGGGTACTAGCTGCTAGTACAAGGGTCTAGGGAACTACTAAAGGGGCGGTGAATACCGCACAACGTGGCTGGGCTAATATATGCCTTCGGGCAGATAGCTCAGTACCAACCTATGAACCTATGTATGTGCAATACATATAATTATTAGACATGCAACAACATCTGCAATTATTCTGATATATTTTACTGAAAGGCTGTTTTTGCTGGAAGAGAGGTGGGCTTTGAATATTTTTTTTATCATGCTGGTAAAGTTGTAATAAGTGAGAATACAGTAGTGGCACTGTCTACATAACATAATGCTGTATACGCTTACCAAGGGAGTTAGCAGCATTTATGTAGAATGAATTCAATCTGCATGTTATGCTACAGTCTGTTTCATCTGTAAAAGGGCAGGGTTTTGATTTTTTTATCAGCTTTGCTGTGGTTTTCCTGTAGAATAGTACAGTAGTATTATTTAGACTTCAGAATGTAATCTTGGTTAAGTTTCACAAGTGCTGATATGGTTGCCAATTATTTGCTGCTTTTTTTTTTTTTATTATAAAAATTCCAGTTTTCCATGCTTTCTCTCTGTTGTGCACCATCTTTTTCCATGACCTGGTGTTACCCATGGTGCAGATTTTGACTTGACTCTTTCTGTATTGCGGTAGAAGGGGTTTAATATGGTGAGAAAAGTTTTGCTGAGGTGAGTTACTTCATCATCTAAAGACAGTACATTTAGTGATTCTCAATTGCTATTTGCACAAGGATAAATAAAAACACTTCCTTACCAAACTTGGTTATATTTAAGTTGTGTACTCACCATAACTATGCAAGCTGTGTTGTCCATTTTAATTCTTCCTCAATGTATGGGTCTCAGATCCGACTTGGCTAATGTCCTTAGATTCTTGGATCAGACTCTTGAGCTCTCTTTACCCACAATGCTCCTAACTTGCCAAAGTACCTCAACTTGAGTTTGTTGCTGCTGAATATGCCAGAAAACATAAATCCTTATAAGGGTCGCTCGTCTAGTCAGGATGAAGTAGATGAACATCGTGGTTTCTGTTCAAGCAGCTTTATTACATACAAACAAACATATATACAAACTAGCCGTCTCATACATAAATGTTCACACTCCGGCTGTACTCACAAAGTGGCACTGAAGATAGCATGTGCCTGCTATTTATACTGAACGTTCAGGTCTTAGAAATGCTTCTTAAAGATACAACACATCTGTTATTCTACATCCTCCCTCCTTGAAAAATGACTGAAAATATTGACTGACATGCTATAGGTAAAAGTAATTTTCCATAATGCAATTATAGAAAACTATATAGATATATACAACCATGTCCAAGTTGCTGTGTACTTCACACTGGGCCTGGAGATATGACCAAATCGTGTGACATACAAACTGGAATTGGGATTAGCAACTGGGATTGTCTCTGCTGAATACTCAACCTTAAGGACGTTATGAACATTATCAGAAATGGTGGTAGGAATCAAGACACGTTCTGTGACTGGAACACTGTCTGAATCACTCTGAGATTTAGGGTCTGTATCACAGAACACTGCTGCAATAACGGTTCTGGTACAGGAATTAGATGTCTGCGATTCTTCCTATACTCCACACCCTTAGATTTCACAAGATAGCATCTTGGCTCTTCAGAAATATTTGTTACTTGACCAAGCCGGTCAAAACCTTTCACCATTTGCATCCTCACTGTCTCTCAATGGATAAAAAAATCTGCTCAATTTTTGGACTTCTGGAAAGAACACTTTCTGAACAACTGGGCTTTGACTGATTTATTGTTTTTAGCTTTATGCCTCAAACTGGAACTGACAGGCAGTGTTGTTCTGTTTTGCCTAGATAGACGTCTTTGAGCAGGTGAGCCAAGTATATTGTCACAGGGTATGTTTCTGAGACTTTAGAGTAAGTTCAAAAAGACATCGGTATTGTCACGCTTTGACTTCTCAAGTAACTGTGTTGCACTCTGTACTGCATGTTCAGCTAGCCCATTTGATTGTACATGTTACTAGTAATCTAGAATATCCACAAAGTCCCATTATCTTGCAAATTTCTGAAACAAGTGACTGGTAAATTGGGTACCATTGTCAGAGATAAGTTTTTGTGGACTTCCATGGACTGAGAAATGACGTTTCAACTTGGTAGTAACAGTAGTGGAAGTTAGATAAGGTAGTAGATTGATCTCAAACCAGTTTGAATAAGTCTACCAGCACTAAGGAATGTTGATTGTTCCACTCGAATATGTCAGTGGCTACTGTTGACCAAGGTAGTTCAGGAACTTGACTTAGCTGAAGTGGTTCTTTTTGCAAATGCGTTTTAGTACTATTGCATACTGAACAAGAATACAGTATTCTATCAATGTCTTTTGCTAAAGAAGTCCAAAATACTAGTCCTCTTGCCCTTCATCTGGTAGCTTCGGAACCTGAGTGACCACAAGGCAAGATATGGAGTATTCTTGCTGTAGGGAAACAGGAACAACAATTTTAGGACCTTTGAAAATAATGCCATATTCCATCAACATCTCATCTCTGCAAGGAAAGTAGGGTTGCACTTCAGGTGGTACACTAGATTACTTTGATGGCCATCAAGCATTAATGTAGTGGTTGAGCTTTTGTAAAATTGGATCAGTCTTTCTATGATCTCTTACATCATCAAGTCTTGTGGTAGAAAAACTCCTCACTTCCATGACATCGAAGTCAAAATTTTCTGCATCAAGTTGTTCCACTGAAGTTCTGGGCAATCTGGATAAGGTATCAGCCAGATAAAGAAGTCTGCCATTTGTACAGACCATTTTGAAGTTGTACTTTTGCAATTTAAGCATCCTTCTTTGCAATCTCGCTGGAACTGAATGAATACGCTTCTTTAAAATAGTAACCGGAGGTTGATGATCAGTTTTAATCTGAATATCTCGACCATAGAGATAATCATGAAACTTGGAACATGCAAACACTATTGCCAAAAGTTCTTTCTCAGTCTGAGCATATTGCATTTCAGTTTGGGTAAGTGTTCTAGATGTATAGGCTTACTGGTTTACCCTCTAAGAATAACTGCACCAAGACCACATTTTGAAGCATCGCAGAAAGAGTAACTGGTTTGTTGACATCATAGTATCTTAATGTAGGTAGAGTAGCTATTTGCCGCTTAAGGTCTTCAAATGCTCTCTGGTGATGTTCTAACCATGACCATATAACATTCTTGTGTATTAGCTCTCTCAAAGGTGCTGTCAACTCAATGAAGTCTGGTATAACCTTGCCTAAATAAATAGTTGACCATACCAACAAAACGCTATACAGCATGAACATTACCTGGTGCTGACATCTCAAGAATGGCTGCTTGCTTGAATGGGTCTGGTCTCAAGCCAATGTGAGTAAATAAATGACCTACATACATAACTTCTGGTAGTCTGAATTTGCACTTTAAGAGGATTGAAGTTCACTTCATGTGCTCTGTCTAGAACTGAGATTTCTGTCATGATCTGCTTCACCATTGCCTCCAACTAACAAATCTATTTATTTAACATTTGTTTACTGGGAAAGGCCGACTTGGAAGGAAGCCAACTTTCAGTGAAGGCACAGGGAGAAAAGCTCCAGATGCATGTCTTTATAATGTGGGAGGAAACTGGAGCACCCGGAGGAAACCCACACGAATGCAGGGAGGACATGCAGACTCAACACAGAAGGCACCTCAGCCAAGAATCGAACCGGAGAACCTCTTTGCTGTGAAGCGACAATGCTACCACTCCGCCATCTGCATAATCTAATAATAATCTACTATTATGGCACAAAGATAACCTGAAAGAATTTGCTCCATTGCACGCTGAAAGACTTCACTTGCAGAACTTATTCCATACGGCATCCTAAGAAATCTGTAACAACCAAATGGGGTACTGAATGTGGTCAATATTGAAGATTTGCAATCAAGCATCACTTGCCAAAATTAACCTTTTGCGCTCAGACTTGCCAGAGATCCACTTATATATCCAAACTGGAAGCCACGCACTCTCCATCCAAGACCGGAATAGCTGGTCAAGAGAAGATAAACACTTGCACCACACCACATGGAACACAGCCCTCTAGAACACACACCAGCACTGCCTTCACATAAAAACACAAATGACACACCCACCTTCGCAGAGGCCATCAATAAAAATCTACCCAAACAGCAGAGGCCTCCAAGGCAGAAATCACTCGACCACCACAACAAAACACTAATCACGAGACACATAACTCTCCTTAACAGTGCGCTACTCAACCAAAGCCCCTAAGACAAAACAGCATGCCCAACACACTAGTGATAGGTGACTCGATAGTGAGGCACACTGATGTCCCACTCACTAGACTGAATAAGGAGAAATAAGAGTCAGCTACCTGTCAGGTGCCAGGATCCACCACATAACGCACACACTCAGGTCCCTCAACAACAGATACAAATAGGACTCTGTCATTGTATATGTGGGTGTGAATGACCTGAAACATACCACCCTGGACTACATGAAAAGAAACACGGAGGAGCTCTCAGATTATGTAGCCCAGGCGGGTATGACCCTAGCCTTGAGCAGCATCCTACCATCATTCAGTATGACACAACAGTACAAGCAAAATTGACTGATTTCAGCAATTGGCTAAGTTTCTGGTGTCATTCCAAGGGGATCCAGTATCTGTCTGCCTGGGATGACATGACTGACAGACTTCGATGCTTTGCCAGAAATGGCCTGCATCTGTCACCCCCTGGGCTTCCGGATACTGGCCAAATCTCTTCCCACCCCTATAGTGCCTTTTTTAGGCTGTGTTCCAAAGACCAAATTACCTATGTAACAGCTACAAATGCAATCTGAGGGTCATGCTGCTCAATGCTAGAAGTCTTGTTGTGTCTTTCGGCTTTTCCCGGTTAGGGGTTGCCACAGAGGAACTCCGGTCTGCTAATGATTGGCAGTAGATTTTTACGTGCCGACTTGCTGGGCCTGACGCACAACCTTTAACAAAGGAACGCCCATTCACGCATGTCGTCACACGGAAGACGCTCTAACTGAGAATCGAACGGGACGTCTTACTATGAGGCGACAACGCTACCGCAGCACCACCACCGCAGTGCTGCTCAATGCTAGAAGTCTAAATCTCAAAATGCACTCGCTCAAAGCACTCCTTAAAATGGAGAAAATTGACATTTTTGCTGTAACAGAGATCTGGTTCAAAGCAGCAGAAAGCACCCCTGCACTACCAGGCTATAACTCATGCCATAACTTTCAGCTCCAGAACTTGGACCGAAGCTCCAAAGGAGTAGGTGATTCCATATTCATAAAGAATGTGCACACCTCCAGACTGGTAAGCCCAACATAACGCATCACAGATACTTCAGGTGCAGCTAACATCGGGTAAGACAGCGATTCAGGTCATAGAATGCTATAGGTCCCCAACCATGTCCCAAGACTCACATTCCACGTTCCTAAGCACCCTGAAGAATATTAGGGTCCAACCTAACACTCTCATACTGGGAGACTTCAACTACCCCTCCATTAACTGGGTAAACTACTCATGCAACAATACACTTGCCCAATGTTTCCTGGAATTCATTAATTCCAAATGCCGTGGACCAGCTCATCCTTACCCCCACTAAAGGGAACAACATCGTTGACCTGGTCATTACTAACATGGGCGACCGTTGTTCTACACCAATAGTCAACTCCTCCCTGGTTAGATCAGACCACAAACTAATCACCTTGGAAATCCAAATCCCCCCCCCCCCCCCCACAAAGGTAACCACCATGAAAAACTTCTCCAAAGCTAACTTTGGGCTCCTAAAAACAGAGGTGGCTAACTTCAGGGCACCCATGCAAATGGAGAATAGGTCCCATGCAAATGGAGAATAGTTGCCATGCCTGTCGAATCATACACTAGTGCATGAACATGTACACAAATGCATGGATCTCTCCACACCCAATAGAACCAAGACACTCTCCTCCAAAAAAAGGAAGCCAATCTGGTGGTCCCCTGCCATAGACAAACTCTACAACAGAAGGAAGGAACTAATGCGGAATAAGGTGAATTCCCAAGACCGGAAAAACTCGCTTATTAGCCTCAACAAAAAGTTGAGATCCATCATCAAGTCCTCTAAAGCTAACTATGAAAACAGAATTGCAGCAGATAGTAAAGACAACCACAAGGCCTTCTATAGTTATGTAAAGAACCTCCATGGCAATACCCAGATTTGCTCTGAGCTACTGCACAATGGTACCTCCTATACTGAGCCAACAGATATTGTCAATATATTGGTTGACAAGACTCAGTGCCAACTGTACCCCCTCAAAGGACCAATCACAATACCTGTAGATTGCCAGGCACCCAGTATTACTGCTGCACAGGTTAAAACAGCACTGTCTAAAGTCAATAATACAGCTTCCATGGGCCCTGACAACATCCCTGGCTGTGTTCTACATGAACTACAGAGTGCACTGGCACCACACCTGTATGCCCTGTTCTATCACAGCCTCATCTCAAGCTTTGTCCTTCTCGAATGGCGCACTGCTACAGTCATCCCTCTCCACAAAGGAGGAGTGAGTGATTACAGACCCTGGGAACTATCACCCCATTAGCCTGAGGAGTCTGATATGCAAAGCTATGGAATGCATCATCATGGACTTAATAAACAAGGATATAAGGAATCTCCAAACTCTGGATCCCACACAGTTTGGTTTTGTGAAGGATAGATCATGCCTGCTCAACCTGGTTGACTACTTTGAGTTAGTCATCAGAGCAATGGATGAGGGAAAGGTGATTCATACAGCCTACCTTGATCTGGCCAAGGCCTTAGATACCATTCCCCACTCAGGAATCATAGAAAAACTCACTAAGTTAGGTATCAATCCCTATATATCACTAGGTGGGTTACAAACTGGCTCACAGATAGAACCCACAGTGTGAAAGTAGCTGACTCCAAGTCAGACTGACGATCAGTCACGAGTGGAGTCCCACAGGGTTCAGTCCTGAGTCCTCTTCCTGTTGGGTATCTACTTCTCTGAAGTCCAAGCCAACATGAAGGGACTCTGTCTGACAAAGTTTGCAGACGTTTGCAAGTTGGAAGCTATTATTAACTCCCCAAGTGATGTTGACATCCTGCAGAAAGGCCTCACTGAGACCAACGACTGGTGTTAGAACCATGGCCTTAAGCTCAATACCAAAAAAAGTGTAGTCATTCCCTTTGGGAAAAACTTGGTTCTCATGAATTACCACATCGATGGTAGTCCACTGGAAAGCGTTATAAGAGATCTGGGAACACAGGCTGACAGCAACCTCTCTTTTGATCACCACATTGCCACTGTGGTCAGAAAGTCCTTCTATGTGGCACATCTCATTACTAAGGGTTTTGCATACAGGAAGAAAGAAGTCATTGTCTTCCTCTACTCTTCCCTCATTAGGCCAATCATAGAGTACAATGCCCCATTTGGCATGTACCTCACTAGACACCTGCAACAACTGGTGAGGCCACAAAAGTACCCCACAAAGATGATCCTAGGCCTTAAACAGTTGTCCTATATGGATAAACTCAAAAAAACTCCAACTATTCTCAGTCTCATATCGCCTACTTAGAGGCAATCTCTGCTTGACTTACAAAGCCATGTCTGAACCAGCTCCGTTAGAAATGCTACATCTAAAGACATCCCAATCCCTCCGCACCACACACTCCAGAGACCTCAACCTCATTACCACAATCAACAGAACATGCTAGAGGGACAGGTTCATAACCCAGAGACTGCCTATGCTATGGAATAGACTTCCCATACATGTCAAACAGAGCACCTCACTGGCCTTCAAGAAAAATCTTGATGGGTGGATGGGAAGTAGAAAATTCACCCCGGGGATCACTTCAGTGAATCTACTCAACAGAGGCACTGAGAACTAATGTCAGGTGGCACGATGCCAGGGTAATCCTATGGGCTAGGCTTGCAAAGGCTTCAGCACCATTAGCCTAGTACACGCCTATGAACCTAAAACAGAAAAAAACAGTGGCATTTGTATTTATTGCTGCAACGTCTTCAACTGTACGCATGGGAGGATGTGGTCCTTTTAATGCTTTGTTCAAATCTCTTGGGTCAATGCATATTCTGATTTCATATCTGAGCCTTTTTTGTGAGCTGCTACCATGGATGACACCCATTCGTAAGGCTCTTTATCTGGACAAATTAGACCTTGCTACACCATTTTGTCTACCTGAGCTTTGACTAAGTTGCATAGCCATCAGAACTTTCCTTGCTGGTCTGACTACTTGACTAATCTCTGGGTCTAACTTCATAGCATACACAACTGGAAGTTTGCCCAACTTGCCATCGAAAAGATCGGCATACTCTGAAAAAATAGTATTAGTGAAGCTCGAACTGGGACGTGCTTATTTGATGAAATTCTTTGGTAAAAGAAAGCAGATTCATTCCCAACCTGTCTCTGAGACCCAATAATGAATGCACAGGTCTTCAAACTACATAGAATAATAAGCTATAACAGTTTTTGGCCACATAACATGAAAGCACTGCTGAGCCTTGGCTTTGAATTTCTTCACCTCCACAAGGAACATGTTTCGCACAACTGGTCACATTTAGTTGTTCACCAACTCTCACCTTAGCAAACTTATCTGTAGACATAACACATTACACTCTGAACCAGTGTCTACTTTGAGCTCAGTGGATTAACCATTGATCTGGACAGTACAAAATACTTCATTCTTTGCCAATAAATCTACTGCATCAATCCTTTCACCAATTACTGATTCACCATCTATAAAGAAAGCAGACTACTGCAGTTCAACTTGATCAATTTGCTTTTTCGAATGACCCTTTTTTTTTATAACAGAGTGAGACTTACCTGATTTTTCAAAATTTTTGAAAATGGCTCCATTTCTTACAATTATGGCATTGCTGACCCAATGCTAAGCACTTTTTTCTTTTAGACTCATGGTTGGCACCACAATTGCGACGGTTAACAATAAAGCTTGATTTGGGTTTTGCTGATTCACCCTTGTATGCCACTGAGCATGCCCCTTTAACTGAACTAGTCTTAGGACTTTCTAGAAGATTGAAGGACCTCCTAGGAAAACTCCAAGGGGCAGCAGCTGCCACGTGCTTAGGCCTGTTTCTGCCTAACACATGTTGCATGCCGTCTACATTTGCTCTGGGTCTTGCTGAAACTATGCTCTTATTACTTGCAAGTATATTTGTGTGCCTTTGTGTAACTTCATGAATTTGACAAATCTCAATAGCTTTACTCAGCTGTAAATCACTAACAAGAAGCAAACTCTTTCTCACAGTAACATTATTAATACCACACACGAGCCTGTCCTTTATTAACTCATCTTTTAAGTCACCAAACTTACACGTTTTACTTTTATTTCTCAGGTTAGTAATATAAGTTGCAAAAGTTTCTCCTTGCTTTTGATTTCTCTTGTAAAACAAATGCCTCTCTAATGTAACATTGGTCTGGGGGTTACACATCTCTCTTTCTAAATTTGTGCTTCAAATACTTGGGGTCTTCTCTTGATTCAGCTTGGACAATAATATGATGATTTTCTCCTTCGCCTTCATATACTGCTGATGCATAAACAAATGAACGTTGACCCTGCTACATTTAGCAAAATGAATGCTTTGCTGCATTGCATCTTTATCAGAATGAGCCGTTTGTATGAATATATTGTACTCTTGTTCAAATAGTCTCCAATTCTATGCAATATACTGAGCAAATATAAGTGGTAGCAGTTTTTAAAAGCAGTCTGCCATACTAATATATCTCAGTGAAGACTTTTGCCAGTATGCACGAACACACACACATGTATATATGCCTAAATTTATGCTAGTACTTGTAACTATGCCCAATAGCACAAACATCTGTACAACTGAACTTTGAGAAATACGTTTCCTGAGCACTAATACCCTCAAAATCACCATACTGTAAAAGTCACTTATTTTAAGAAATATTTCAAATAACTGCATTGTGCAAGTAAACTGGGCAGAAGAAGCTCAGGGTAAGAAACATTTTGAAGTAACTGCACTTTGCGAATAAACAGTACACATCACACTGAAATTTTTCCAAAATGGCTGTACTTTGCCAACAACTCTGTATACTGCAAGAAACACTCTGTAATGGTGGCATTCTGATGAATAGACATACCCAGCACAAGAAAGTTTTCGAAATGTCTGCATTTTGACTGCACTTTACAAAATAGTTGCACCTTGCACACAACAAACTCTTTGGAATAAATGCACAGTAATAAACATACACCGTAAGCACTTTTACAAACTCTGAGATACTTCAAATAACTCCAGTTATACTATTCAGAGCTCCAGTCAATGTGTAGTAGCAGTTTATGCCAAAACACAGCAATTCGCCAAAAAACATGCAGTCGCCTTGCTTTTGCCCTTTTTGCACTTTGTTATATTCATTTTTGCTCATTTAATCTCTTTTCATACCCCTTATATTTTATTGTGCTCGTTTTAACTCTAAACATGCTCGTTTTACTTTAAACATGCTTGTTTTGCAATTCTAAGGTAATTATGAACCCCTTTATGTGCTTTTCTGATGCTCATTTTATCAAATCTCTTAATTTCGAGCATTTCACTTAATAAACTTTTTATGCTTTCCGTTTACTTAATAAATGTTTTTGTGCTATTTGCTTGCTTAGTAATGTGTTTTGTGCCCTTGTAATGCTCTATTTTATCTTTTTTATAAAATAAACTGTTCATGCAACTTTTCATCATCTTTAGGTTCCTAGGCAAATACTAGGCTAGCTGCCCTTGTTGGCTATTTTAAGCCTAGCAAATTTCCCTTGGTAAGAATCAAACTCTGTGCCTCTTGTGTGTGAAGTAAATACCTTAACCATTATGCCCAACCCCCCACCCAAATGCTGTGTTACCACCATGCATTTCACTGCCAAGTCTTGAACCCAGGACCCTGTGCACTACAGTCAGAACAACATACCACTATGCCAAATCAGCTGCTAGTTTGTCTATGGCCCTTTGTTGGTCTTGGTTTACTTAGTTTGTCTTCACTCTTAACTCTGCACCTCGTGGCTCTGAAATGCAGTCGCTGGGATCCCAGTTCTGACACCATGTTGCTCATCTAGTCAAGATGTGTAGATGAACATTGCGGGTTCTGTTCAAGCAGCTTCATTATATACAAACAAAAACATATATACAAAATAGCTGTCTCATACATAGATGTTCACATACTGGCTGTATTCACAAAATGGCACTGAAGATAGCACATGCCCGCTATCTATAGTGCACATTCAGGCCATAGAAATGATTCTTAAAAGTACAACACATCTGCTATATACAATAAGAATTATAATCATAAAAGAAACAGTACAGATACAGTGCAGGGGCTCAAACTGGGAACAATGGTTTCCATATACCTTACCAGGTCACTCCCAAAGGATAAGGACAGGGTAAAGGTGGGTGGGGCGTTAAGGAGGAATGAAAATGGACAACAGATGCATAGTTATGATGAGTACATAACTTAAATATCTTATGTCATTTTCATCAATTCCTCGATGTATGAGACAGTCCCCAGCTATGATAATCTTGGGTGGTTCTCACTGAAGGATATCATGGAGAAAGTACAGTTTTGTACCTACCATAAATGTAGATGTTAGAGTGCTCATACAGCTGCAGTCATAACAGATGGGTTATCCTGCCGTCAGGCGGGTCCTCGGTCGGCTGAATTCCAAAGTCTAGGTCCGGCGTCGGTTTTCGTCGCTTCCTCCCTGACATCAATGCGGCAGGGGTATGAAAGAGGCAGACAACGCCATTTTCTTCAGTTTTTCTTGCCCCAGATGTCAGGTGCCCCCAGAAGGAAGGCAAACATAATGTTATGCAAAAATGCAACGTTGATAAATCAAAAACAGTAGTTGCAAGCAAATACACCATAAAAGAATACCCCAAAAGGTTATATGAAAAGGGTTTGTCATAAGGCCTGTCCTAAGAGGGGTTGGAGGGAGGGAAACCTGGACTGCAGCTGTATGAGCACTCGAACATCTACATTTACGGTAGGTACAAAACTGTACTATGTTCATCGTGCATACAGCTGCAGTCATAACAGATGGGAAGAATCCCAAAGCTAAGTAAGGGTGGTAGGCACTAAGTGGAACTAGGAGGGGCTAGGATGCCCTGCAGGACTGCTGTGGCAAAGCCCGCTCTAGATTTAGAGTATAGTGGGAGGTGAGTGCTTGGAGAAAGTGTGCACTGAACTCCAGGTGGCTGCTTCCAAAATATCCTTGGTAGGGACCCCCCTGAGGAAGGCTGCAGAGGTAGCTGTGGCTCTGGTGGAGTGGGATCTGATGCATGCAGGCACAGTTTTTCCATGAAATGAGTAACAAAAGCGTATGCAGTGAGCTATCCATTTTGAAATTGTCTGTTTGGAAATAGCCTTTCCTTGAGCACCTGCAGCATAGGACACAAAGAGTTGCTCAGATTTCCTAAATGGCTTTGTCCTGTCCAAATAATAACGAAGTTGTCTGTGAATGCCCAAGGAATGTAGTAGTCTTTCCCCTTTGTTTTGTGGATTAGGATAAAAGGTAGGTAAGTGGATAGTCTGATTCAAAGCTACACTGGATACTACCTCTGGCATAAAGGTAGGGTTGGTTCATAAGGAAACTCTGTCCTGATGGAAAATGATGAATGGTTGCACAGCCATGAGGGCCTGTAGCTCCGAAACCCTGCGAGCTGAGGTGATAGCCAGAAGAAAGGCTGTTTTCCATGACAAGTACTGTAACTCTGCTGAAGAAGCTGGCTCGAAGGGAGGAAGGGTCAGCTTTTCCAATACGAAGTTGAGGTCCCAAGCAGGGACTGGTAGTTTCCTTGGGGGTTTTATATTCTTTGCCCCTCTGAGGAACTGCCTTAAGAGAGGATGAGACAATGAAAGAGAATCTGTGTTGTATTGTGCAGAAATGGCTGAAGCGTGGATCTTGATGGAGGAGAAGAAAGTCCATTGTTTAACATTTCAGCTAGGTACTGTAAAATTTGAGGTATATTTATTACCCAAGGATTCTGTCCCTTCTTTTGATTCCAGGCACAAAATCGTTTCCATTTGGCGGAGTAGGCCTTTCTAGTAGAAGATCTTCTGGCCTCCAAGATGACATCCTGCACCTCCTTGGAGAGGAGCAACTGTTGGGAAATCAAGGAATTCTCCATGCAGCTAGATTTATAGTTTTGAGATGGCTGTGAAGAGTTTTGTAGTTGTGCTGGGACAACAGAAGAGAGACTAGAGGTAGGATCCATGGTGGGGAATGTGTCAGGCTCTTCAGGAGCGGATACCAGTGTTGCCTTGGCCAGTCTGGAGCAATGAGAATCATTTTCGGCCTCTCTGCTCTGGCTTTTAATAGAACTTTGGGCAGCAGAGGAAGAGGCGGGAAGGCATTGACTGTCAAT